>NC_041753.1:64607987-64943820 GCF_004115215.2 Ornithorhynchus anatinus
CCACCCTGCACGCTCCGCTCCTCTGCCGCCCACCTCCTCACCGTCCCTCGGTCTCGCCTATCCCGCCGTCGACCCCTGGGTCACGTCCTCCCGCGGTCCTGGAACGCCCTCCCTCCTCACCTCCACCAAACTGATTCTCTTTCCCTCTTCAAAACCCTACTTAAAACTCACCTCCTCCAAGAGGCATTCCCAGACTGAGCTCCTCTTCTCCCTCTACTCCCTCTGCCATCCCCCCTTTACCTCTCCGCAGCTTAACCCTCTTTTTCCCCTTTTCCCTCTGCTCCTCCACCTCTCCCTTCCCATCCCCACGGCACTGTACTCGTCCGCTCAACTGTATATATTTTCGTTACCCTATTTATTTTGTTAATGAATTGTACATCGCCTTGATTCTATTTAGTTGCCATTGTTTTTACGAGATGTTCTTCCCCTTGACTCTATTTATTGCCATTGTTCTCGTCTGTCCGTCTCCCCCAATTAGACTGTAAGCCCATCAAATGGCAGGGACTGTCTCTATCTGTTGTCGACTTGTTCATCCCAAGTGCTTAGTACAGTGCTCTGCACATAGTAAGCGCTCAATAAATACTACTGAATGAAATACTATTGAATGAAAGATTGGACACGGTCCTGGTTCATTCGTTGATTCAATTCATTCAATCGTACTTATTGAGCACTTACTGTGTGCAGAGCACTTTACTAAGAGCTTGGAAAGTACAATTTGGCAACAAATAGAGACAATCCCTACCCCACAACGGTCTCACAGTCTAGAAGGGGGTCTCTCACAAGCGGCTCACAGTCTAAGTGGGAGAGTTTAGGATTTAATCCCCATTTTATGGATGAAAGAATTGAGGTACAGAGAAGTGACCTGTCAGTAATTATAGTACTTACTGAGTGCTCACTATGTGCCAAGCACTGTTCTAAGCACTGGGGTAGATAAAAGTTAATCAGGTTGGACACAGTCCCTGTCCCTCATGGATCTCACAATCTAAATTCCCATTTTACAGATGAAGTAACTGAGGCCCAGAGAAGTGAAGTGACTTGCTCAAGGTCACACAGCAGACACGGGGAGGAGCTAGGATTAGAACCCAGGTCCTTCTGACTCCTTGGTCCAGGCTCTTTCCAGTAGGACAGATTGGCCATTTGAAGTGGACCATCCTCTGTGCCCTGCCTGGTGTTCCCCTCTTCAGCCAAGATGGAAACTGGAAGGGAGAATGGCCGGGTAGTTGCCAACAGCCTACAATAAAATCAGTGCCACTTTGAGAGAGCCACATGGGCGACTTCAGTCAATCAGTGGTCTTTACAGAGTGGTTTACTGGGTACAGAGCACTATATCGAGGACTTGGGAGAGTACAATAGAGTTAGTAGACATGAGCCCTGTCCTTGAAGAGCTGACAATCTATCAGGGGAGACTGACACAAAAAATTAACTATAGGTAGGAGGAAACGATAGAATATAAATTGTACGTAAGTGTCATGGGTTGGAGGTAAGTATCCAGGTTCTAAGGTGTCATAAAAGCGAAAGGTTTATTAGGGAGTTGGGGAATTGAGAGTGCAATCAGGGAAGGCCTCCTGGAGAAGCTGTGATTTCAGAAGGGCTTTGAAGATGGGGAGAATGGTGAATTGCCAGATGTGAAGGGATAGAGAGTTCCAAGTTCCAGGCTGGAAGGGTTGGGGTAGGGGGTGTGAAGTCTTCATACCTTTGTAAAGGAAGAAGATATTTAACAAACCCAATGGAGAGATGATGCTTTGTAGCTCTAAGAAGTCTTGAAAAAAACTCAGCTGGTCCAAGAGCTACTTGAACACCTTCTGGCAAATGGGAATTTCTGTGAAAGAGCCCACTTTTCTTGGTGAGTTTCCTGGATTCATTTCTTCCTGGGGTCTGCTTCTCTTGGCCAGGAAAGAGCCATTTTGCTATTTCCTAGTGGAAAGAGCTCATCTAAATCCCATGCTCTAATTCCTAAGTCAGTTTGCAGTTACTGGGTCTCATTTTCCACCATGCAAAGTGAGGTAACCATGTAAGTTAAGAACAGTGGCGTGACTCCGACTTCACACAAGTCCACACAGCTGCATCAATTTGACCAAGAGCCCGGGTACGAAAATATTCCTGCCCTCAAGCGACACAATTCCCTAGGGACATTCCAAGGTTTCCCAAGGGAGACTCGGGGGAGCAAAGGCAAGGAAAATGAAGAAATAACTAATAAATGTCATATGGCTGCTTCTTTGCAAGCCGCGGATTTCAAAAATCTCTCTCGTTGAGGAGTTTTCCATTGTGTGGCATTTATTTTGCTTATAGTCGGCAACGGTGCCTAACTGGGATAATTATTATGTGTTTTTAGTTTACTTCGAATTTTGATTCACTCAGAATCCTGGACTCTGACAACCTATAATCAAACAAAGGAAGTACTCTGGTAGGTAGGGATTAACTGAAGGGAATTAAACTGTCTTTTGGAAACAGTTTAGACCAATATGAAAATGGGCTTTTGTTTTGTCTAATTGCTGGTTTGAATGTATTGGACTCATCAATGGGATTAGGGTTAATAGAGCATGCAGAGGGGGAATCTGATACACACACACACAGGCACACACATAGACACACACCACACCCACCCACCCCAAAACTGTACTTAATGAGCTTAGCCAGTGTTTGCCATATTTTTAATGAACCCTGAGGCTGTCATTTAGAAATGCTTAGCAACTGCTTTTCCATCCTTGAAAATAGAGCAACTGAAGGACATTAACACTATGTACACCGTAAATAAAGACAGCTATTTAAAGAGACCAGCAGGGAGGTGGGAATGGTGGCAATTTCCAGCCAAGCGCCAGGGATGCTTAACGCTTTGAGCGTGTGTTTTAGATGTGTGACAACCTAGATGACTGTTTCAGGTTTCCTGAAGGGGATGGGTAGGGTGGGTGTGAAGTTGGGCAGAGGGTTCATGCCCCCTCATTTTTCTTTTTTTGAAGTTAAGCCTGTTTATGATGGGCCCTTCCAAATCTCTGAGCTATTTCTCCTCATCACCTCCCCTGCCCTCGCTTCTTCACACCTCCCTGCCCCTCTCTCTTGCCAAATATTTGTGGAAAGGATTTTTAAAAGAGGAGGCTGCTCAGGTGGTTCGGCTGCTTCTCGATCCCAGCCTTGTCCAGGAAGAGGGCTGATCCAGTAGGCAAAGAACAGACCTGGTGGAGCAACGGATTCCACTTCCGCTTCATCGATCCGTCGTTGAGGCTGTGGGCCCAGCCCAGGCTGGAGCCAATGAGACCAGCTGGGTTTTGGATGTCCAGACTGGACCCAAGCAGATCTAACCTTCCTCCGGGAAGGGCTGAGAAGCAACGTGGCCTAGTGAAAAGAGCGTGGGCCTGGGAGTCACGGGACCTGGGTTCTGATCCTGGCTCTGTCATTTGGGCAAGTCACTTCACTTCTCTGGGCCTCATTCCTTCATCTGCCAAATGGAGATTTGAAAATAATAATAAAAACAATAATAATAATGGTATCTGTTAACTGCTTCCTGTGGGCCGAACGTTGTACTAGACACTGGTGCAGATAGAAGATAATCAGGAAGGACATGGTCCCTGTTCCACGTGAGGCTCACAGTCTAAGAGGGAGAGAGAACAGGCATTGAATACCCAGTTTACAAATGACGAAACTGAGGCCCAGAAAAGTTAAGTGGCTTGTCCAAGGTCACACAGCAGGCAAAATAGCAGAGCTGAGATCAGAACCCAGGTCCTCTTCTCCCTCCTATTTAGACTGAGGGAGCTCTGTGTGGAACAGGGTCTGTGTCCAACTTGATTAACTTGTAGTTCCGCCAGCACTCAGTACGGAGTTCGGCAAATAATAAGCACTTAACAAATACCATTATTGTTATCTCAGTAATATTTGACATATCAACACAGAGGGGGCCTTTCAGAGGCATTTTGAGACTCTTGTTGCCACGGAGGTGGTGGAAGCCAAGGGCCTCCTTTTTCCTTCCTCTGAAAAATGGGGGACTCACCAGGCTGCGGCTTCCCAGAACGGAAACGAAGCCAGAGTCCAACAGGATTTCAGCCTGGTTTCAGCAGATTAGCTCACCCAGGTTATGTTGAGCAGAAACTATGGTATCTCCAGGGTTAATTGGTTAAATCCTGGGTCAGGGGAGTGAAAGAGAAGGGGCAGAGTCATCAGTCAATCAGTGGTATTTATTGAATGCTTACTAGTGCAGAGCACTGTATTAAGCGCTTGGGAGAGCACATTACAACAGAATTAGCAGATATGTTCCTGTCCACAATGAGCTCAGAGTCTAGAGGGGGCGATAGTTAATTAACATAAGTCATTTATAAATATTTTTAGATTTAGATAGAGCTGTGGGTGTGAGGGTGGGCTGAGTACCAAATGCCCAAAGGATACAGATCCAAGTGCATAGAGCTTCTCAGAAGTAGACAAAGATAGTGAAGACAGCCTCACTAGTACAGATATTGAGAGAGTCTTCTCCAAGTCGTTCTTTCTGAAGGAGAAGGCATAGTATTCTGGATGTAAAGTCATGGAGTACTTTGGTGATCTGGACCTCTCTTCTCCCTGGAGAACTTTTACCCTGTGTGTAGCTTGACACCTGTTGAGAAGTTAAATGACTTGCCCCAGGGAGAATCAGTGTTAGCAGGAGGAGGTTAGGAGGGAGTGGAGGTGGGAGAGTCGAGAGTGAGGTACAGCAGGAAGGATGGCTTGGGAGGAGGGAAGACAGAGAGTTGGAGAACAGTGGGAGAAGAGAGCAGATAGGGAACGTGGTAATGTGGGGCCAGGGGGTGGAGAGCCTTGGGGCCGACCGTGACCAGTGCTCATTCGATGTGGAAGGGTACCGGAAGGTCCTCAAGGGTTATGAGGAGAGACTTGGGCCAAGCGGTGCTGCAGGAAGACGATCTGGGCAGCGGCGGGTAGTACAGAATGGGCTGGGGCAGAGGCTGTAGGAGGGGAGACTGGCAAGGAGGCTGGTGACAGAGTCAGGCAGAGGCACGACCCAAACTTGTTACAAGATGGTAGCAGTTTGGATGGTGGAGAGGAAGGAGCAGATCCGGGAAAACTTGTGCAGGAAAAACCAACAGGGTGGGCAGCAGAGCAAATGCAAGAGTGGACCCATAGTGAAGAGTCGAGGATGGCACCAAGTTTGTGAGCTTCTCGGATGGGGAGGATGGTAGAGTTGCCAACTGAGATGGGAAGGTTACGGGAGGAGTGGGTCTAGGGGAAAGTTGAAGAGTTCGGTTTTGGACATAATGAGTTTGAAGTGCTAGCTGGACATTGCCGGATGCCCATTGTAAGAGGATGAGAGACCGAGGAGGAGCCAGCAAAAGAAACTGAGAAGGAGCCACCTGAGAGATAGGAGGAGAATCAAAATAGTACTGTCAGTAAAGGTGACTCCTAATAGTGTTTCAAGGAGGAAGGAGGGGGTCCACGGTGTCACAAACAACACAGAGATTGAGGCGGATCAGGGAGGAGAAGAGCCTGTACAATAATAATTATAATTTATTTAAACAAATGGCCCCTTCATTATGTCTTCAGGCTTATGGACAATTGGACTGTCTGCAAGGTTGATTGCAGTGTCAGAGGAAAATAATGATTGTTTTTCCAGAATGATCCTGAACAAAAAGAGTTGGAGATGTTTATTCAGTTTTCCCAATCCAAAGTGCATCCTGCAAATAGCGGCCCGAGGAGATGCTCAGCTTTGTTACACTGTAAATTCCAATTGCGTCAGTAGTTCGAGAGCATTTCAGGCTATATCACTTGAGGCAAGTGGGTCTGTTTCCTAAACTGCCTGCCCTCTGCTCAGAAAAACTCCTGCCTCTGGAGAAAAGAAGGGGAAAAAAATGTGAGAACAGACTTCCAGTTGGGACTTACACTAATCTACGGCAATTGATCTGTTTGGGGCTTTGGACGGGTGTGTGTGTAGGGGGGTATTATTTGGGTAATTTATTCCTACAGAAGGCGATTTCCATCTGCTGTGGAATATTCGAGGAGATCAATGGTTCATTGCCAGGGAAACTGAATTATGATGCCTATATTTCTTTTAAGGTAAAACTTGAGCACTCCTCTGAGCTTCTACTTGACCAGGACCATAATGTGTTTTCTGTGTGCCGGGAAGGGATTCCTCAGCAGTAGAGTCGTGAGGGTGTTGGGGTGAGGGGAAAAGAGATGGGCTGGTAGAGGGTAGAATGAAATGACAGCACAGCTTGGGTCAGTCATTGTAAAGAGAGGTCTTAAAAGAATTGTATTTATTATATCCTTATGTATTAATTAATTAATGTATTGTGTAATTAAGAATTAACAAATAAAATCATCATTATTACTATTATTATTATTAATTACATCAATTAAGGGCTTAAATTCATCTATATCATTTATATTAGTGTCTGTCTCCCCCTCTATGTTGTAAGTTTAATGTGGGCAGGGAACTTATTATTATTATTAATCCATTTGCGAAGCACATACTATGTACCAGGCTCTGTCCCAAGTGCTTAGGTGGATACAAGCAAATCAGGTTGGCCACATGGGGCTCGTAATCTTAGTCCTTATTTTACAGATGTGGTAACTGAGGCACAGAGAAGTTAAGTGACTTGCCCAAGGTCACACAGATGAGCAGACGAGTCAGGATTAGAACCCAGGTCCTCTGATTCCTAGGCCTGTGCTTAATAAATACCACAGCTGACTGGAGGCTCCGGGAAGAGCACATGTGCTGGGACTCTCTTCTTTTAAGAAGAGGAACTCTATCATTCTGCTTTGAGGAGCCCTATCCCAGCATAGCCCTGCTCCTTAAATCGTCACCTTATACGTCTAGTTCTGAGCAACTTGGCCTAAGGGGCCAAGCACTGGAGTTGAAACAAGATAAACAAACGGGACCCATTCCCTGTCCCACATGGGGCTCAGAATCCAAGAGAAAGGGGGAACCAGTGTCTTATCATCATTATACAGATGAGGAAACTGAGGCCCAGGGAGGCTAAATGACAACCTTTCAAGCTCTGCCGCTAGCCTTCTGTGTGCCTTTGGGTGAATGATTTACCCCAAATCACCAAGCTGGGACTAATAACTGAGTCCCTTGTTTCCCAGGTACCCATACTCTTTCTGCTAGGCCACACCCAAATAGCCCACTGCCAGGCCTGCCTCAAATAGGTTGCTTTGAGATCCTTGTGATTCCAAGTGAATAAAATCTTTTCCTAGAATCATGCCATAGAATAGATCACCACTATCCACCTAAGAGCTGAAAAAACAAAAACAAAACATGAAGCATAAAACAACTCACTCGCTGATGTACATCTTTGGAAGTTTCTCTGTGTATTTCAAAGATGAGAAATGTTGGTGGTAGATTGAGCTATTCTGTTATTATTTTTAAAAAGTGCCCAGGTGCTCAGCTTTCACTTGAAGAGTTAAATGCTCCCTGGATTTTATGTTTCGACCTCGATAGGGCTAAATTTCTACTCATAATGGTTGGAGACAGGACAAGATTCTTTAGGGTCAGTGGAAACAAACATGACCCCCCTTTTAGGAGCAGTTCACGGCAAGGATAAGAATAATAATTCATTCAATCGTATTTATTGAGCGCTTACTGAGTGCAAAGCAGTGTACCAAGGCTTGACAATCTTAATCATGGTCTGTATGAGGTGCCTAGTATGTGCTAAGCACTGAGCAAAGCACTGGGGTAGATGCAACATAATCAGAACAGACACAATCCCTGACCCAAACGGTTCTCACAGTCAAAGGCAGGGGGAAGAACAGGTATTGAAATCCCATTTTACAGATGAGGAAACTGTGGCCCAGAGAAGTGAAGCGCCTTGTCCAAGGTCACACAGCAGGCCAGTGTCAGAATTGGAATTAGAACCCAGGTCCCCTGACTCCCAGGCCCCGGGTTCCGTCCACTCAGGTCTCACTGTTTATCTAGAGGATGGCATCTACTCTCTCTATAAATAGTATTGGTTGCTTGCTTGCTTGATTGATCCAGGTCAGGTTATTCTACAGAGTTCCTGATCCCTTTCCCAAGTGTCACCAGCACAGGACCTCTACAAAGCAGAGTCCTTGAATTCCCCAATCCAGAGGCACAGCATGATCCAGGGCCAAACATCCATTCCTTTCTTTAGGAAAAATAAGGAAGT
This sequence comes from Ornithorhynchus anatinus, assembly GCF_004115215.2. Taxonomy (NCBI): domain Eukaryota; kingdom Metazoa; phylum Chordata; class Mammalia; order Monotremata; family Ornithorhynchidae; genus Ornithorhynchus; species Ornithorhynchus anatinus. Next base: position 64,616,087 of record NC_041753.1, read on the forward strand.
GTCAGTCTACGCTCAAGAAATCCGTTTCTGTGTTTCTTTCAGAAGACTGGAGACCTTGGAACAGAGTGTGAGAATGGACCAGTACGGCCTCTCTGCCACTACCCCTGCCTAAGTTCATCAAGGACAATCGCTGATAAATCAGAGAGATTGACGCCGTAGCATTGGGCAGCATGTAAAATAACATGTCATCCATATAGTACGTGATGTGCAAAGTATCAGTGTAACTTGAAATTCATAGCACTTTAACACCTGTTTCCATAGCTACAGTGTAATCCAGACATCAGAGAGGCCAGACTTGACTTTGCCAGACCTGTCATTTCAGGGAAATAAATTAAGAAAGCTGATGACAAGGCCTGGATTATACAATTTCTTTAAAGTACAGCAAGCAGACCTGAAAACTAAACCGGAAAAGCAAGCAGAGTTCACCCAAAATGGATAAAATCCATTTCCTGTAACCTTTGTGAGAAAATCTGAATGCCGACACTCCTTTCTATGTTTCTTCCCCTCCTTCTAGGAGCACTATAGTGTATTTCTCGATTTTGTTAGGAGGTGACAGTATCGTCTTAAATTAAGATTTGGAAAAAAAAACAGTTGAGAAGATGGGGAAGGGATAAGATGGGGCGGGGGGCGGGGGGGGGGAACGTGGCTCCAGGGGAGCAAATGGTAAAGGACAAAGCTGAATTATTTGCATATTCACAACGCGTCTGTGGCTTGAAGCATATTTTCTCCCAGTCTGTGTATATTCTTACGTCTCTATATTTATCTGGGTCTCCAGCTACATGTGTAAAGCTATGTTTAGAGCTGGTGTGTTTGCCGGGTGATTTATAGTGGTACTTTTGGAATTTCATGTTAAATGGGTGCTGGCAACAAGGATGTGGAAAAAATTGAGAAGGGAGATTCAGACACATCCACCCACTTTAAACATGGGCAACTTAATGTTTAACTCCAGCCGTTTGTTTAACCCCACCCCTCCCCCCCCCCCCCGCCAAAAAGAAAAACAAACCCAACAACCTTAAAACCAAGCAGTGATAACCAGGCTAGGCTCAGCAGGCTGGAAAAGATGATGCTTTTCTCTTGAAATATTCTCTTGACAAAACTCTTTGGCTATCACACTAAAGGGAGGATCATTAGTGAGGTTGCAATGTAGTTCTTCTTTGGGATTAATCACAGCCGTATCATTCATGCAATCAGGGCTGTCTGCCAGCGTTCTGACGATCCAGCCTTCTTTCCATGGATCGTTAATGAGAGTTGGAAATGTGGCTCCTTCACATCGGCTAGAAAATTAATGTTTTGATCAATGTGGTGCTGGGTTGGGGGCTATCTTGTCAGATCATATTCAAAATGAGGTTTCAGAATCCCTTTATAAAGATGAAAGAACCAAAGTGATTTTTCCTGTTGGGCGATGTCCTTTCTTTCACTAGTTCAGAAAATAAAAGCAGCAAATATGCAGCTTGGCTTAACGGCATAAAATGAAGAGAAAAGAAAACCATATGACATTATTGGGTATGTTTCCTTTCTCCAAACCACAATTAGCATTTTCAGGAAGCAGACTTGGAACCTGACAGGTTGGAACTCTGACTGTCTTTGGAGGCCAACAAACTGTAAGCCAAAATAATTCTCAATCAAACCTTGACCTGAAATGCTTTAGGTTTTTGAATGGGCAATACTCTAACTTATTTTAGTATCTTCCCCTCCCACTAGACCGTAAATTCCATGTGAGCTGGGATCAGATCTACCAACTCTGCTGTACTCTACCCAATGTTCAGCCCACTCCTCTGCACACAGTTGACCAAGATTCTTGAGGAAAGGGTCTATGTTTTCTAACTATATTGTACTCTCTTCAGTGCTCTGCACACAAGAGTTTGTAAGATTACCGAGGGCAGGGATCATGTCTACTCACTCCCGTGTCCTCTCCCCATGTGCTCTGCACCCAATATGCATTCATGCGTTCAGTCGTATTTATTATAGTCATTATCATTATGTATTTATGTCTACCCTGCACTTTCGTAATTTAGATCAATCAATCAAATTTATTGAGTGCTTACTGTGTGCAGAGCATTCTACTAAGCTCTTGGTAGAGTTCAGTATGATGGAGTTGATAGACAATACTAATAATTATTGTGGTATTTGATAAGTGCTTACTATGTGCGAGGCACTGTACTAAGTGCTGGGGTAGATACAAGGCAATCAGGTTGGGCACAGTGCCTGTCCCACATGGGGCTCACAGTCTTAATCCCCATTTTACAGATGAGGGAACAGAGGCACAGAGAAGTGAAGTAACTTGCTCAAGATCACACAGCAGACAAGTGGTGGGGCTGGGAATAGAACCCAGGACCTTCTGACTCCCAGGCCCGTGCTTGGTCCACTGGACCACCTGATCCCTGTCCTCAGGGAGCTTACAAATCTAGTGAGGGAGAGAGGCAAAACGTTGAAGGAAGAATGTAGTATGACATGCATGATAAAGGATCAGGGAATAGTCTTCCCTCAACCTATTGCCTGTTTTAGTATAACACAACCCACCCATCATTCATTCATTCAGTCATATTCTTTGATCGCTTACTGTGTGCAGTGCACTTTACTAAGAAGCACGAGAAGATTCTTTGTGGGAGGAAGCCATTGTGTATACATGTGGTGTCAGTCAAGATGTGATGCTGCTGTGTTTCTTTGCATTTTTGCAGCTTTACAGTATTCCATCCAGTAGGATTGCCATGAGTGGCAAAAGGGTAAAGCATTCTGGTCCAGATGGACTAAACAAAAATGTAGGAACATAGCAAAAAATGACAATCGTGGTGTTATCTTTGAACCATCTCTTCCCTATTCCATCACCAAGACCTGCCGGTCTCACCTTTATAATATTGTCAAGATCTACCCTTTCCTCTCTACCCAAACGGCTATCTTACTGGTACAGGCTCTCATAATATCCCGGCTGGATTATTGTGTCAGCCTTCTCTCTGATCTCCCTTCCTCCTGTCTCGCCCCGATCCAGTCTATTCTTCATTCCGCTGCCTGGTTTATCTTCCTGCAGAAACGCTCTGGGCATGTCACTACCCTTCTTAAAAACCTCCAGTGGTTGCCTATCAACCTCCACATGAAACAAATACTTCTCACTCTAGGCTTCAAGGCTCTCCATCACCTTGCCCCCTCCTACATCTCCTCCCTTCTCTCTTTCTACTGCCCACCCCGTAGGCTCCGCTCCTCTGCCGCCCACCTCCTCACCGTCCCCCGTTCTCGCCTATCCTGCCGTCGACCCCTGGCCCACGTCCTCCCGCTGTCCTGGAATGCCCTCCCTCCTCACCTCCGCCAAACTAATTCTCTTCCCCTCTTCAAAGCCCTACTGAGAGCTCCCCTCCTCCAAGAGGCCTTCCCAGACTGAGCTTCCCCTTTTCCCTCTGCTCCCTCTGCTGCCTCTTTGTCCCCCTCTTCAACTCCCCTCAGCTAAGCCCCCTTTTCACCCCCTTTCCCTCTGCTCCTCCCCCCTCCCTTCCCCTCCCCTCCGCACTGTGCTCATCTGCTCATTTGTATATATTTTTATTACCCTATGTATTTTGTTAATGAGATGTATATCCCCTTGATTCTATTTATTGCTATTGTTTTGGTCTGTCTGTCTCCCCCGATTAGACTGTAAGCCTGTCAATGGGCAGGGATTGTACATTCCAAGTGCTTAGAACAGTGCTCTGCACAGAGTAAGCGCTCAATAAATGCTATTGAATGAATGAATGAATATTCCATGAATTCCAATTGAGACGATGTTTATAATAAAGCCATTTTCCCATAACTAGCGCTCCAAGAACCCCCACATTATAAGAGAACGGGAAGTCCTTGCAATAAGATGTTTTGAGTTACGATGAACAGCATTTACAATGCTTCTAAATTCATACCCTTTTTCATCAGCTGTGACTTTACCACAACTTTGTGGCACACTGAAAGTTGAAAGAGGGCCGGGAGGCTGGGGGCAGTTCTCCCTTCCTCCCCCCACACTTCTTCCTCGCCCCTGATCACTGGGTGGAGACATTAGGAAAGGTCAACACAGTTATCCTGTCTGACCTGATGATCTTGTTTCTACTTAAGCCTGAATCTGCTACTCAGCAATTAATGGCAATGAATGTGAGAAAGGTTTCAGTTGCCTCTCAACCCTCCTTCAACCTCAGATAATTCATAATAACAATTATGGTATTTGTTAAGCGCTCATTATGTCCCGGGGAACTGTACTAGGAATCTCCAGTTTATTGGCCTGAAAAAAAGAAGACGACCTAGCTGGTAGGTTCTTTCTGGAATAGATTTTTAAAAATCTCTGTCCCTCTCTCCAGACTCGCATCTCCTTCTGCCTTCAGGGCATCTCTAGTTGGATGTCCTCCTTCCACCTCAAATTTAACGTGTCCAAATCAGTTCCTTCTCTTCCCTCCCAAACCCTGTCCTCTCTCGATCTTTCCCGTCACTGCAGATGGCACAACCATCCTTCCCGTCTCACGAGCCCGTAACCTTGGCATCATCCTTGACTCCGCTCTCTCATTCAACCCACCCATCCAATCCGTCTCCAAATCTTGTCAGTATCACCTTCACAACGTCCCTAAAGCCCGCCTTTTCCTCTTCATCCAAAATGTCACCATGTTAGCACAACCACTCATCCTATCCCGCCTAGATTACTGCATTATCCTCCTTTCTGGCCTCTCAACCTCCTGTCTCTCTCCATTTCAGTCCATACTTCACTCCACTGCCCGGCTTATCTTTCTACAGAAATTATCAGGGCATGACATGCCCACCACCCTCCACCTCAGCTCAAAAAACTCCAGTGGTTGCCCATCCACCTCCATATCAAACAAAAACTCCTCACTATTGGCTTTAAAGCTCTCCATCACCTTGACCCCTCCTATCTCACCTCCCTTCTCTCCTTCCACAACCCAGCCACACTTCGTTCCTTTCTTGCTAACCTTCTTCTCACTGTGCCTCGATCTTGCCTGTCTCACCACCAACCCCTGGCCCATGTCCTACTTCTGCCCTGGAACGCCCTCCCTCCTCAAATCCGCCAGTCACTCTCCCCCGCTTCAGAGCCCTGCTGAAGGCACATCTCCTCCAAGAGGCCTTCCCAGACTAAGCCCCACTTTTCCTCATCTTCCACTCCCTTGCACGTCACCCTGACTCGCTCCCTTTGCTCTTCCCCCCTCCCTGCCCCACAGCACTTATGTATATATCTGTAATTTTATTTATTTATATTGATGCCTGTTTACTTGTATCGATGCCCGTCTCCTTCTTCTAGACTGTGAGCTCATTGTGGGCAGGGATTGCCTCTCTTTGCTGCTGTATTGCACTTTCCCAAGCTCTTAGTACAGTGCTTTGCACACAGTAAGTACTCAATAAATATGACTGATTGAATGAATGAATGAATGTACTAAGCGCTGGGGTGAATACAAGCAAATCGGGGTGGACACAGTCCCTGTCCCATGAGGGGATCACAGTCTCAATCACCATTTTACAGATGAGAAGACTGAGATCCAGAGAAGTGAAGTGACTTGCCCAAAGTCACATGCAGACACGTGGCAGAACCAGTATTAAAACCCATGATCTTCTGGCTCTTAGGCCCGGGATCTATCCACTATGCCATGCTACTTCTGAAAATCACTAGAAATCTATTAGTTGTTTTGAAGCCACCATCATCTTTTAAACCTTATTAGACTTGAGAAAGTTAATTCTTTTTTTATGTAATGGTACTTGTTAAGTGTTTACTATGTGCCAAGCTCTGTACTAAGCACTGGGATTGACACAAACAGGACACAGCCCCTGCCTCACATGGGGGTTTACAATCTAAGTAGGTAGGAGAACAGGTATTTAGTCCCCATTTTACAGATGAGGAAACTGAGGCCCAGAAAAGTGAAGTGACATGCACAAGGTCACCCAGCAAGCAAGTGGCAGAGCTGGAATGAGAACCCTGAGAAGAGAAGCAGCAGGGCCTGGGGAAAGAGTGCGGGCCTGTGAGTCAGAGGACTTGGGTTCTAAACTTGGCTCTGACACTAGTCTGCTGCGTGACCTTGGGCATATCACTTCACTTCTCTGTGCCTCCCTTTCCTCTTCTGCAAATTGGGGATTCAATATTCCTCCTCCTCCTTAAGACTGTGAGCCCCATGTGGGACCTGATTATCTTGTATCTACTCCAGCACTTAGTACAGTGCTTGGCACATAGGAAGTACTTAACAAATGCCACAGTTATTATTATTATCATTATTAACCCAGGTCCTCTGACTCCCAAGCCTGTGGCCTTTCCACTAGGCCATGTTGCTTCCCTTCAACTGGATTAAAATCCTAAAAAATAAGTCTGGCCAAAGGGTTTCATACCAATTTCTGTGAAGAAGCAAACTGTTCCAGAACCATAGGTAGACACAAGAAGTCAAAACCATTTTTATCAGGGCTGGACTGGACCACTAGACTGTAAATTCCTTGAGCAGAGGGATTGTGTCTACCAACTCTTATATTGTACTCTCCCTGGTGCTTCACTAGGGAGACTGCTCTTCACCCAGATACCACTGACTGACTGACTGATTACCCCAGCATTTTATACAGTCCTTGGCAAAGAGTAAGCACTTGACCAATTTCGTACTTATTACTATCATTTTTTTTCAAGGTATTTGTCAAGCACTTACTATGTGCCAGGCACTGTTCTAACCTCTGGGATAAGTACAAGCTAATCAATTTGGACACGGTCCATGTCCTACATAGTGCTCAGTCTTAATTCCTATTTTACAGATGAGGTAACTGAGGCCCAGAGAAGTTGAGTGACTTGCCCAAAGTCACACACAGCAGACAAGTTGCAGAGCTGGGACTATTCATTCATTCATTCAATAGTATTTATTGAGCGCTTACTATGTGCAGAGCACTGTACTAAGCGCTTGGGATGAACAAGTCGGCAACAGATAGAGACAGTCCCTGCCGTTTGACGGGCTTACAGTCTAATCGGGGGAGACGGACAGACAAGAACAATGGCAATAAACAGCGTCAAGGGGAAGAACATCTCGTAAAAACAATGGCAACTAAATAGAATCAAGGCGATGTACAATTCATTAACAAAATAAATAGGGTAACGAAAATATATACAGTTGAGCGGACGAGTACAGTGCTGTGGGGATGGGAAGGGAGAGGTGGAGGAGCAGAGGGAAAAGGGGAAAATGAGGCTTTAGCTGCGGAGAGGTAAAGGGGGGATGGCAGAGGGAGTAGAGGGGGAAGAGGAGCTCAGTCTGGGAACGCCTCTTGGAGGAGGTGATTTTTAAGTAAGGTTTTGAAGAGGGAAAGAGAATCAGTTTGGCGGAGGTGAGGAGGGAGGGCGTTCCAGGACCGCGGGAGGACGTGACCCGGGGGTCGACGGCGGGATAGGCGAGACCGAGGGACGGCGAGGAGGTGGGCGGCAGAGGAGCGGAGCGTGCGGGGTGGGCGGTAGAAAGAGAGAAGGGAGGAGAGGTAGGAAGGGGCAAGGTGATGGAGAGCCTTGAAGCCTAGAGTGAGGAGTTTTTGTTTGGAGCGGAGGTTGATAGGCAACCACTGGAGTTGTTTAAGAAGGGGAGTGACATGCCCAGATCGTTTCTGCAGGAAGATGAGCCGGGCAGCGGAGTGAAGAATAGACCGGAGCGGGGCGAGAGAGGAGGAAGGGAGGTCAGAGAGAAGGCTGACACAGTAGTCTAGCCGGGATATAACGAGAGCCCATAATAGTAAGGTAGCCGTTTGGGTGGAGAGGAAAGGGCGGATCTTGGCGATATTGTAGAGGTGAAACCGGCAGGTCTTGGTAACGGATAGGATGTGTGGGGTGAACGAGAGGGACGAGTCAAGGATGACACCGAGATTGCGGGCCTGCGGGACGGGAAGGATGGTCGTGCCATCCACGGTGATGGAGAAGTCTGGGAGTGGACCGGGCTTGGGAGGGAAGATGAGGAGCTCAGTCTTGCTCATGTTGAGTTTTAGGTGGCGGGCCGACATCCAGGTGGAGACGTCCCGGAGGCAGGAGGAGATGCGAGCCCGAAGAGAGGGGGAGAGGACAGGGGCGGAGATGTAGATCTGCGTGTCATCTGCGTAGAGATGGTAGTCAAAGCCGTGAGAGCGGATGAGTTCACCGAGGGAGTGAGTGTAAATGGAGAACAGAAGAGGGCCAAGAACTGACCCTTGAGGAACTCCAACAGTTAAAGGATGGGAGGGGGAGGAGGCTCCAGCGTAGGAGACCGAGAATGATCGGCCAGAGAGGTAAGAGGAGAACCAGGAGAGGACAGAGTCCGTGAAGCCAAGGTGAGATAAGGTATGGAGGAGGAGGGGATGGTCGACAGTGTCAAAGGCAGCAGAGAGGTCAAGGAGGATCAGAATGGAGTAGGAGCCATTGGATTTGGCAAGAAGGAGGTCATGGGTGACCTTAGAGAGAGCAGTCTCGGTAGAGTGGAGGGGACGGAAGCCAGATTGGAGGGGGTCTAGGAGAGAATGGGAGTTAAGGAATTCTAGGCATCGATTGTAGATGACTCGTTCTAAGATTTTGGAAAGGAAGGGTAGTAGGGAGATAGGATGATAACTGGAGGGGGAAGTGGGGTCAAGAGCGGGTTTTTTTAGGATGGGGGACACGTGGGCATGTTTGAAGGCAGAGGGGAAGGAGCCCTTGGAGATTGAGTGGTTAAAAATAGAAGTTAAGGAAGGGAGGAGGGCAGGGACTAGAACCCAGGTCCTCTGACTCCCAGGCTCGTGATCTATCCACTAAGACATATCGATGAAGTAAGTCAGCTACCCTATTGTGGAACCTCTATAAATATGTTCATGTAGTTCCCTATATTAATCATCTATAATCAACTGAGTACACAATTTTGAATCATTTGGGTGAAAATAGAGTTTCCAGTAGTAAGTACATCTTTCTGCACCCATTCGCTTCTAGCAACAGGTAAAGCCATTCATGTGATTTCAGATAATGCATGGCTTTTCTTTGAGGGGGCACCATCAGAATGCGAAACCTTATGAAAAAGAAATCCCACAGGTCCCCTCAGTTGCCAGGTTTCCGGCCAGTTTGACATGGGAGATTGGACCCTTTTATGGCTCAGTTTATTTGTCTGGCAGTCAACTCTCACTGGTATTTTCCATCACTTCAACAATCAGCGATGTTTGTGAAAATTTGGAGATTGCAATCAAAGCTTTGGCTGCACTTTTAACCCACACTGAATCCGTCTCTGGGAACAGCAGAAACGGTCCAGACGTGACATCAGGTCGCTACTCTACCAAGCACCAAAGGAGCTAATTGAACTGTGGCAATCAGGGCCTGGGAAAGTAATGGTATGGATTTTCTAAGATCAGACGCACAACTGGAAATTGCTCTCCACTTGTCCAAGTGAGTTGGAGAAATACACATCATCTTTGCCTGTGGGCCTCCTGGCACGACCGTCCCTCTCTCCTCATCTTTCCACCGCAAACTTTCACGTGGCTAGGACTGAAAGTTCGAGTGGATCACAGCTAGAGTTAACGGGGCTGTCACCCTTTAAGATTCATTTAATTCTGTCTTTATGAAGCCGAGAGCCTGGGTTTTTAATGTGTGATTTACAGAATACCTACTAAGACTGAGTGCCCCCTGAGGGATATGGACTGCATCTGACCTGATGGTCTTTTATCTACCCTAGTGCTTAGTACAGTGCTTGGCACAAAGTAATAGTGCTTGGAGAACAGTGTCAAGAGCGGGGACCAGTTGGCTGGAGAGTAGTGAGTGAGTAATGGTAATAAGCACCATTAAGAGAAATGATCAAGGGAGTGGAGGGAGTGGTGTCAATTAGTGTGATTTTGTTTTCCTCTTTCCACTGTAAATTTCAAATTTGCTAATTTCTCCATTACAGTGTGGCTAATTATTCAGTGAGGTTTAGAGTTAATCTAATCCCAGTACAGGATACTGTAGAAGCCAGAGCAATGAGAGAAACAAACTGAACAGTAGAAAGGCCTGCATTATTATCCATGATGGTGCTTCAAAGATGATTTTTATCAGTCGATCATCGGTACTTATTGAGCATTTACTGTGCAGAGAGCACCTTACTAAGCATTTGGGATAGTACATTATATTAATGTTGGTATTTGTTAAGTGCTTACTATGTGCAGAGCACTGTTCTAAGCGCTGGGGGAGATCCAGGGTAATCAGGTTGTCCCATGTGAGGCTCACAGTCTTCATCCCCATTTTACAGATGAGGTCACTGAGGCACAGAGAAGTTAAGTGACTTGCCCACAGTCACACAGCTGACAACTGGCAGAGCCGGGATACAAACCCCTGACCTCTGATTCCCAAACCTGGGCTCTTTCCACTGAGCCACGCTGCTTCTCAATATAACAAAGTTGGTGGACACATTCCTTGCCCGCAACGAGCTTTACAGTCTAAACTGCACTTCTGTTCTATTTGCATCGAGTATCTCCATCAACTCTCATTTTCCTCACCTGGTACTCCCCAGCCTGCCTTCCAACTGATCCTCACTCTTGACACTACTGATTTAGGGAGAGTTCATGCAAATTTAGTGAAGAAAAACTTAAAGGGAAATTCTAGGCTAAAGTCATTTAGTTAATTCTGATTTCCAAAACACATTCAAAATGAGGATTGTGTGGTGTATGATCCATTTTCCCAGAACTTTGGACTGAAATTAATTGGTGCACCCAACTTGATAGTGTGAAACCTGATAAATGGATGTAAGACTCAGGACTCCTATCTGGCACACAAGCTCTCATTCAATGTTTACTCTGCAATTCCTGTAAATCTGTACCTGGGATACTTTATGGACCTAGTGGAAAATACAATTAACACACCCACATGGGAGAAAACACTTCAGGCACTTTCAGACTCACAAGCCCATTGGATAGTTTAATTGAAATGATTTGCTATAGCTGTTGAAGAAGCCAGGGCCCTGCCCCTCACCCTCAGTTTTTGAGTGGACTTTGTTCCATTTAGAGAGGGTGAATCCCACAGTGCTTTGCTCCTCCTGTCAAAATAATTGCCCACACCCTCGGCCCTGGATTTGGCCTCTACTTGATGGGATTTAGGGGAAAATCTCACCTGTTTCAGAGGTTATTTCAAGGGTGTTTGCGGCTCTCTCTCAAACTTTCCAGAGTGTGTTCTCGCATAAGAGCAAAGGAATACCAGTATCTGCTACTGTCTGCAATCGTCTAAAGGATTCCCAAAGCTGTTCACTCTAGGAAGGAATAGCCAGCAGGTATGAGACTTGTTTGATTGCCACAGGCATTTCCTCTAGACTGTAAACTTGTTATGGGCAGAGACATGTTGGCTAATTCTGTTGTATTGTACTCTCCCAAGTGCTCAGTACAGTGCTTTACAGTTCAGTAATAATAGTAATAATAATGTTGGTATTTGTTAAGTGCTTACTATGTGCAGAGCACTGTTCTAAGCACTGGGGTAGATACAGGGTAATCAGGTTGTTCCACGTGAGTCTCCCAGTTAATCCCCATTTTACAGATGAGGTAACTGAGGCACAGAGAAGTTGAGTGACTTGCCCACAGTCACACAGCTGACAAGTGGCAGAGCCGGGAGTCGAACCCATGACCTCTGACTCCGAAGCCCAGGCTCTTTCCACTGAGCCAAATGCTGCTTCTCCCAGTAGGTGCTCTGTATATGCCACTGATTGACTTCCTTTCAGTTCTAAAGTTCCCCTCACAAAACCTTATAGCTAAGGCTGTAAGGCAGTGACTGTAATCATTATTCACCTATTTTTCAGTGTCCTTATCAGATAGTCTCTTTTGCAGCCCTCTTGAACCATGACCTGCACTGGGCTTTTTCCATAGAATTTTAGGGTTGGAAGGGGCTTGGAGAGGAAGATAATCCAACTTTCAAAAGCAATCCAGATGGGAGAAAACTTAGTTTAACATAATTTTCCAGCTTTACAGGGTACAATAGAATATTGAGCATTTACCCCACACAGAACCCTGTACTAAGTACTTGGGAGAGTACAACAGAGATGGGAGACACACCTCTGCCCGCAAGGAGCTTCCCATCTAGAGGGGAAAAGAGGAATCAAAATAAATTACAAAGTGCTGTGGGACTGGGGTGAATATGAGTCAGTGGTACTTATTGATCACTTGCTGTGTGCAGAGCGCTGTATTAAGCACTTGAATATCAAGGTGTTTAAGGGGTATGGGTTCAAGGGCATAGATAGTGCAGAAGGGAGAGCAAATAGAAATGAGGGCTTAGTTGGGGAAGACTTCTTGCAACTTTGATAAGGCTTTGAAGGTGGGGAGAGGTGGGATCTGCTGTATAAAACAGTGGTATTTACTGAGCTCCAAGTGCAGAGCTCTGAACTGAGCACTTGGGAGAGCATAACACATTAGAGTTGGCAGCCACATTCCCTACCCACAACAAGCTTATGGTCTAGAGTCTCCATGAAGGGGGAAGGAGTTTCAGGCCAGAAAGGAGATATGGGCAAGTATGGCAAGATGGATGAGTTGGAGCAGCATAGCCTAGTGGAAAGAGCCTGGACCTGGGAGTCAGAGGACCTAGGTTCTAATCCTGGCTCTGTCGCTTGCCATCTGCGTGACTCTGGGTAAGTCACTTAACTTAGGTGGGCCTTAGTTTCCTCATCTATAAAGGTGTACTCCGTGTTTGTTCTCTGTGCCCAGATCTCATCTGTCTCACTGACAACCCCTTTCCCATGCCTTCCCTCTGGCCTGGAACTCACTCCCCTTCCATATGAACCAGACCACCACTCTCCCCACATTCAACAACTGAGGTCACTTCCTCCAAGTGGCCTTCCCTGATTAAGCCCTCTTTTCCATGACTCCCTTTCCCTTACGTGTCATCTATGCACTTGGATCTATACCCTTTTGGGACTTGATATTCACCCCACCCTCACCGACATGGCACTTATGCACATATCTGTAATTTATTTATACTAATGTACGTCTCCCTCTCTAGACTGTAAGCTTGTTGTGGGCAACGAATGTGTCTACAAAATCTGTTATATTGTACTCTCACAAGTGCTTAGTTCAGCACTATGCACATAGTAAGCACTCAATCACATTTATTGATGCAGCATGGCTTAGTGGAAAACACAGGCCCTGGGAGTCAGAGGACCTGGATTTTAATCCCGGCTCCACCACCACTGGCCTACTGCCATGTAGGACAGGGACTGTGGCTGATTTGATGATCTTGTAACCACTTCAGTGCTTGGCATATAGTAAGTGCTTAACAAATACCATTATTATTAATATTAGTAATAGTATTTGTTTATTAATAAACAGCATTATCTTTGAATTGGAAAGCAGGTATGTATGTATATATACTCATATAAATATATTCATACATTTTAATATATATATACATTCATATAGAGCCAGACAGAGTGTGTAATAGTCATGTTAAATGTTCCCTCTGGGGAAGGATCGTATCTCTCAGCCATAGAGATGATTGGATACCACTACAACCTTATAGATATTTAGCTGGACATGAAGCTTGTCACCACTTACTGTTCCATTGTCTTATACCATTGTTGTCCCCAATCCATAGCGATGTCATGGACACATCTCTCCCAGACCGTCCCACCTCCATCTGCAATTGTTCTGGTAGTGGATCCAGAGAGTTTTCTTGGTAAAAATCCAGAAGTGGTTTACCACTGCTTCCTTCTACATAGTAAAGTTGAGTCTCCACCCTCAACTCTCTCCCATCCCGCTACTGCCCAGCACAGGTGAATTTTGACTTGTAGCAGATTGCCTTCCACTTGCTAGCCACTTCCCAAGCTAGGAATGGAATGGACGTGCCTCTCCTTGACTCTCCCTCCCGTAGTTGAGACTGGTAGAGGACTGGAAACTCTCCAGGTGTGACCCTGACAGGGATCTGGTCCCATTAGATAGTCTAATTCTCCTTTATCTGCTCAAAAAAAGTGTAGGGGCCAAAGATTGAATGAGAAGTCACCAATCAGTCATACTCACTGAACACTCACTGAGCGCAGAGCACTGTACCAAGTACTTTGGAGCATACATGGACTTCCATCGGGGAGACAGACCCCCCACTTTAGCCCTCTGGCCCAGTAGTAGGGTGCTGCAATATGCTCTGTTGCTTTTTTCGCAGCTGGATATTGGTCTGTGTTAGTGACTCATAGTGCAGCCTGCCCTGGCCTCACCTCTCTTCTCTGCCCAACAACAAGAATGTGGTTTTAAGATCGTTTCTAGTCTTATGAATCCATGGACAAAGAGACTCATTCCCCAGATGACGAATGGAGCAATTCCTCTCATCCGAGCCAAAACCATGGCTGGAGAGTTTTTGCATCTGGAATGGTGATCCTTCCAGTTCCAATGACAATATTAATAGGAATCATATAACTGTGGTATTCGCTAAGGATTTACTATGTGTGAAGCACTTTACTAAGTACTGGAGTAGATACAAGATCATCACGTCAGACCCAGTCCCTTTACCACATGGGCTCACAGTTTTAGGAAGGAGAACAGGTATTGAATCCCATTTCACATATGGGGAACTGAGGCAAAAGGAAGATAAGTGACTTGACCAAGGTCACAAAGCAGGCTAATTGCAAAGCCTGGTCTAGAATGTGACTAAGTGGAAAGAGAATGGGTTTGGGAGTCAGAGGTCATGGGTTCTAATCCAGGATCCCCCACTTGTCAGCTGTGTGACTTTGAGCAAGTCACTTTGCTTCTCTGTGCCTCAGTTACCTCATCTGTAAAAGGGGGATGAAGACTCTGAGCCCCATGTGGGATAACCTGATTACCTTGTATCTACCCCAGTGCTTAGAACAGTGCGTGGCATATAGTAAGTGCCTAACAATCATCATCATCATCATCCTCTGAGTCCCAAACCTGTACTCTTTAATAATGATTACAACAATATTAATAATAATTGTGGTAGGTGTTAAGCACTCACTATGTGTCAGACACTGTACTAAGTGCTGGGTAGATATAAGCTAATCAGGTTGGACACAGTCTTTTCACACTCACTTCTGGTCATCCTGACTTGCTCACTTTATTCATCCCCCCTTCCAACCCTGCAGCACTTATATACATATCTGTCATTTATTTATATTCATGTCTGTCTCCCCCTCTAGACTGTGAACTCACTGTAGGCAGGGAATGTGTCTGCTTATTGTTGTATTGTACTCTCTCAAGTGCTTAGTACAGTGCTCTGCACACAGTAAGACTCAATAAATATGATTGAATGAATGAATTAATGAACACAGCCCATGTCCCACATGGGGCTCACACACTTAATCCCCATTTTGCAGATGGAGTAACTGAAACATAGAGAAGTTAAGTGACTTGTCCAAGGTCAAATGACAAACAAGTGGCAAAGCCAGGATTAATAATAATGGTGGTATTTGTTAAGCACTTACTATGTGCAGAGCACTGTTCTAAGAACTAGGGGGATACAAGGTGATCAGGTTGTCCCACATGGGGCTCACAGTTTTAATCCCCATTTAACAGATGAGGTAACTGGGGCACAGAGAAGTGAAGTGACTTGCCCAAAGTCACACAGCTGATAGGTGGCAGAACCGGGATTAGAACACATGACCTCTGACTCCCAAGCCCGGGCTCTTTCCACTGAGCTATGCTGCTTTTCTAAAAAATAGGTCCTTCTGATTTCCAGGCCCATGGTTGATCAGTTAGGCCATCCTGCTTCTTCCACTAAGACATGACACATCATAGCATTTCCACTATTATATTGAGAAGTGGCCATGTAGATTATTGTGGAGCCATTGATAGAGAAGCAGCATGGCTTAGTGGAAAGAGCATGGGCTTGGGAGTCAGAGGTTATGTGTTTTAATCCCAGCTCTGCCACTTATCAGTTGTGTGACTTTGGGCAAGTCACTTGACTTCTCTGGGCCTCAATTACCTCATCTGTAAAGTAGGGATTAAGACTGTGAGCCCCACTTGGGAAAACCTGATTACCTTATATCTATCCCAGTGCTTAGAACAGTGCTTGGCACATAGTAAGCGCTTAACACATATTCATTCAATAGTATTTATTGAGTGCTTGCTATGTGCAGAGCACTGTATTAAGCATTTGGAATGTACAATTCAGCAACAAATATAGACAATCCCTGCCCAGTAACGGGCTCACAGTCTAAACGGGGGCAACAGACAGCAAAGCAAAACAGAACAAAACAAAATAACATCATCAAGATCAATAGAATCATAGAGATATACACCTCATTAACCAAATAAATAAGATAATAAATAATATATACAAATATGCACAGTGCTGAGGGGAGGGGAAGGGGGAAGAGCAGAGGGTGGGAGAGGGGGAAATGGGGAGGGGAGGAGGAGCAGAGGGAAAGAGAGGGCTCAGTCTGGGAAGGCCTCCTGGAGGAGGTGAGCTTTCAGTAGGGCTTTGAAGAGGGGAAGAGAGTTAGTTTGGCAGATATGAGGATGGAGGGCATTCCATCATCATCATCATTATTATTGATTGTGATAATAATCCTATTAAGTGCTTACTATGTGCCAGGCACTGTACTAAGCACTAGGGTGGATACAAGAAAATTGGGACAGATGCATGTTGCTCGCAGTCTTAATCCCCATTTTACAGATGAGGGAACCCAAGGCCCAGTGAAGTAACTTGCCCAAGGTCACCTGGCAGACAAGTGGCAGAGCTGAGATTAGAACCCAGGTCCTTCCGACTCCTGGGTCCGTGCTCTATCCATTAGGCCATGCTGCTTCTCATGTAGATTTATGTAGATTAGCATATGGTAAAAAGAATGCAGAGAAAAGTGACTTGATTTTCTAACAGAGGTAGAGCTGATAGGACCATTTCCCGCTGTCCAGGGACCGCTTCCCTTTCCTCCTCTCACTTTCTCTCCAAGCCCTGTCATGACCAAACTGGAAATCAGAAGATGATTTTCCAGATTCAGGATCTCCACACAACTCTCACATTACCTACTGAATGTGAAAGTTAGATAAAGAATGAAGCTCACGCTTGGCCTGAGGGGACAGCTCAGCCAGAATGCCAATAAGGCAAATATGTTTTAATTGGTCTAACATTATCTGCCGATGTACTGAGCAGACATCCACTTCTTTAATGTCCTCTCTTATGTCCCCATTATCAGTTTTTTTGTGGAAGTTCCTAGGGAGCGGGTCGATATTGGTTTCTCTGGGATGGCTGGGTCCTGAGCCCTGTGCCCCATAAACGTATTCATCAGTGATGTTGAGAGATCGGTTCCACTTTGAATATAGACTGTAAACTCATGCACAGGGAATGAGTCTACCGACTCTGTTGTATTATTCTTTCCCAATTGCTTAGCACAGTGCTCTGCATGCAGTAAGTACTCAATAAATACCATTGATTGATCAACTCATGACTATTGTGGGTATTAAATACTGGACCCGCTTCTCTCATTGTGGGCCAGAGTTTCTCAATCCTCTTCCTCTGAACCGCCCTAATAAATAGGAACAGTCACGGTAAACTTGAAAATGATTCCGACGAGCTGCGACTGGGGCATATTTACAAACATTTTCTTTTCAAAGCCCACAGTTCTAGTTTTCAATTGCATGAACCAATTTCCCTTTTTTTCAGAGGAGTCAAGAATATCTGTAATTTCTTCAACTTGCTGTCTCAGGGCTGTAATGCATGTAGTCACTGTCACTGACACCAAATGAGCAAAGGGATATAAGTGATGAGGAGACAGAGCTTGTTGGTTGTGGCACAGAGCAAGAATAACGTAACTGGGATGTTTACGGAGAGCGAAAGATGGGATTTTATTATGTTACATTATGATGATGATTGGGGGAATTAATTAAATAGTACAGAGAGGGTATACAGAGCATCAGTGCAGTGAGCAGCATATCTTTATTATGTGTGTGTGTATGCATGTTTATATCAGTGCTCTTTAGTCTGGCTTGATACTGTTGGAGGTGAGAGTGAGTCAAAAGCAACAAATACATATTTGATGTCCTGGGGATGAGCTCTTAACCCTAAGTCTTTTCACTAAGTGAACCTACAGCTCTAACATCCATAGCTGTAATTTATTTCTATTAATATCTGTCTCCTCCTCTACTCTGTAAGCTCACTGTGGTCAGGGAGTGTCATATTGTTTTGTTATACTCCCAAGAACTTGGTACGGTGCCCTGCACACGGTAAGTGCCCAATGAATATGATCAATTGCTCACTCAGGTCCAGGAAGCAGAGCAGGGAAATGAAAGGAAAATGAAGTGCACTGTGGCTTATCGATGGCTCTGACATCATTTCACAATGCTCCATGTTTCGTTGCTTTATTTTGGAGGTCTCTCTCTCTCTTCACTCAGTTCTATCATTAAGCTCATGGAAATGAATACTGGCTGGATGGGTTAACAGTATATTTTCTCTAATGTACACATTACATAACTCTGGGTGAAACACTTTTGCCAGTGAACCAGCTCGTGGAAGTGAGGGGGGAATGGGGCCCACATCAAGGGAAACCAAGGTGGGAGGCAGTGATCCTGATGAACTATTGGAATGTGAAGATCATGGGGTGGGAGTTCAGCTCATTTGCAGTTCACCTTGCTGGATTCAATACATATTACTCAGTGAAAGATTCAGTCAGGGAGTGGGCGACCAAAATACTGGCAATTCCGGAGAAGCATAACGTATCCATGAAGCCACGTGCAGATGGAATGCCTATAGGTAGTGACGATCCCCAGAAATGTGTTTGATGGTAGCACAATGACTGCTTAGGATTTTGAACAATCGAAAATCATTATTTTATAAGAGGGAAACAATTTATTTGAGCAATAATCCCTCAAGTATGGGCCTAAATCACATTTTACCATTCAACGTGAGGAATGAACTGGATTGTTCCAGATGTTTTAAATATCGACTTTCCAAGTTGAATCTTTCAATGCCCTGAACGTAATGACCCACTATTTTCTGTGTTTCCTATTGCAGTTGGTACTGGAAGGCAGGGATCATGTCAATCCACTCTGTTTCCCTCTCCCAAGCGCTTAGTACTGTTCTCAACATACAGTAGAATCTAAGCTCTTTGAGGACAGGGACTATGTCTACTAACTATTGCATTCTACCCAGTAAAAACTACAGTGCTCTGCACACAGTGGGTGCTCAATAAATACAGTTGATTGATTGTTGGAGGGCAATGTGTTGGAAGGTAGATCGTCAAGCTCCCACGTGCTCTATCTGAAATCTGTTTCAGTGTTTGTCTTTTCCCATAGGCTGCAAGCTCCTTGTGGGCAGGGGTCATGTCTATCTGCTCTTTGTATCGATCTCTCCCAAGAGTTTAGTACAGAGCTTTGCACCCAGTAAAGGCTCAATAAATACCATTGGTTGATTGTCACTGAACCCTCTTCAACAGGGCTGGGTTATTGCAGTGGCTCTTGGGGGCTATAAGGCTGTGCCACGCAGGCTTCCACTGCCACCTTTCTCCTCCCACTGTTGCATCCGATCCCCCACCGTGCCCTGCTGCTGCTAGGGGGTCTTGTGCTGAAGCAGCATGGCTTGGCTTAGTGGATAAAGCACGGGCCTGGGAGGCAGAAGGACCTGGCTTCAAATCCTCACTCTGCCACATGCCTGCTGTGTGACCTCAGGCAAGTCACTTCATTTCTCTGTGCCTGAGTTACCTCATCTGTAAATCGGGGATTAAGAGTGTGAGCCCCATGTGGGACGGGGACTGTGTCCAACCTGATTAGCTTGTATCTACCCTAACGCTTAGAGCAGTGCTTGGCACATAGTGAGCGATTAACAGGTACCATTATTTTTATTATTGTACTTTGCCTTCCACTGCCACAACCTGGGAAGAGCCCCTCCTCCCTAAGATGCCCGTCCCACTGCCAAAGGACAGGGAGCCACTTGGCAAGGCTTGTGGAGGTTTTGCTTCATGTTTTCTGAAGGGATTTGAAGCCAGGGAGCATTGTGAATTGGAATTTGAAGGGAGAACATGTCAGTACATTTATTGAGTGTCCCTGGCCTGCCGAACCCCGTACTAAGTGCTTGGGGGCCTGTGATGTCACCACACAACACTGAGACCTTGTGAGACCTGCGAACCCTGTGTTCTACAGGCTGGGGACACTCAGTTAATGCTATTGTTTGATTCATTTTTAGTTAATAAATTAATAATTATGATACTTGTTAAGCACTTACTATGTGCCAGGCACAGTTCTAAGAGCTGAGGTAGATATACGTTAGTCAGGTTGGACACAGTCCCTGTCCCATATTGGGCTCACACTCTCAATCCCCATTTTTTACAGATGAGGTAATTAAGGCACAAAGAAGCTAATTGACTTGTCCAAGGTCACACAGCAGACATGTAGTGATGGAGCTAGGATTAGAACCCAGGTCCTTCTGACTCCCAGGCCCATGCTCTGTCCACTAAGCCACACTGCTTCTCTAGTTGTATCGAGACTCATATTTTTCCCAGTCCCAATTTGTTTCCTGATTTTCTGCCCCACTGTTTGCCAAACCAAACGGTGACTTACTTTTTCCTCTCCCTCGATATACTGTCAGATCCTTGAAGACCGGGATCATGTCTACCAACTCTTCAGTAATAATAATAATGTTGGTATTTGTTAAGCACTTACTATCTGCCAAGCACTGTTCTAAGTGCTGGGGTAGATACAAGGTAATCAGGTTGTCCCACATAGGGCTCACAGTCTTCATCCCATTTTACAGATGAGGTAACTGAGGCACAGAGAAATGAAGTGACCTGCCCAAGGTCACACAGCTGACAAGCGGCGGAGCCGGAATTAGAACCCATGACCTCTGACTCCCAAGCCCGGGCTCTTTCCACCGAGCCACGCTGCAGTAATGATAATAACAACAGTGATGGTATTTGTTAAGCACTTACTCTGAGAGCACTGTAGTAAGTGCTGGGTTAGATACAGGATAATCAGGTCAGACACAGTCCCCATCTCACACAGGCTTCCCTGTCTAAGTAGGAGGGAAAAATGAATCCCTATTTTACAGAGGTGGAAACTGAAGCACAGATAAGTGAAAGGACTGGCCTACAGTCACACAACAGGCAGGTAGCAAAGTGGAATTCGAACCCACGTCCTCTTACTCTCAGGCCTGGGCTTTTTCCACCAGGCTTTGTTGCTTCGGTGCTCTGCATGCAGGGTAAAAAAAAAACACCAAAAAACACTCAGTAAATCCCACTGATTGCTTCTCCATTCTTTCTTTCCTATTGGGCTTCACAGACCTCTGACCCTCTTAAACCCCATTTCCTTTTCTGCTTCAACCACCTCATCCTCCCCTCTTCCATGATTGCCTGAAAGTTTGAATGGCCTCATATACTGAAAAAGCAAATGGTTCAGGCCCAGTTGGTTCCATCAGGAAGTTCAATAAATTCTATGGACAGTCTGACTGACTTTATGTCAATTTTAAGGAGGCCTCTCTATATACTGGGTGGTGGTAGGTGCATTTATACTTTAGGCTTATGCACATTTTCCAAGCGTTTCTGTCTTTGACAAATCCCCAAACACAATTTTCCCCCAGCATTTTTCCATTCACTTTAAAAACCTTGGCCATTTCAGGGACAATATCATCCATATGTTTCAGATCCATTTATGCTTAACTCTTACAGCCCTTACCCTCAACTCTGTGGGAGATATGCTGCATTTTATAAGCTTTTTCTTTTTTGGTTTGCCTGAATCAAACAGAAGGTGATATTAAAAAACCTGACTTAAAATCTCAGCCCACTAGTGTGAAACTCAAAGAAAAGGTAAAGAAGAATTAGATGAGCAACATGCACACACATTTTTCTTTGCTTGGAATTTCTAAACAAGGACAGTAAAGATCCCAGAGTCAGTCATTCCTCAATCAGTCCATGGTTTATTTACTGAACAGCAACGGAATAGGAAGTACTGCAGTAAATGCTTGGTAGAGTAGAGTCTCCTATCAAGAGTCTTCATTCATTCAATCCTATTTATTAAGGGCCTGCTGTGTGCAGAGGACTAACTCAATCTTGGTCCTGAGACTTCAGGACTGAGAATCTCCACAGAGCAGTTTATTCCAGTGCTAGTGGTTTGCACTCACTCTCGTCTCTGCCTGTCTTGTACTTGCTGGAGCACAAAACACAGTGAGCAGACCAGTTTCTTGGTAGCTGACTTTGCTGCTTGGTAGACGGCAATAAAATTAGTAGACATGATCCCTGACCTTAAGAAGTATATAGTCTACTGTATGCAGAGCATTCTATGAAGTGCTTTGAGTGCAACAGAGTTAGTAGACATGTCACTAGATGGTAAGCTCCTGGTGGGCAGGGATCATTTCTATCAACTCTACTGTACTGTATCCTCCCAAGTTCCCATAGAGAGTGATGGCCAGCTTCCTCTTCCCTCCCTTTCCCCAGGGATGCTCTTGTTTTTGTTACTGATACTAACTGTGGTATTTGTCGAGTGCTTACTATGTGCCAGGTGCTGTATTAAGCCTCTGGGATGGATAAGAGCAAAGTGGGTTGGAAAGAGTCCCTGTCCCACATGGGGCTCACGGTCTTAATCCCCATTTTACAATGAGGTAGCTGAGGCACAGAGAAGTAAAGTGATTTGCCCAAGGTCACCCAACAGACAAGTGGCAGAGACAGGGTTAGAGCCCAGCTCCTTCTGACTCCTAGGTTTGGGCTCTATCCACTAGGCCATGGAACTGCCCTACTCAGGTCACATGCACTGATAGAATGTCTGTTGGAGCAAATTATCCTGAATCTCCAACTTTTGAGTTCTGTCGGTTGTTTTTAGCAACACGTAGTCATTGGTCATTTAAAAAAAAAAAAAACTTTGTCCCCACCCACTTCCCATCTACTGCAAATCATCAGGTCTTACTATGCAAGATTTTTGCTCGAATGTGAGGCCAATCCCACATGATTCTTGCCATGCACCATAAGAACGTTTATCAACATTGGTGTTTTCTTCATGCACTACAGCTCTTCAGAGTTTAAAGGGTTTCTAGCCATCTTTGTTAGAAATGGTACTTGCTAGTGCCTTTTTCCCCCTTCAGTTCAAGGGAAGTGGAACCATGATCTGCAGCTGCTACTGTAGGGAGATTTTCTAGACATCTAGTTTTCTTGGGACATTCAGCCACAGGTCTCTCGGACTCAAAGAACCCGGTGTGACGGAATGAGTGCCTGGTTCATGCGAACACAGCTGGATCCCATCAGCACATTTTGTGACCCTAAATATTGATTCATGGAATGCTTGCGATCACTGAGGCAAAGTTTATCAGCTTATAAATCTTCCCCACTCAGCCATTTCAGCGTGTTGTAATCCAAAACCTGGCAAACTTCCCCTCGTTTGGAGTTTCAGCCCCACAGGCAGAAAGAGTTGAAATTCCGGCAGATTGACGTGCTTTCGAATGTTTGGGTCTAGAGATGCCCTAAAAGGAGGTGTTGGTGTTTTCAAAAGAAGCCCAGGAATATCACAGTGACATAACAAATCTTGGGAATCTCTTTTAGGGTTCACTACAATCAGAAACACAGGAAGGTCATGAAACTCGGAGCGCTGAAACCCCAGGATTTCTCAGGAAGAGGGTTATTTTTTTCCCATTGATACTGAGTCTCTTAGCCTTCTCCAGTATAATGATTTATAGAGTTATGTATGCCAGAGAAAGCTGACATCCTCAGATATTTGGTCCTTGGGAACTTTGGCAAAAGTTTGCAGCCCATCAGGGCCAATGTCTCTGGGAATGTTTTGCCCCTTCCTTGGGTGGGTGAGCTGATTTTATCTGGTTTGTGGAAGTAGAAACCTGACTTCAGGCGAGGGACAAGGGGGAATGTTTTCTCTGTCTTTGTGCCAGTTCTCCCTGATTCTTAACCATGAGTGTCACCACTGTAACTTTGGAAAGATTAGATCATTTTCTTTGGATCCTAGAATTTCCGTGCAGAATGCAGGAATTGAGTGTATGACTTTTAATTTGGGGCCAGTTACCCCAACCCTAAGACAAGACTTCCGCTTAAACACTTGCTGTTCACCCCGCCCCACAGCACTTGTGTCCATATTCTATACTTATATTCTTATAGAGAAGCAGCATGGTGTAGTGGCTAGAGAGCAGACCTGGGAGTCAGAAGGTCATGGGTTCTAATCTTGGCTCTGCCACTTGTCTGCTGTGTGACTTTGGGCAAGTCACTTAACTTCTCTGTGCCTCAGTTACCTCATCTGGAAAATGGGGATTAAGACTGTGAGCCCCACGTAAGACAACCTGATTACCTTGTATCTACCCCAGCTCTTAGAACGGTGCTTGGCACATAGTAAGCACTTAACAAATACCATTATAATTATTATTATTATTCTCACCCCAGCACTTAAAACAGTGCTTGGCATGTAGTAAGCACTTAACAAATACCATGTTTCCCCCAACGCCTCCTCCCTTATAGACTGTGAGCCCATCGTGGGCAAGGATTGTCTCTCTTTGTTGCTGAATTGTTCTTTCCAAGTACTTAGTACAGTGTTCTGCACACAGTAAGCGCTCAGTAAATACGATTGAATGAATGCATGAATATTCTGCTGCTTCCCCAAATTGTAATTCATTTTGATATGTTTCCCCCTCTAGACTGTAAGCTCCTTGTGGGCAGAGATTGTGTCTACCAACTGTATTGTATTGTACTCTCCCAACTACTTGTGACAGTGCTCTGCACACAGTAAGTACTCAAAAAGACCATTCATTGAAGTCTTTAAATTGATCAGTGGTTGTTGCGGCTATATATTGGTATTAACCATTCAGAGAAGTGGCGGGGCCTAGTGGAAAGAGTCTGGAGCTGGGAAGTCAGAAGACCTTGATTTTTAAACTCAGCTCTGCTATTTGTCGGTTGTGTGACCTTGGACATGTCACTTCACTTCTCTGTGTCTCGGTTCCCTTATTTGCTAAATTGGGGATTCAATGTCTGTGCTCTCTCCTACCTTGACTGTGAGTCCCATGTGGGACTGATTGGATCCAACCTGATTATCTTGTAACTACCCCAGTGCTTAGCACAGTGCTCGGGACACAGTAAGCACTTAACAAATACCAGCAATCAATGAGAAACCAGGAAGATTGTACTTATTGCAGATTAGTACAACCTTTGGGCCTCAGGACCAAATTTATATCATTCCCTCAGGCAAACCTGACCAGGAAGAGTTTGAAAGCTGTCACAGGTTCTTGTTTGAACTGTTTCAATCCACTCCACTTCCTAGGAAGTGACTGATGTCTGTGGACAAAAGCCAGGTGAAGCGAATTAGAGAGTCTCTGTCCTTTCTTTGGAATTCCTGGGTGGGGTCAGGGGCAATGTGGCTCAGTGGAAAGAGCACGGGCTTTGGAGTCAGAGGTCATGGGTTCAAATCCCTGCTCTGCCACTTGTCAGCTCTGTGACTGTGGGCAAGTCACTTAACTTCTCTGTGCCTCAGTTACCTCATCTGTAAAATGGGGATTAAGACGGTGAGCCCCACGTGGGACAACCTGATTCCCTTGTGTTTACCTCAGCGCTTAGAACAGTGCTCTGCACGTAGTAAGCGCTTAACAAATACCAACATTATTATTATCTTTGCCATTAAAAAAAATTGATGTTTGGACCTTGGTTCTTTGAGTTGGAAATGCACTGGTTTCCTGTGGTCTGGGGACTTGGTTGGCTCACTTTTTTGAAGAAGTACAGTGATTTGGGAGGGAAGGGAGATGTGCCTGTCCAACATCATGGCTCTATTCTTGGTACCCGAGGTTTTAAACCTACCCATGCCTCCTAATCCATACATAAGAATGTGGTTCATTAAGGAACTGTGGTATCTGTTAAGCGCTCACTATGTGCCAGGCACTGTTCTAAGCACTGGGGTGGATACAATAGGATTGGACACAGTCCCTTTCCCACATGGGATTCACCGTCTTAATCCCCATCTTTCAGATGAGGTGACTAAGGCAAAGAGGAA
Organism: Ornithorhynchus anatinus; assembly: GCF_004115215.2. Lineage (NCBI taxonomy): Eukaryota > Metazoa > Chordata > Mammalia > Monotremata > Ornithorhynchidae > Ornithorhynchus > Ornithorhynchus anatinus. The sequence continues at coordinate 64,641,872 of NC_041753.1, forward strand.
GGGGAGTGACTTGCCCAAGGTCACACAGCGGACATGTGGTAGAGCCTGGATTAAGACCCAGGTCCTTCTGACCTATCCACTGTTCTTGGGTGGTACCTCAGCAAAGAACTATTTCCATATGTAATTCATTTTGATATAGCATAAAAGGAATAGGGCCAAGTTGAAAAAGACAATGATCCCTCAAATCAACACATATTTGTGTACCCTCTGCCCTTGGGATCTCTGTATTTATCTGTATTCCTGTTTATCTTGGGCTGTTTACAGTGTCAAAAGGAGCATAAGAAGACAGTTGAGAAATGCAGTTAAAGGAATTGGACAGATTTGTCTTGTACCTGGGCATTGTTACATGACCAGGCCTGGGAAATAGTGTGCAGACAACTGGGAATTATTAGTGTTCTGCTAATGGGTGATCCAGGCCTATGCACTACATGTACAAATTACCCAGCAAGGCAGAGTGGTTCATGGGAAATGGGTCCATTTGATTCATGAAGGCCAGTGATGAAGTTGGAGGAGGAGGATGGCCTAGTGGAAAAAACATGGTCCTGGGAGTCAGAGGACTGGGGTTCTAATCCCGGCTCTGCTGGTTGCCTGTTGTGTGGCCTTGGACAAGTCACCAGATCTCTTATTATTATTATTAGGCACATTTCCTGCCCACAAGGAACTTATAGTCCCTATCCCAAAATCTAGTTGCCAGGCTAGAGACAGAAATTCCATTCGTGGTGTTCAAGGCAGAGGGCTAGTCCCCCTGGATTGATAGGTTGCTAGCTTTGGAATGATATTGGGGGATGAAAGCATTCTTGGGCGGCTGAGAAGAAAAGAGCATCCACTGGGACTGACTTGAATGGTGTATTGGCTCACATGTCTTCCAACTGGGTGAGTTCACAAAAGTGATATTTAGTGAGCATCCAATGGGTTCTACCTGCATTCCAGCTAGGAATGATGAGAAATTGCAAAGGAGAGAAAAAGGACACTCCCCCTCCCCCCACCCCCACAACCCCCAATCTAATGGATGGCACAGATTCAGGGGGAAAATGAAACTCTCCCCCTCCTCCACCAAGGGCTTAATAATTGTGCTATTTGTTAAGAGCTATGTGTCAGGCACTGTACTAAGCACTGGGGTGGATACAAGTAAGTTGGGTTGGGCACAGTCCCTATCCCACATGGGGCTCCCAGTCTCAATTCCCATTTTACAGATGAGAGAACTGAGGCACAGAGAAGTGAAGTGACTTGCCCAGGGTCAAACAGCAGACAAATGGAGCCAGGATTAGAACCCATGACCTCCTGACTCCCAGGCCCGTGCTCAATCCACTGCGCTGTGGGTTCCGTCTCTTCCTCCCACCCTCCATTCCTCTTTCCCTTCCTCACTTTCTTCCCTATTCTGAGTGGCTTCCATTTGAGTGGGAGAGATGAAGGCAGAGCCCGATGCCTGAGGCCTCTGCTTTTCCTTGGTGTGGCCCTTCAAAACTCCCTTTGCGCAGTGGTAAACTCCCTCGCTAGCACTGTCCCATGACCTCCAGGTTAGAGAGGAACCTGGGCCAGCAATGGCTCCCAGGTTTGTGCCAGATCTCCTGGTTAATGTGGCTGCTGCTGCCATCGCTGTGGTAGACACCCCAAGGTGCCTGGTGGCCAGAGGGCTATAACACTGGACTGGCCTTCATTGAACCTAGTTGGGAGGGGGAACAGGGGGCCATGCCATAGACACAGAAGAAGCCTGGGTAGAGGGAGGGGACTAAGGGGCTGCTGGGAATCCAAGTGGGAGAGAGAACAAGTATTGAATCCCCATTTACTAGATGAGGAAATTGAGACCTAGAAACGTTCACTGAGTAGCCCAAGGTCTCACATCAGGCAAGCGGCAGAGCAGGGATTAGTACCCAGACCTCTTGGCTCCCAGCCCTGTGCCCTTTCCACTAAAACAAAGAGGTAGCTAAATGAGTAAAGTGTTTTGTGATGCTGGGAGAGTGCAGGAGATCGAGAACTTATTGATGCCTGTTTACTTGTTTTGATTTCTGTCTCCCTCCCACCCTCCCCCGGCCCCCCAACCTCCCCAGACTATGAGCCCACTGGGGGCAGGGATTGTCTCTGTTGCTGCTGAGTTGTACTTTCCAAGCGCTTAGTACAGTGCTCTGAGCCCAGTAAATATTGAATGAATGGATGAATTGTAAAAAATGAGTTTCCCTTCCTCAAGGTCTTTCTGATGTTGTTTTGTAGAAAAAAAGAGGAATCTTACATTTGGGTGGAAATCTTATATTCTCTGCTGTAAGTCAGAGAATGTATCTGTGGCCAAGAGAGAGCCTCTGAAGAGAAGGCTTTATAATGAATGAATAATGACGTGGTTCCTGGAGGTACGGGTAATTAAATTAGGGTACATGGAGCCTCATGATCATACGGAGAATCATAAAATGAGTAGTTCTCTTGTCGGCCGGAACAAGAATGAGACACGTCCTCTAATTCAATTAGGAATACCTCCAGGAGCCCTATAATTGCATTGTAAGAGGGTTTTTTACCCACAAAAAATGTTGACTTTTGTTTAACTCTCTGCTCCCTCCCACCTTCCCTCTTTTCCTCTTTAACCTCAACTTCAACAGTTGCACAAGTTTCATGTGGAAACAATGAATCGATCAATGCTATTGGTTGTACACTAACTTTGTGCAGAGCACTATGCTAAGCACTTGGTAGAATACAATGGAGGTAGCGGGCATGATCCTTGCTCTCAAGGATGATCAACAGGATGTAACTAGTATGGATAGGGGTCAGTACTCTGCACTTCTTGGCCCTTCCCCACCCCTTTCTTCTCCACCATCCTTCCAGCTCTTTCCCCCCATCCTCTTTGCCCCCATGTCCTGGCTTCTGAACCACGGACTGAAAAATAGAATCTCTGCATCTCTCTCTCTCTCTCTCTCTCTCTCCCCCCCGCCCCCCCCTCCCCCCCCCCGCATCACCATGCAAGCAGGGTGGACAAATTCATTGGGAAATAATTTAAAAAGGGGCCCCATCACAGATGTTATATTGTACTTTCCCAAGCACTTAGTACAGTGCTTTGAACACAGTACGTGCTCAGTAAATAAGATTGAATGAATGAAGATGTGGGAAAATCTGTTCTGAATTAATTCCCTAGTGTCAGCCTGGGAATTGACCATTCATTTCCATAGTCTTTGACTCCCTACCCCTGTCCCATCTCCCTGTCTGCCTGCTATTCCTGCTGTTTACTGCTTGCCCCGGTTGGTAATCATCTTCCTTGGCCAAGCAGGGTTAGGGGGGTCTTTTCTGTTCTCTGTTGAAAAGGAGGAGGTCAAAGATCAGGTGGCAGAGCACATACCTGGACATTCACCTGCATGCTTTCTGGTCAAGGTTTGGACATCTTTCACTTTCAGTGGGATGACCTACTACTTGCCCATCTTTTAATCACTGGCTTGTGCCACGGGTGTTTTTTTATCTGGAAATATTTCCCGGCTATGAAATGCTTTCGTTTAGGCAGAAAGACTGCTAATGTGTCCCTAGAGATGCAATTCCTAGACAAGGTCCCCTTATTGTGGGTCCCGTAGAGAACTCCGGGGTTCCTGTGTTTCTTATCCCGTCATCCAACTGTGGGGTGATTGGCCCACAGGCTCTGAAGAAGACCTTGCAGTGATGGAAATGGTCTTGATTTTTCAATGAGAGGTCATCAGAAGAGCAAGACTATTTAGGTGCATGGCCATTTTTCTATATCCTTTTAATGTTATTTTCTGAGATTCTCTTCCTGTGTAGGATGACGTACTAAGTGCTTGGCCCATGGTTGGGCAGGGATTGTCTCTATCTGTTGCTGAATTGTACATTCCAAGCGCTCAGTACACTGCTCTGCACATAATAAGCGCTCAATAAATACGATTGAATGAATGAATACAAGGCTGATTATTCAGACATGGTCCTTAGCCCGCAGGCTGTTCACAGTCTAAGAAAAGAGAGGAGATGGACACTTGAGGAGAGATTGAAACAATGACCACAATGCAACAACATAAGAAAACAAGGATGCGGCCAGAGAATTCAAATTTGATCGGTCAGTTGGTACTTATTGAGCACTGACTGTTTGCGAACCACTATTCTACATGCTTGGGAGAGTCCAATACACCTGTGTTGGACACGTCTCCTGCCCGCAAGAAGCTTATAGTACCTCCAAAAGTGATACTGAGGATGGGTGTAGGTACCAGCAGTGGGCAACCAATCAATGATATTTGTTGAGTTCGTTATGGGCAGCGACCGTGTCTGCTAATTATGATGTATTGTACTCTCCCGACAGCTTAGTACTGTACTTTGCTCATAGTAGTTTCTCAATAAATACAATTGATTGGACACCTACTGTGTGCAGAGCAGTGTATTAAGTGGTTGGGGGAATAGTGCTTGGGGGAGTACAACATAACAGATGGTAGACATGCTCCCCGCCCACCAGAGCTTACAGCCTACAGAGCGAGACAGATGTTAAAATAAATTACGGATATGGACATAAGAAAAGCAGCGTGGCCTAGTGGATAATGTACAGGCCTGAAAGCCAGAGGACCCGAGTTCTCATGCCAGCTCTGCCGCTCGACTGTTGTGTGACCTTGGACAAGTCACTTCTCTGTGCCTCAGCCTCCTCCACTGCAAAATGGGGATTCAATCCCTGTTCATTCATTCATTCAATAGTATTTATTGAGAGCTTACTATGTGCAGAGCACTGTCCTAAACGCTTGGAATGTACAATTCGGCAACAGATAGAGAAAATCCCTGCCCAATAAGGGGCTCACAGTCTAAATGTTCTCCCTCCTAGGTGGACTGTGAGCTCCATGTGGGACAGGGACTGTGTCCGACCTGATTAACTTGTTTCAATTCCAGTGCTTGACATATAGCACTTAACAAATACCATCAAAAAGTTCTGGGAGGTGAATATCAAGTGCACCAAGGATACAGATCCAAGTGCAAGGGCAACAAGAGAGGAGAGGGAGCCAGGGAAATGAGGGCTGAATTAGGGAAGACATTGGGTCTTTGGCATCTCCTGGTGGGAGCCTCAGTGCTCTGATGGAAGTGAATTCAGATTTGAACCTCAGAGGACATTTTGGAGAGAATTAGAGTCCCTTAAAAAAATGTGAAGAGACTATTATCTCTCTCTTCAAGGTAAATAATCTCTTCTCTCATCTCTTCTTGGGCCTGATTCTTCAAAGCCTCTGTTTAACGTTTCAAGACCAGTGCTTCTCTTCTCAATATCACGTTTGGAAATGATAGTACAGGTCAGGTTAGGAATCGTGCCTATCAGCTCCCTTTTATTGGACTCTCCCAAGCTCTTACTACAGTGCTCTGGACCCAATAAGTCGGAAGGTCCTTGGGGGCAGCGGTCATATGTCCTGACTCTGTTGGACTGCACTCTCCCAAGGGCTTAGTTAAGCACTCTACTCATAGTAAGTACTCAGTAAATACCATTGATTGATTGAATGATGGATTTTCCAAACTTCCGTTGATCTGCCTGGATGGCCGTCTGATATCAAAGAAACAAGAGGAGTTATTCAGAGCACTGTACTGAGTGGTTGGAAGAAAATAACGCAACAGGGGAGCATGCCAGGGGATCTAACTTCAGTCTCCCGTGGAGGTGCCAGTACAGCTCGTGGAAGTGAAAATTGGACACGATTGGAAAAAATAACCAAGTCTTCATTTTCATTTTACCTGAGCGGGTCTACGGATTGCTCCGGGAAATGGCCACATTTGGGCCTCCCCTCTCCTTTATGAAACATCATTTTTCTCTGAACGTCCGTGTGGAGATGTGTGTGTGTCCGTGTATCTAGGGGCACATGCGTGTGCAAGTTTGACTCTGCGAGTGGTCCTGAAATCTTAATATTCAACTTTTCTTTCCTAAACAATACAAAGAAGTTGACAGGTCTGAAAGGGGCTTCTGTGAAAAGATAATTAAGTACTTTAGAGAGTGTCAAGAGTCAATAGCTCCACTCTGTCAGCACTCTGGAGTGTTACAGGCTATAATTAGATGGAAGGGATGTTTGGCAGTTGATTCCAGCATCGTCTCCCCGAGAAAAACAAAGAGACACCATGGAAGAGGGGATCAGGAAGGGGTATGTGCCTGTGTGTGGCTGTTTTGGTGTGGAATACTCGACTCTTCAGTGAGAATACTGATTCTGTGGATATTCTTGGCCCACTAGAGTGTCAATTCTCTCTGCACACAATAAACACTCAAATATCATTGGTTATCCTCTTCTCTCTCTCTCTCTCTCTCTCTCTCTCTCTCTCTTCCTCTCAGTGTTTCTTCTCTAATAATGATGGTATTTGTTAAACGCTTACTACGTGTCAGGCATTGTTCTATGCACTGGAATAGATACAAGACAATCAGGTTGGACACAGTCCCTGTCCCACATGGGGCTCACAGTCTTAATCCCCATTTGACAGATGCGGGAACTGAGGCCCAGAGAAGTGAAGTGACTTGCCTAAGGTCACATAGCAGACAACTGGCAAAGCTGGGATTAGAATCCACATCCTTCTGACTCCTAGGCCTGGGCTCTAGCCACTAGATCATGCTGCTTCCCAAGCTGCTCTAAATGGGGTGTTATCTAGTTGTGTGGGGAAGAAGCATACAAATAAGCAAGTCACACCTAGTCCCTGTAGAGCAAGGGGATCACAGTTTAGGAATGGTCTTCTTTAAGCTTACAAGTGACATTGGACTGTAAACCGATTCCCATAGAATCTAAAAAGGAAGATGAGCATGATTCCAAATTAGTAAAAGCTAGGCGCCTCCCATGATCTCTTTCCCTCTACCAGGAGGCCATGTGGCTGGGCCCGTATCATTTCCCAGTGCACCCATCCGCCAAACTACATTGAGATGACTGTTTGCCACCTGGCGTGAATCCTGCCTGCTTGGGATAGTCCTGGATTATCCTGGTCAATAATAACAATAATAATAATAATTCTGGTATTTAAGTGCTTAACTATGTACCAGGCACTGTCGTAAGTGCTGGGGTGGATACAAGCAGATCAGGTCATACACAGCCGCTGTCCAATGTGGGGCTCACAATCTCAAACCCCATTTTACAGATGAGGAAACTGAGGCCCAGAGAAATGAAGTGACTTGCCCAAGGTCACACAGGAGACTAGTGGAGTCGGGATTAGAACCCATGACCTTCTGATTCCCAGGCCCAGGCTCTAGCCATTACGCCATGCTGCTTCTTCCTCAACAGTGAGGAAGATGGTGTTTCTCTCCCTTTATGGACATCACTCTTCTAACTGGGGCCAAGCATTCATTCCTACCCCTCTGTGGACTCAGTTCCACTCGCTTTCAGGAAATCCATGGATGGCCAGGGAGCTCAGGTTGGGGAAATACTCATGGAACACTGAACTTGGGCAGGAATGGATGGATCTGTGGATGGATGTCTTGTTTTGTGCCACTGAGCCATCTCCGACCCATAGCGATGCCATGGACACATCTCTCCCAGAACGCCCCACCTCTAGCTGCAATCGTTCTGGTAGTGGGTCCAGAGAGTTTTCTTGGTAAAAATCAGAAAGTGGTTAATCATCACCTCCTTCTGTTCAGTAAACTTCAGTCTCCGCCCTGGACTTTCTCCCATGACCCTGCTGCCCAGCACAGGAGAGTTTGACTTGTAGCAGATGGCCTTCCACTAGCTAGCTACTGCCCAAGCTAGGAATGGAATGGTTATGCCACTGCTTGACTCTCCCTTCCATAGTCGAGACTGGTAGAGTACTGGAAACTCTCTGGGTGTGACCCTGAGAGGGGAGGATGGATGTCAAGGAGGGCTAATATCGTAGGTTCTTCCCAGCAACCTGGTGCCTTATCAGAGACCACTGAATTCAGAATTCATCTAGTAGTATGTATTGAACAGTTACTGCGTACTGTGCCCTGTACTAGGTACTTCGGAGAGTACCAAAGAAGTGAAGAACACAGTCCCTATCCTCTAGGAATTTCAAAGGTAAGGCAGGGAGAGTACAATCTAATTAGAGGCACTGTTGGTCCGACCTAGCAATGGCCCTTCAATTGCTCTTATACCCAATGGAGTAGATTATACTCTCCCGAACACAGTACTCTACACACAGTAGGCACTCAATAAATACCACTGATTGATCTGTACTCTTTTAAGTACTTGATATTCACCCCAAACTCAACTCCCAACACTTATGTCCACATCTGTAATTCATTTTAATGTCTGTCTCCCCCACTAATAATAATAATTATTATGTTGGTATTTGTTAAGTGCTTACTATGTGCCAAGCACTGTTCTAAGCAGTGGGGTAGATACAAAGTAATCAGATTGTCCCATGTGGGGCTCAGCCTTCATCCCCATTTTCCAGATGAGGTAACTGAGGCACAGAGAAGTTAAGTGACTTACCCAAGGTCACACAGCTGACAAGCAGGAGAGGCAGGATTAGAACCCATGACCTCTAACTCCCAAGCCCGGGCTCTTTCCACTAAGCCATGCTGCTTCTACATTAGCACTGCAACTGCTCTCATGTGTGTGTGTCTGTGTTGGTAGTTGCAGGGTGGGGGCAAAAGGAAGAGGACCCCTGGGCCCCATTCCTCCTAAATATGCCCCACTTTCAAGGGTCAAGGAAAGATTGTAGGTCCTTAGAAATTTGCGGATCACAAATGTTATGAATAAGTCCCCTCTGACTGGACCATTGAACGTCGGGTCCAGGAGCCTACTTGGATCACCAACATTAAGTCACTGAGAAGGAAATGGAGAACAGAACCAATGTGTTAAAGCCACTGTGGGCACTGTCAGAAACTTAGCTGTAAATACTTTCATATCCATCTCCTCGATTTGAATATCAGCCCCATGTGTGCAGGAAACATGTCTGATGTGTGTCTTGTACAAGAAGCAGTGTGGCCTAATGGAAAGAACTCGGGCCTGAGGGTCAGGGGACCTGGGTTTTTATCCTGACTTTGCCACTTGCTTGCTATGTGATCTTGGACAAGTTACATGCCTCAGCTCATTTTCCTCATCTGTATAACTGGGGTGAAATACCTGTTCTCCCCTACCCTTTGACCGTGAACCTCTTGTGGGACTAAGACTGTGTCGGATCTGATTACACTGCATCTACCTCAGGGCTTAGCACAGTACTTTGCACATAGTTGTGTGACCTTGAGCAGTCACATCACTGAGCCTCATTTCCTCATCTGTAAAATGGGGGTGAGATGCCTGTTCTTAAGCTGCGAGCCCCATGTCGGAAAGGAATGTTGTCCAACCGACTCGATTGTCTTGTATCTGTTCTAGGGATTCGTACAGTGCTAGGCCCATGGTGAACTCTTAATGAATTACCAAAGCTATTGTGATATTATTGTGATGCTTCTGTTGTATGTACCTAAGCGCCTAGTATGGCACAGCATACTACACACCATGGCAGCTCAATAAGCATGACTACTACTAATTTAGCAGCAAATCGTTGGGCTTTGACTGCAGCTGATTGGCTCCATTCATCCAACCAATGGAGCAGTGAGGGCAGAGCAGGCAGGGCAGGTGGAGAAGGGGAGGGTCAGTCCTCCTAGAGCAGAGATTTAAAGATCGCTGGGATACCAAGCGGCAGATCGGTAAACAAGTAAAGATGCTGCCCATGGCAAAGACGTGATGGGAGCTAAAGGCAATCTTTCCATGCAGAGAAGCAGGATGGCCTAGTGGATGGAGCATAGACCTGTGAGTCAGAAGGACCTGAGTTCTAATCCTGACTGCCACTTGCCTGCTGTGTGACCTTAGGCAAGTCACTTCACTTCTCTGGTCCCCAGTGACCACATCTGTCACATAGGGATTAAGACTGTGAGCCCCATGTGGGACAGGGACTGTGTCCATCCTGATTTGTTTATATCAATCCCAGCCCTTAGTACAGTGCCTGGCACATAGTAAGCACTTAAAATATACCACCACTATTATTATGTACATTTGGAGCATGGGGCGGATAGAGTCCTTCTCCATCACATCCAAATGCACAGAATCATGAGCATTCTCATCCAATCAGAAGTCAGCCCAGTGTGTTGTGTGTCCGTGTTGTGTGTGGTGGGGGATTGGAGAGCATGAAGCCTTTTGTGGGATTCATTTCATGGGAAGCAGAGAGGTCTTGTGGGAAGATCACGGTCCTGGGAATTGGAGGACCTGGTTTCTAAATCCGACTCTGCCACCTGCCTGCTGTGTGACCTGGGGCAAGTCATTTCACTTCTCCATGACTCAGTCTCCTCAACTGTAAAATGTGGATTCAGTACCTGCTGTCTCCTGATGAATGTGCAATTCACTGGTGTACCACCATTGAGGGGTCTCTTCCCCAGTACCATCTGATCTCTCTAGGCCTGTGGTAGAAGAAAATCACTTCCCTTTAGATCTTATGGCATGATAAGATACATTATTGGAAACCCAACTGTACCCAGCCAATTTTCTACATCATCTGATTTATTTTAATGAGAGGGTAGCTGCTGTGATTACCATTGTAATTATTACAATACCGGCTGTCCACATTTCCATTAGCATTCCACTTGATGGTTAGCAATAAGCAGAAATACAATATTAGGACTTTTAAAAGAAGAGATTACCCATTAGTACTATTCTCCATTGGCACAGCATAATTATTAATCATTATCATCCCGATAATTATGCACCAAGCTACGTTTCAGCGGCCTACCTGTACACACTGCTTTCTGACTCCAGCGGCTGTTTTTATCTGCTCTGAAATTCTGAAGCAGATACACTGCTGACTGCCTTCCCGGCTCTCTTCTTCCCTCTCTACCCCCCTCACACAAATGGCAAAGCGGCCCTAGAAGACTAAGCCCAGCTCTGTTGTACAGGAAAAATCAAGGATTTTCCACTTCTGCAGGAGGTTTTTTTTTTTCTCTTCTGGGAGGAAGTTAAAACCCATGGATTGAAACTTGCTGTCCACCCTATGAGCCCTAACTTGTTGATTTTGGACTTCCCTTGGTGACCTGCCTTTTGGGGGAAAAACTGGGAGCAAATTTTTTTCTCTGGTGCTGGGTGAAGATAATAATAATTGAGGCCTTTTTTTTCAGATCTTACCAAGTGTCATCCATTGTACTAAGGTCTGGGATGGATATAAGATGATCAGGTTGGACAAAGTCCCTGTCCCACATGGGTTTTAGCGTGAGTGAGGCAAAAGGGAAACACTCGGGAGGTAACTTTGGTCCCAAAGCAGTTAAAAGGCTTCAGTCCTAAATCAAACATTTGCTCCATTTTAAGGCAGGGCTGGACTGAAGAAAAAAAAAATGTGGTCTGGGAAAGGTATGTGTCCTTCCTCTAGACTGTAAGCTTTAATGATAAATATAATAATTATTATTATGGTATTTGTTAAGCACTTACTATATGTCAAGCACTGTTCTAAACACTGGGGTAGATACAAGGTAATCAGGTTGTCCCACATGGGGCTCACAGTCTTAATTCCCATTCTACAGATGAGGTAACTGAGGCACAGAGGAATTCAGTGGCTTGCCCACGGTCACACAGCAGACAAGTGGCAGAGCGGAGATTCGAACCCACATCCTCTGACTCCCAAGCCTGTGCTCTTTCGAATCAGCCATGCTGCTTCTATGAGGCAAGGAACGGTGTCTACTAACTCTGTTATATTGTACTCCTCCAACCACTTAGTACAGTGCTCTCCACCCAGTAGGCACTCAGTAAATACCATTGATTGAACTGTAGTCTTCAAGTACTTGATTTTCACCCTGCACTTAGCCCCACAGCACTTGAGAAGCAGTGTGGCTTAGTGGAAAGGGTACGGGCTTGGGAGTCAGAGGTTTTGGTTTCTAATCCCACCTCTGCCACTTGGCTGTGTGACTTTGGGCAAGTCACTTAACTTCTCTGTGCCTCAATTACCTCATCTGTAAGATGGGGATGAAGCCCGTGAGCCCCACGTGGGACAACCTGATGACCTTGTATCTACCCCAGTGCTTAGAACAGTGCTTGGCACATAGTAAGCACTTAACAAATACCATTATCATTATTATTATGTCCACATCTGTGATCATCTCCCCGTTTAGACTCTAAGCTCCCTGTGGGCAGGGAATGCATCATCCAATTCAGATGTATTGTACTCTCCCAAGTGTTTAGTTTTGGACTAAGAGCTCAGGAGTGGACACAAGGAGCTTAAAATCTAGTAGGGAAGGCTCTTTTTTGGTTGGATGGAAGTGCAGAGGGTCACGGAGTCCCATTCTCTCGTGTGAACTGGCCAGAAATGAGGAGATGCCACAGATCCTCTTTAGTATTGGGGTTTGATGGTCCTGTGATCAAGGACGTGATTCCTGCAAGCGGTACCTAGAGAGACCAACTTCGGGGGGCTTCTCAGGAAGGAGTGAAATGCTTTCTTCTAAGCAGCCTAAGAAAGGGTGGAGAGAGCACAGGCATTTACTGTGACTAGCAAAGAGGCCTGGTAACGAGGATAACAAGATTTCGTTAGTCCTTCAAATTCCCTGAGTTGGGACTAACCGTAAACTGTCCCTCTCCATCTGGAGATCCTGAAAGCACAGTTTACCTACGCATCACAGGTATGTTAATTGTGTGCCCAGCATCTGGATAATTGATTTGTCCTGTTGAGAATGCACATGCACTGGCTTTTCCGAATCAATTTTCAATCATATTTGGCAGATTGAGAATTCTATGTCATATAGAGTTTTCTTCCTATGAAGAGAATGATTTTAGCAGCCTCTTTAAGCCTAATAACAGTAATTATGGTAACTAATTTATATAACCCTTTTATTCCGGTAGATCTGAAAGCCCCCAAAACACAAGAGCACTCTCTTTCTTTTAAAAAATTCAATCAAAACAAGGTTTCGAGCAAGCTTGGAGAGGAGCTATTCGGGTTCCTTAAATGCTGAAATGTTTAGTAAGCTCTCGGGGGTGAGGAGCAATCTGTCTGTCACAAGGGAAAAAAATTAAAGAGCAGATTTTAAATTGCACCTCTTGACATCAATAAATAACAAGAGGAGAACCAGACCCCCCCCCCCCCCCCCTTTTACATAGATGAGTACAATACAATAAGCAAATCTGACTCATCTGCCAGTTTGATTGCTTTGTTTAGAATTCTGCTGTCAGAGGTACAGTGGGTTGGGGGGGAGGTATGCAAATTAAGTTTCTCAAAGCAGGAAGAAAAGTTGGGTTAACCAAACTTTATTGGATTTTAGAAAGTCATTCAGTGAGAGTGCTGTTCTTTGCCTGCAGCTTTCCAGAAGGGATGATTCTGTGCTCAGAGAATCGAAGATCAAGTCCTTCATTTGCAATGTCTGTGGATTTCTCTTTTGAAATAGCATCTCCTCCAGGAGGCCTTCCTTGATTAGTATAACATCGGCCCACTCTATTTCCCTCCTCCCTCTCCTGGCACTTCATAACTTCTGTGTCACCTGAACATCTGGATACTCACTCCCCATCTCCCCCGGTGCACTTACGTATATCACTTGAAACTCTGTTGCTTCCCCTTACCTGTAGTTGATTTTTAGTGTCTGTTTCCCCTGCTAGAGTAAGATCCTTGAGAGCAGAGATCATATCTACCTACACTATTGTACTCTCCCAGATGCTTAATACAGAGCTATGCACAGTAGGTTCTCGGTAAATACAACTGATTGATTGAGATTTGACTCCCCTCAAGTCATCTGAAGGAGGTAACATTGCATCCCTTCATGGCAGAATCAGTTAATGATATTTACTGTGTGCTTACTACGTCAAGAGCACTGTACTAAGTACCTAGGAGACTACAGGTAATACCACAGAATTGGTAGACACGTTCCCCGACCACAAGGAGTTTACAGTCTAGATGGGGAGACAAACATTACATTAAACTATGGTTACATACATAGGTGCCACAGGTGGGGTGAATAGCAATGGCATAAAGGGAACAGATAGAAGTGCAAGGGGGACATGGAAGGGAGAGGGAGTAGGGGAAACGAGGGCTTAGTTAGGAGAAGGCCTCTTGGAGGAGATGGGATTTGAATGGGTAGAGAGTGGTGGTCTGTGGTACATGGAGGCGGAGGGAGTTCTAGACCAGAAGGAGGATGTGGACAAGGGGCCAATGGCAAGACAGAAGAGATGGAGGTATAGAAAGTATGTAGATGTCAGAAGAATGAAGGCTGGAGTACAGTAGGAAATCACCTATATAAAGTAGGAGGGGTACTGCTGCTTGAGTGCTTTAAAGCCGGCAGTGAGGATTTTGATGTGGAGGTGGATGGGCAACCGCTGGAGATTTTTGAGGAGTGGGGAGACATGGATGGAACGTTTTTGAGAAAATTAATCCTCAACGTAAAGTACAAGAGTGGGGAGAGACAGAAGGCAGGGAGGTCACCCTCAGGGGTTTATTTTTGTCCTTTCGCTGATTGGTATTGGCACCCAATACCCGGACTGCCAAGCGCAGCTGTGGTTTGTTCACCAACTGCAGATACATACCTGTGATAGGAAGAAGACTGAGAAGTAATTGACTTCACATGGGTCACTGTGCAGTCGTCAGACAGTAATGACTTTTATTCATTCCTTACCTGACTCAAATTTGAACTAGTGACCCATGAGGGTAAAACTCTGCATCAAGCAATCAATCAATCAAGCCATCCTTGGTCTTTATTGAGTGCTTACTCTGTGCAGAGCACTGGACTAAGTGCTTGGGAGAGGAAAATACAGCAGTATCTCTTGACTCGGGCAGTCTTTAGACCACCAGTCATGGCATTGCCAACAACTAAAATTCCCTAAGTGTGCAAAAATAATCCAGTGACGGGGCAAGAGCTAGTGGGAGGGGGAAAGTTCAGGGAATCCAGAGCTTCTTATTCAAGGATTCTTATTTGAATCCTTCCCTCCGCCGGCTCACAATTTTTTTGGTCATAATATGACACCCAAGTATTTTTTTTTTAGGGGCATATAAGCACTTACTATATGTCAAACACCGTTCTAAGCACTGGGATAGGTACAATTAATTAGGTCAGACACAGTCCCTGTTCTGCATGGGACTCACGGTGGGAGGGGAAACAGGTGTTTAGTCCCCATGTTACAGTTGAGGGACCTGAGGCACAGAGAAGTTAAGTTTATTGCCCAAGGTCAGACGGTGAACAATCGGTAGAGCCAGGATTAGAACCTCAGCTCCTCAGACTCCCAGACCTGTGCTCTTTCCACTAGACGATGCTGCTTCTGAATATTTTTGTATTCAGTTCAGTGTTTGGGCCTCCTGAATTTGATGATTTAGAATGCGGACAGTGGCAGTCTATCAACCGTCTCCTTGTCACTAGATCTAGGACCAATTTCCTGATAGATGAACCACTTGCTGTGAGGGAAACATAGAGTGGTTGCAGCTTTCCAACTACAATAATGTACCACCAGTTTTCACAGAGAGTTGAGATGCATGATAATGATGGTATTGATATTTAAGTGCTTAGTTTGTGCTAAGCGCTGTACTAAGCACTGGGGTAGATACACAGTAATCAGGTCTGACAATCATTTTCCTGCAAAGGACTCTCAGTCTAAGTAGGGAGAACAAGTACTTAATCCCCATTTTAAATGTGAGGAAACTGAGGCTCAGGGAAGGTAAGTGACTTGCTCAAAGTCACACAGCAGGCAAGTGGCAGTGCCAGGATAAGAACTCAGGGGAAGCAGTGTGGCCTAGTGGAAAGGATCAGAACATCTGGGTTCTAATCCTTCCTCTCATGCATGAACTGTGGAACGCTACTGATGGAAATCTAGACACCAGGCAGACTTCTTCCATCTCAAATTCACCTTCCCTCTCATCCGCCTGTGCGACATTATTTCTTCATTCTTATTGATTCCCATGCTAATTGCTCGGGCCAGGTCCGCTCTGCTGACTTCCTAGTCCACCCCACTTAATGCGCTTACCAACTTGGACGCAAGCTCGATCTCCTCATCTCTAGTCTCTGTTTAATCTTTACCCTCACCAAATCTAAAAATCTCTCTATCGACTGCAAGCCCCTTACCTGCCTTCTCTCCCACACACCCCTTCTCCATAAATCTGTCCTGTTCCCACACAGAGACCTCTGGTCTTTTGACCTCCTCCAATTTTCTGAAGTCATCGTGCCCCATTTAGACTCCATACCCAAGGTACCTTTGCACAAGTTGACTCCATCAGCACCACCCTCTCTACTGAATCAACCCAATTAATCCCTCATTTCCCCTACTCCCTGTCCCTTCTGCACCACCCTTGCACTTAGATCTTTACCTTTTTCTCCTCTCTCTTTATGGTGCTTACTATGTGCCTTTGCCCCTTACTATGTACTAAGTGCTGGGGTAGATATAAGCTAATCAGGTTGGACACAGTCCCTGTCCCACGTGGGGGTCACAGTCTTAATCTCCATTTTACAGATGAGGTGACTGAGACACAGAGAAGTTAAGAGACATGCTCAAGGTCACACAGCAGACAAGCGGTGGAGTCAGGATTAGAAGCCAGGTCCTTCTGGCTCCCAGCCCCTTGCTTTATTCCCTAGGCCCTGCTGCTTCTCAGCACCTTTTGGACCCATCCACAGCTCCCCAGCACTGTGTACATATGAATAATTTGTTCTATTGTCTGCCTCACCCCTTTAAACTGTAAACTCCTTGTGGGCAGGGAACATATCTGTTGCCGATTTGTACATTCCAAGCACTTAGTACAGTGCTCTGCACATAGTAAATGCTCAATTCATTCATTCATTCATTCATTCATTCAATAGTATTTATTGAGCGCTTACTATGTGCAGAGCACTGTACTAAGCGCTTGGGATGAACAAGTCGGCAACAGATAGAGACAGTCCCTGCCGTTTGACGGGCTTACAGT
Organism: Ornithorhynchus anatinus; assembly: GCF_004115215.2. Classification (NCBI taxonomy): domain Eukaryota; kingdom Metazoa; phylum Chordata; class Mammalia; order Monotremata; family Ornithorhynchidae; genus Ornithorhynchus; species Ornithorhynchus anatinus. The sequence continues at coordinate 64,658,612 of NC_041753.1, forward strand.
CTAATCCTCTCAATAAATACTATTGAATGAATATCTACCAACTCTGTTATATTGTACTCTCCCAAGGGCTTAATACAATGCTCTGCACACAGTAAACACTCAATAAACATGATTGACTGATTAAACCTAACTCCCTTGCTTCCCTGTCCCTCTGCTAATCTTGCACCACTAAACTGCATCCCTAGATTATCTTCACAGTACACTTCCTCTGCTTGTGTGCTCTAGTTGCAGTGTGCTGCTGGCAGAAATTCAGACATCAGGCTGTCCTTGTCCATCTTGACTTCATCCTCACCTGTTTTAATTCTGTCTATTCCACGTGGAAACATCATTGACTCCCATGGCCACTGCCTTTGCCAGCTGTGTCCAATGCTTATATCCCTCCTCAACCTCCCTGTCCCCACATTCCCTTCCTCCATATCTTTCCCCTGATGAACTGGTTACATACTTAGGGAGATCAGGTGTGATCTCCCTAAAATCTTCTCTGCTCCTTTCCAATCCCTCCTACTTCTTCTCCATCCTATTCAACTCCGCAGTATCTCATGAAGAGATCTCACATCTCCTATCAAAAACTACTCCCTCTTCCTGCACCTCTGATCCCATCCCTTAGCACTTTATCTAAACACTTGACCCCTCCCTTCTTCTCTACCTGACTGTCATCTTCAACCGTTCATTTTCCAATAGCTCTTTCCCCACTGCTTTCAAACAGGCTCATGAATATCCTAAAAAAAACAAAAAAAACCATCACTTGATCTTACAGCTCCCACCTGTTTTTGCCCCATCTCTCTTCCACCATTCCTTTCCAAACTCCTTGAGCAAGTTGTCTACATCAACTGCCCTCGTATCCTTCCCTCCAATTCTCTTCTTGATCACCTCAAATATGGCTTCCACATGGAAACTGCCCTGCCTAAGGTCACCAATGATCTTCTTGCCAAATCAAATGGCCTCTATTCCATTCAAATCCTTCTTGACCTCTCGGCTGCCTTCATTGTGTACAACCCCCCTCTCCTGGGAACATTATCCAAACTCGGATTCATTGACATTGTCTTCTCTTGGTTCTCCTCCTAGCTCTCTGGCCGCTCGTTCTCAGTCTTCTACAGAGGCCCCTCCTCTGTACAGTGCTTAATAAATATTATTGAGTGAACAATAACACAATCAAGACATGAACCCAGAATGGTAGCTTAAAAAAGGATAATAATGAGAGTAATAAGGGTTTCCCTTAAGCACTTGCTACGTGTCAGGCACTGTACTAAGCACTTGGATAGGTACATGATGATCTGGTTGGACATAGTCCCTGTCCCACATGTGGCTCATAGGCTAAAGGAAATCTCTTGAATTTTTTTTTGAACTAAAATGCAACCTCCACTTTGCCTCCATGATACAGATGTTGAAAAAAGCTCTTCTAGCTCATTTTGTAAGCTCTGCTGTCACCTACTTTTAAAGTCTTCCATTCTCTGTCCAGACTGGATTCTAGTTAACCCTGATAATAAGAACTCACACCCATGGCCTGTACCAAAAAGAAATTAGGATGGTGGCAGTGAAAATCAGGCAGAGAGCCAAATCAAAATCAGACAGCAAATTGAATAAAAAAATGTAAAATCCTCTGCCTCTCTCATCTATCCACTTTTTATTTGATTTTCATGAAAATCGAGGGTTTAGTGAGAAGTCTGCTGGCAGATATTAGTGTGATTTTTAGTCTTTAAGCCCATTTGTGCCACATACCCACCATGTAGAAAGTAATGTGGCCAGCTTCAAAAGGGTTGGGAATGATGACCAGGAGCTGGGGAGGCAGAGGGTATCCAGATACAAAGGATGGGAGCATATTTTGGTGAGTTTTCTGAACTCCTTTTTCCAGACTGCTTTTCCTGGATTCTTGTGACCATCCTCCTGGAACACTTAGAGTTGTCTCTGATGGACTGTGCAAGCTTTTCCCCCTGGGGAAAGCCAATCAGAGCAGAGCTTTTGTACCATTCCATCATATCAACTGACCCTCTGACACCTTTGCATCTTTCCATAGCTAATGACCACAGTGGGGAGAATTCCTCATTGGTCCATTACACAAACTTTCCCCAACCGGAAGTAAGATGGGAATAACCCACAGTTGTCCACACTGGGATTTTTTCCCTTCTTCCTGCAGAACAAGGAGCCTGAGATGACATCCACTCAGCCTCTTATTCTCTTAAAGAACACATTTTTCTAGCCATTCTTCTTTTGCTCATTTCTTAAATGACCTTAAATTCTCTTTCTTTCTCTCTCTATCTCTCTCTCCTTCCCTTTTCCTAAAAGACAGGAGCCAAACCAACCCAAACATTTTGCTTTTCACACAGCATGTTTGTGTTTTTCACTGTTAGGAAATTAATTAAGAGATGTTTTCAAAGTGTGTTTTTTCCCCTTAGTTTTTCAAATATTGAAACAATTTTCCCCGTCTTTCTTTTTTTATTTCTCCTTTTTCTCTGTTTGTAATAAGATTAATTATGTACGGTGCACCACTACTTATCCCCATGAAAGAAAATCTAAAACGAGGGATTTCAGCTTCAAGAAGGCTATTTTGTCCTGTTTCCGATGTTCTAAAGGGATTAATTTACCATATCGTATAGCCCTGGAAGACTGTGATAATTGAAAACATCCATATTCATTGCATGTTCAAAGGGATCTGTCTGACTTTGTAATGTAAAAAGTGCATTTTTAACCTGAACGGGGACCTGCATCTGGTATTGCTTAATCCTATTAGTCCGACAGTTCCAAAGCTTTAGTGTATAATCATTAGCTCGTGTTAATCCTCAGACAGGCCTCCAGCTTCAGCCTGTCAGAAGGAGTCCCAGCAGGGAAAATGTGGAAATGCTGATAGCACAACACCAACTAATCTTATCTTAAATGCTAGCAGCAGCCACTATCTATGATAGCCAGGGAATTCAAAACAAATTTTTTATGGGTATTGGATATCCTTTTTTTTTCCCCTCCTGTCTCTCCTAGCTCTTCTCCCATGCCCTGGTTTTGCCCCACTCTTTGTGTGCAGCTGCTGGTGATGGCGGAACCAGTGGGAAGGATGTAGAGCAGAGGGAGGAGGGGTTTGCTGACACATTTCGGGGATGGGTGGACTCTCTCTCTCTTTCTCATTGCCTGAGCTGGGTTTTTCTAGTCTGGATTGATCTGTTTGTTTCCAGAAGTGGGGAAGTGATCTCTAGACTCAGGTGGAAAATTCAATCCCCCTTCCTAGTCACAGCAAAGGGTGTAGAACAGCGTGAGAACCGTGTTTGAATTCTGAATCAGCAAGGGGCTGTGACCTTTGCTCACGCAATCAATCAATACATGGTATTTGAGTGCTGACCATTGCAGACCACTGTACCAAACCCTTGGGAGAGTATGATAGAGTTAGTAGACATGATCCCACCCACATGGAGCTTACAATTTACTGTGTGTGGAGCAGAACATTTGGGAGAGTACAATAAAGGTAGTAGATGATCCCTATCCTCAAGGATCTTACAGTCTAGTAGGACAGGCAGACACTGAAATAAATTACAAATTGGTGTAGCAGCAGAGTCAAAGGATACGGACATAAGGGCTGTAGGGTTGGGTGTGTTGGGAGTACTTAAGCATTTAAGTGGGGGGAAGAGGCAGTAGGGAGGAAGAGACAATGATGTGTCCTGTTGGCAAGGAAAACATCTAAATAAAAGGCCTAGGCAACTAGAAGTGAGTTGGATCAGGTGAGTGGATGTTGTTTCCCCAAAGAGGGAGCAGTACTGCTTGATGACCCCTTTTGAGTCTGCTCATTCTCAGTAAGGAAGAGCATAAGAAAAAATGCCTCTTGAACTGGTCTGTCTCACCCAAACTAGGAAGCCCAGGCAACTGGGCCAAATTGTAAGTTTCTTAGTAGTAGTGGTAGAAGTAAGAGTATTTATTAAGCACTTACTGTGAGCAGAGCATGGTGTGAACTTCTGGGAGAGAATACACAGGTGGAAATTACACATGGTTGCTCTCCCTCATAGGGCTTGCAGTCCGAGCGGGGAGAAGGGAGAGGAGACTGACACACCAAGAACGATGAAGCCTTAAGACACAAACACAGACAAGTACACAAAATAAAGCCAAAATGAGTAGGGTACTGTGGCTAGTGGAGCAGAATTTCAGGCTCCTCCGGGCTCAGAGTTCAGGATACACTCATAGCCACAGTGTCAACTATAGCAGGTACCCATCTTCCTTAGGTTTTGGGGAGAGGGGGAAGCTCATGTTAGGGTTGTTTTTCTCTTTCCCACTGGGGTGGTGGGAAGGTGGGAAGGAGTCTCCTTGTTGATGCAGAGGGAGGACCTGGGAAAGGGGTCGGGGATGAGATAGATGAGATCGGGGCACAGTGAGCAAGCTGGCACTTGAGGAGTGAAGTGTTTGAGCAGTGCTGTTACAGGAGATCACTAAGGTAGGAAAGGGCAAGTTGAGTGCTTTAAAGTTGGTGGTAAGGAATTTTTGTTTGATGCAAAAGTGGATTGGACACACCACTGGAGGTTGAGGAGTGGGGAGACCTGGAGTGAACCCTTTTTTTTCTTTTTAGAAAAATGATCTCTGCTGCTGAATGAGGTATGGACTGGAGTAGGGAGAGAGAGTAGGCAGGGAGGACAGCGAGAAGACAGATGCAGTAGTCAAGGCAAAATAGAATAAGTGACTGGATCAGTGTAGTAGCAGCTTGGAGAGGGAAGGGCAGGTTTTAGCCATTTTGTGAAGGTGGAAATGACACAATTTAGTGACACATTCAATGTGTGTATTGAATAAGAGAGGTGAACTGAGGATAATTCTAAGGTAAAGACTTGAAAAACTGAGAGGATAATGGTGCTGTCTACAGTAATAGGAAAGCCAGGGGAGGACAGGGTTTGGGTGGGAAGATGAGGAGCTCTGTTTTAGACATGCTAAGTTCGAGATGTTAGAGGGACATCCATGTAGAGATGTCCTGAAGGCAGGAGAAATGTCAGGCTGGAGATATAGATCTGGGAATCATCTGTGTAGAGATTGTAGCTATAAGAGTGTTGAATTCTCCAAACAAGTGGGAAATGATGGAGAAAAGACGGGGACCCATATATGAGCCTTGAGGGATTCCCTTAGTTAGGGGGTGGGAGGCCAAAGAGGAGCCTGTGAAAGAGACTAAGTGGACAGAGAAATAAGAGGAAAACAGAGAGAACAGTGTCAATGAAGCCAAGGTATTTTCTTCTAGAAATGTGTCAAAAGCAACGAAGCAATCTAGGCGAATAGGATGGAGTAGAGGCCGTTGGATTTGGCAAGGAGGAGATCACTGACCTTTGAGAGGGCAGTTTCCATGAAGTGAAGGGGGCAGAAGCCAAATTGTAGGGTGTCACAGAGAGAATTTGAGGCGAGGAAGTAGAGGCAGCTAGTGTAGACAACTCATTCAAGGAGTTTGGAGAGAAATAGTAGGAGATGGTTAGGAAGATAACTGAGGGAGCTTGGGGTCAAAGAAGGGGTTTGTTTAGGATAGGGAAGACATGACCATATATTTGAGAAGCAGCGTGGCTCAGTGGAAAGAGCACGGGCTTAGGAGTCAGAGGTCATGGGTTCTATTCCCGGCTCCGCCGCTTGTCAGCTGTGTGGCTTTGAGCAAGTCACTTAACTTCTCTGTGCCTCAGTTACCTCATCTGGAAAATGGGGATTAAGACTGTGAGCCCCGCGTGGGACCTGATGACCCTGTATCTACCCCAGCGCTTAGAACAGTGTCCGGCACATAGTAAGCACTTAACAAATACCAACATTATTATTATTATTATTATTTGAAAGCAGTGAGGAAGAAGCCATTGGAAAGTCAGTGGTTAAAGATCGTGGTCAGGGAGGTAAGAAGGGAGGGGCCAAGTACTTTGATAAGTTGTGAAGGGATGGGGGTCAGATGCACAGGTGGAGGGGGAATATTTTAAGGCTGGCGATCCCTTAAGATATTGCTGGGAAAGATGGGAATTTCAAAGAAGGGGCAGGGGAAGGAAAGGGCTGGAGAAGAGCAGGGGAGATTTCAAGGAGAGCACTCCTGATCTCTCCCTGTATGATGCAGGCTGTAAACTCTTTGAGGGCAGGAATATGTCTCTCAACTGAGTTGCACTGTGCTCTCTCAAGTTCTTAGTACAGTGCTCTACACACACTAAGTGCTCAGTAAATTCCATTTATTGATTGATTTGATTACCCAGCACAGAGTAGGCACTCAATCAATAAACTGTTGCAAATGTTGGTCCTTAATATTGGAAACAAAAATACTGGGAAAATAACAATCAGTTCCTGCACTATCAGGTATCTAAATGTCTCCAGGCAAGACACGTAGCCAATGTGACTGGCTAACCAAGAACAGTCTCTCCATGCACTGGTTGGAGGAGGGGAACGATTTCACACACTCTCTGATCGTCTCAGCTAAGTTAGCAGGTGTGGATAACATCACCCCAGTGGTAGCCAAGAAGAGCATGTCCTGTTTCTTCAGTTCTTCTCTCTCCACATACCTCTCTGGATCAATTGAATCGGACAACAATCTGAGGCAATTTGGCCTTCTACTTGTTCTCATTCAGGACTACCTCTGTAAGAAGTTCCCCATACTCCCAAGCTATTCTTTAGTTTAGTTCCTTGATTGTCCTGAAAGCCAGAGAGCTCAGTCAATCAATCATATTTATTGAGCGCTTACTGTGTGCAAGGCACCATACTAAGAGCTTGGGAGAGTACAACACAACAATAATAGACACATTTCCTGTCCACAATGAGCTCATGAACAGCACTTCAGCCATACAGGTTGTCCTTGGAGCATAATGTTACAAGTGACAATGGATTCCTCATATAATCCTTCTAAATTTACCGCCTTCTTTTGTTTCACAACCCATCGGTGTCCATTTTAAAATACTGGTTCCAGGGGTGTGGATGGTAGAGGGCTATATCTGACAGACAATTACTCTCCTCACCTTCAAGGCACATCTCCTCCCTCCAAGAGGCCTTCTCTGACTAAGCCCTCATTTCTTCTTCTCCCACTTCCTTCTGTGTCATCCCTCCTTCAGCCCCACAGCACTTTTGTACAAATCCATAATTTATTTATTTGTATTAATGTCCATCTCCCCTCTAGACTGTAAGCTCGTTGTGCGCATAGAGCATATCTACCAACTCTCTTATATTATACGCTCCCAAGCGCTTAGTATGGTGTTCTGCATACAGTAAGTGCTCAATAAATATGATTGATTGGAGTGGAGAAAAGAGGGAAACTTTAAAGAGGGTAAGGATCAGAGTGGGGAAAAAGCAATCTTCAAGATAAGCCATCAGGGAGAGGGTCGATGGCAATTTATTCAATCAACTAATGGTTTTTATTGAGCACTTACTGTATACAGAGCATTGTACTAAGCATTTGGGAGAGGATAACAGCAGAGGTGGTAGACGTGTTCCCTGTCCACAGTGAGCTAACAGTTTACTTCTGATAATGAGTTCAGAGTTGGCTAGCCTTCCGTGGAACCTCTATGAGGCACTAGAAATGTTGTACCATAGCTATGCTGCTCATCTGCTATTGAGTGCACATTGTTCCTTCCAGAAATCATTTCTGACTTAGAACATTTTGACTTAAGACTTGGTCTTCTGGAATAAGTTTGTGCCATATTTCTGAGGATTGGAGGAGACAAGGAGACTAACTGTTGTGTTTCTGATGAGATTAAAAAAAAAAGATATAAAGAGTTGAGAAAAGAGTGAGCTGAAATGGTTTTCCTCTGGAAAGGCCTTTTTTTTCTTTCAAGAATGATTGAAGAGATTGAGAGAAGAGACATGGAAAATTGAAACTTCACTAAGATATCCCAACACCTACACCTGACTAAATAACTTCTCTTTGATTTCACCATGTATCAACTGCTTCAAAAATTGGTATAGCCTTTACTTTTCTTTCATTCCTCTTGTTTTATTCAAGTTTGCATGAGACTCCACTGAGAAGCCTGACAGTAAATTGGAGATAATATTTTTGCTCTTCTAAACTTATCCAGGTTTAATTCAAATCAAAGAGTGTTTCCAAAAGAACTTCATGGTATTTACTTTTCCAGTATAGGGAACCAGTGTGACCTGGTGGAAAGAGCCTGGGCTTGTGAGTCAGAGGGTTCTGACTCAAGGGTTCTAGACAAGGGTTCTAATTCCAGCTCTGCCACTTACCTGTTGTGTGACCTCAGGCAAATCACTTAACTTCCCTGAGCCTCAGTTTCTTCATCTGCAAAAGGGGAATTCAATACTTATTTTCCTTCCTATGTAGACTGTGAGCCCCATAAGGGACATGATTATCTTGTATCTATCCCAGAGCTTTGTACAGTGCTTGGGACATAGTAAGTGTTTAACAAATACTATTCTTCTTATAACTCATTATTATTATTGTAGATGGGATCCCGGCCCTTAAAGATGCTACAGTCTACTGTATGCAGGGCACTGTTATAATGGCTTGGGAGAGTCCAGTAGAATTAGAAGACACAATCATTGCCCTCAAGGAGCTTACAGTCTAGTGGGAGAGACAGACCCTTAAATTAGAGATGGGGGAAATAATAGAGTATAAGTTCATTTTCCTTTACATTCCACAGACTATCACAGAAACTTAGATTTGACTCACATTTTCTTAAAGTGTAATGCCTAACCCTTACCTAGACTTAATGTCTCATCAATTTAGATTTGGAATTTTTATTCTTTCAAGTGCCCTTCACCACACGAGTACCAAACTAATGCCAGAGTTCCTTTGTAGTTGGTGCTTTCTTCTCATTTAAAGAGTTTTTTAAAAGACAAGGGATGACACCGTGAATTTACTTTAGGGTTGTCTTATTAAGGCACTTCTGATCTGAGATTCCTGCTTCTGGGTATTTTGAATAAAATATTGCTGCCCTATTGGAGAAGCCTCATGGCCTAATGGAAATAGCGCAGGAGATCTAGGTTCTAATCCTGCCTCTGCTGCTTGTCTGCTATGTGACCATGGGCAAGTCACTTGCCTTATCTAGTTCATAAAATTAGGATTCAGTGCCTCTTACCCTTTCCTCTTAGACTGTGAGACTCATTTGGGACAGGGACATTCTGGTGTAGAATTAAATGGCCCAAAAAACAGAGAAACTGACCTTCCATCAATGCCTAGTGAAAAGATCACAGGATTACAAGTCAGGAGATCTAACTTCCAGTTCCAGCAATGCCACTGTATTACCGTGTGACCTTGGGCCAATGACTTGCTCTTTTGAGCCTCAGTTTCCATATCCGTAAACGGGGATGAGACTGATTGCAAGCCCTGTTTAGGACTCTTAATTGTCAGCTTCTTGAGGGCAGGGAACTTATCTACCCACTCAGTTGTATTATCCTTTCCCAAGTGCTTAGTCCAGTGCTTGGCACACAGTAATCACTCACTCAATGCCACTGATTGACTGGGACTGGGCCCAGTCCGATGAGGTTGTAGCTTCCCCAGTGATTAGCCCAAGGCAAGTGTGTAATAAATGCCATAGTTATTATTAAATTAGTGTGGGTCTCTGAAAAACATAGAGATTCTCATGAAGATAAATCCATCTCCAATGAAAGAGAATAATTAAAATGGTAATTCCAAGTGGGGAGGGTGAGTACTTTTCTTTGAAAGCCACCTCTCAAAGCTACCCACATTCACTTGTGTTCTAAAGACAATGAGCACCTTTCCCGCTGCCTACTGAGAATCCTAGAAATGACTGCTGGAGAATGAAGAGGATTTGACACTTGTATGTTCTGAGGAACTTGGAAGAGCTGAATTTCCTGTATTGCACTGTCTGCCACGGCTTATTCCCTATTCAAATGCTCCTTAAGGAGATAACTTCGGCCAAACTCTGAAACTTGAGATATTTAGGTGTGTGACATATACACTATGAGGTTATCTCAACAGCCTCCCTGCCTAGATGTCAGAAAGCTGTAGAAATGTTAGTCAAAGCAGTGTCATTCAGCTAAAGATGTTCCTGCCCCCATCTTTCATCTACTCAGGCTCCCTTATCTCTCAGCCTTTTACTTTTCATAGGACCACTTCACCAAATAGTGATACATACAGAGTCACATCTCTTCCAACAGTGGAGCTATTTTAAAATTCTAGAGAGTGGGGATGGGGAAGCAAATTTGGAATGGCTGCACTAAAGCAATGTGATCCACGTACCCTAAGAAGCTGTTTCCTTCTGGACTGCTTCCGGTTATGCCACAAAGATCATGAATATAAATTTCAGGGGACTGAATAAGTCACCACGATAAAGTCTAGGTAAAAGTTCCCAGTGCATAAGCAATGGAGATTTGTCCATCTCAAAAACAAACTGGCCAGATTTAGAGGAATTGCCAACACGAAAAACGTTAGGGGACAGTTGAAAATTTGACTGTACCTTTGGCTAGAGAAGGTATTGGATGCAGGGGAGAGGAATGTCTGCCCTAATCAGAGAAAGCACCTTGTGACACAGCTAACAGGACTGTGAGGAAGAGAGAGTTCAGTGCTTGTGACACAGCTAACAGGACTGTGAGGAAGAGAGAGTTCAGTGCTGCGGGCAATGAAGTCAAAAAAGGGAGAAAGAAAAAAGCCTATAGAACATGCATTTTATGAATGAGAATTAATGAATCCATTAGTGGTATTTATTGAGAGCTTACTATGTGCAGAACACTGCTCTAAGTGCATGGGAGAATCCGATACAACAGAGTTGGTAGATGTGATTCCTGCCCACAAGAAGCTTGCCATCAATCTGAAGGTGGCCCATTGGAAGCCAAGGATCCAGTTCAGCTGCCAGTGGACCCAAGTGGAGATGCCACCTCCCACCCCTACTGCTAAACCCACCTACAGCATCAACTGCCATTTATATTAATGTCTGTCTCCCCCTCTAGGTCATCATGGGCAGGGAACATGTCTGCAAACTGTTGTGTTGTACTCTCCCAATCGCTTAATACAGTGCTCTGCACATAATAAGCACTCAATAAATAGCACTGGTCGATTGATTGGAGCAGGAGGTCATGGGTCAAACGAAGGCCAGATGTTTGTTCCAGCTTTTGGATTTTAGGGATGTCACCTCTGCAGCTGGTTCTGGAGTAGGAGTCCACAGGAGATTTAGAGCCACTGTTCTTGGATGGCAGGAATATGGCATCTTTGCTTTCTGGGAAGGTGCTACAAGACTGACAAAGGTCAATATTTTCATGGACAGAGTGTGGAATGAAGTGTCCCTCTCATGTAGGATTTTTCAGCCTCATCCAAGTGTGTGGATGGAATGGTACTGTTAGCGGTCCCATTTTCAATTTTATATATACTGCATTACTTCCATCTGTCTGTAATTCACTTTAATGCCTGTTTCTCCTGCTAGAATGTAAACTCCTTGAGGTCTTAGTTCCTGTCTATTAATTCTATTATACTTTCCACGTGCCTGATACAGTACCCTGCACCCAATAGAATATAAGCTCCTTGAGGGCAAGGATCATGTCTACTAACTCTATTTTACTTTCCCAAACACTTCATTGCTCTGAATAAGGTGCTGGTAGTAGTGGTGGTGGTGAAGATACTATTTATTAGGCACTGGGAAAGAATACCTAGGTGGGAATTAAACACAGATGTTGGCCCTTGGAAGTGGCGAGAAGGCACTGGAGATAGACACATCAGGAATGATGAAGCCTTATGACAGACACAGACAAATACACAAAATAAAAATTAAATCAGTAGAATGCTGTGGCTAGAGGAGCAGAATTTCAGAGTCCTTGGGGCTCAGACTGTCGACTGTAAGCTACTTGAGGGCAGAGATCATGCCTTCTAACTCTACTGTACTCTCCCAATCACCTCATACTGTTCTCTGCCCACGGTAGGTTGTAAATTCCTTGAAGGCAGGGATTGTTTCTACTATCTCTAGTGTACTTTTCCATATACTCAGCACATAGTAAGCACTCAATACATACTAGTGATTGATTCAAATATGAAAGATAGCCACATGAGGCAGCATGCTATAATGGTTAGAACATGGGCCTGGGAGTCAGAAAGTTGTGGCTTCTAATCCTGGCTCTGCCACTTGTCTGCTTTGTGATCTTGGGAAAGTCACTTCACTTCTCTGTGCCTCAGATTCCTCATCCACATTTAAAATGTGAGCCCCACATGGGACAGGAACTGCGTCCAACATGATTTGCCTGTGTCCACCTCAGCACTTAGTTACAGTGCCTAGCACATACTAAACATTTAACAAATACCAGAATTATTATTATTATGAATCTACACATACCTGATACATGTGGAGTTGACAATTAATGCTTACAATTATTAACCATGATGATGCATATTACAATCCCCTCTTTTGAAGGGTAAGGAAGCTTGACTTTGAGGAAATTAAAGGGCTAAAATTGTCTGAAGCACATATATCTGTTAGAATTAAGCTCCTTCTGGAAAGCGAACATGTCATTTTGTTAATCTGAAATTCCTAAGTGCCTAGCACAGTGCACCACACTGAGGGATACTCAATAAATATTATTATTACAATTATTGTTAGGTTATCTGTTCAGTGCTTTCTATGTGTCAAGCACTGTTCTATATGCTGGGATAGTTACAAATTCATCAGGTTGGAAAGAGCCTTGTCCTGCCTGGGGCTCACAGTCTAAGTAGGAGGAGAGCAGGTATTAAATCACCATTTTACAGTTGAGGAAACTGAGATCCAGAGAAGTGAAGTGATTTACCCAAGGTTACACAGCAGGCAAGTGGCAGAGCCAGGATTAAAACCCAGATCCTTTGACTCCCAGGCCTTTGCCCTTTCCACTAGGCCACACTGCTTCTTAATGCTTCCCAAATATTACTACTACTGCTATTATTACTGCTGTGGATCAACTTTCTGCCACCTTTACCTCACACAGTCTCTGCATATCTCAAGTTTCAGTTTTTCAGATCCTTGCATTGGAAGCAATTGAATGGGTTAGAGTATTTAAAAAAATACCCAATGAAATTTGGTGGTGCTATCATCACCACAGAAACAATACTCCAGTTCCTGAATGGTATTGTATTACAGAGAGGAAATGAGGTTCATACTGAGATGGTGGCTGTATCACTGGTATTCTAATGTAAGAATTTCAAAGATAACTAGACTACTTACTGAATCAACATATCAAATGGCTTCTGATGGTTCTTACCCCATATGGTGTTGGGGATTGATTTTCTTTCTTTCTTGGGGGAACCAGAATGAGTTTGGGAAAGAAGACCTAGAAGATTGATGAGGTCAGGGAAGATATTTGACCTTAGATGAAGCATCCAATCATGGCAACATAAAATATAACCGTGAACCTATGAAACAGGTCACTCCGGGGATCCCAGTGACCACATTGTTCAGCAGCAGCCTCTGCAGCCATGAATTATGTAACCCACATTTCATCCCCCTGGGCAGTTAGAGGTATTGGCTTCAGACCATAAAGCTTTCAGCCCCTGCTTGATTAGAGGTTGGCTGTTCCATTTTCCTCTTTATGACAGTTGATACCAGCCCTCTGGGGACATCCAGTCCTCCACTATCCACAATGTGGACTGAAGGTGAAGGAGCCCCAACTAAATGATTAGAAAAGTACAATAAAATAAATTTGGTAGACACGATTCATGCTCTCAGTGAGCTTACAGTCTAGGGAAAGAGCTGTTTGTCTTGATCAATCAATCAGTGGTGTTTGATTGCTTACTGTGTGCAGAACAATCAATCAATTGAAGGCATTTTTTGAGTACTTACTATGTGCGGAACACTATTCTAAGTGCATGGGAGAGTGCAGTGTGACGGAGCTGGTAGACCTGTTCCCTGTCCATGGGAATTTACAACCCATCAGTGTATTTATTAGCACTTATTGTGTCCAGAACACTGTACTAAGCCCTTGGGAAAGTATGATACAACAGAGTTGGTAAACCCATTCCCTACTCACAACAACCTTACAGTCCGGGGGGTGGGGGGGGAGACAGCCATAAATAATTTATAGTCGAAGGTGTACATAGTAAATGTCTAACAAATACCACAATTATTATTAAGTCATCCAAATAGTATATCTGAAAGCAGCAACCTAATTTATTTTCATTCAGATTACCATTACCACTTCATCAGAAAACTCAATAATAATTTGGTTATTTTATCTACTAAAAAAAAACAACTGAAGTCAATTCTTGTGAAAGTTTTAGAGGAGGGGAGGCACTATTTCTAATTTGTTTGGTTCAGCATGGCTATTTGGGGAATAACCACAACCAAAAATAAGAACAGCTATTTGAATCATTTTCTATAATTCCAATATCTTTAGCTCCAATCTGAATAAAATTCAAAACTTATGTATCAGGGAAATTTTTCTCAAACATCAAAACCAGAAAACCTTTTGAACAAACAGACTTATTTCTTTTTTGAGTGTTTATCCTCATTCTAGCTTAAATCTGTCCGCAACCCATTAAAAAGATAATTTCAGAGACGCCACATGAGAAACTGAAAATACTGGAAAAGCAGCAAATTCAGCTTCCTCTTTCTTATTCATAGATTGGAAAATCTTCCTGCTTTTTCAGCTCCCAAGCTATTTTTCAATTGAAAATGAATTTGTCTGAAAAAACAATGTATTATTTCTGTGCTGGGAAGAAGGAACACTGCTAAATGTTGGAATATAACCTCAAATACTCTCTGGTGGATTCAAGACTTAGTGACTTCCACCAGTTCACTGGGATGACTTTCTCTTAAAGGTAATCAGCAAACACATATCTGGAATTGCCTTTTTCCCTGGAATTTATCGAATAGATATTAGGGAGAGCATATCTAAGCCCACTCCTCCCCATTACTGCTGAACATAACACAAGTGCAAACTATCTGAGCTACATATGATTGGATTATGAGTGTCCCAGATAACCCTATCTGATCTTCTTTTAGTCAGGTGAAGGGGTTAACTTAGGGCATTCATTCATTTATTCAATCATATTTATTGAGCGCTTACTGTCTGCAGAACACCGTTATTAAGTGCTTGGGAAAGTACAATATAACAACAAATAATGACATTCCCTGACCACAGTGAGCTTAATGAGCTGCATTCTGAGGGTTTCCTGCTGACATGAGTCTTGTTTTTTTAGTGGTCCTTGCTGTCGGGATCTGAAACTTTATTAAAACTTCATTAGAGATGGAGAGATTGTTTCTGAAAATTCAAAGTCAGTATCCTTCCCCACGCCCAGCCTTATTGTGCTTGTGATGGTTGGGATTTGGAGCTGGGGTTGCTGTGTTTCAGCAAAAGGTGGGGTCGCCTGGGACACATTGAATCTTGATGTAAATCTTCCCTTTCCCAGGTAATAGTGAGATCACAGAGACTGAGAGATGGTGGGAAGTATATAAATATAAGTATATAAATACTTCTCTGATATCCATCTCAAGAAAGAGGAACCCTGAAGTGAGATTGATTTTGGGAACTGTCTAACAATAATAATAATGGTATCTGTTAAGCACTTACTATGTGCCAAGTACTGTTCTAAGCGCTGGGGTAGACAGAAGGTAATCAGGTTGTCCCACGTGGGGCTCCCAGTCTTAATCCTCATTTTACAGATGAGGTCACTGAGGCACAGAGAAGTGAAGTGGCTTGCCCAAGGTCACACCAGACAAGGTCCACCAGACAAGTGGTGGAGCCGGGATTGGAACCCATATCCTCTGAACTCCTAAGCCCATGCTTGTTGCTAAGCCATGCTGATGCTTCTTTCTCTAGTGACAGAGGTGTCACCTCTTATCTCTACAGCTTGAATCGAGTTTATGACACCTATTAACAAGCCTGCTTATTGGCACTCCTCACTGAAGCCTGGCCAATTAGAAAAAGAGAGAGGACAAGAACTAATTGGTTTTCTCTCTCTTGCTTGTTCTCTGCCTCGAGTATTATTTCATTACTGAAGAAGTTTTCATTTCATTGAGTTGAGATGTCTTCTAATGATAAATCATGACCAACAAAAAAACCATCAATCTGTAATACTCATTGAGCATCTATTTTGTGCAAAGTATCATCTTAAGAGCCTGAGTGGTAGACGTTATGAGCTTGTCGTGGGCAGGAAATGTGTCTATCACCTTTGTTGTATTGTACTCTTCCAAGTGTTTAGTACATGCTTTGCATAAATATGATTGATTGATTCCCCAGCCAATGTGCCCCTGCAGAGGGGAACAGAGGAGGTTGGAGGGGGAGCTAAGAGGGATAGAAACAGAGGTGCACCAAATGTCTCACCAGATTCCCCCCCGCCCCCAGCTCCTCAAGGGACGGAGATGTAGAGGGGGACAAAGAGAGGAGGTGGCGGGGGTGGAGGGTTCTATGATCTTGAAGTAAATGTGTGGCCCTGTTGTGGAATTCCTGACACAAGGCCTGAATGTGTGTATGCTGAGGACCTTCTGCTTGGTGTAGACATAAGCCTGTCTGCAACAGAGAATCTAGTGGGGGAGGAGGGAACTAGTTCTGTCCTGCTTGAGTCGGGGGTGGGAGGGCATGAGAATCTGTCTCATTGAGACTGTGGACAAGAAAACCAGCTGGAGTTCACCATTGATCCATTTAATGCCTGCTATTTAGACTGTGAGCTTCAGGTGGTACAGGGACTGTGTCCAACCTGGTAACCTAGTATCTACCCAAGTGTTTAGTATAGTGCTTGACCATACTGGTGCTTAACAAGTACCGTGATGTTATTTTACTGTCAAAGCAGAGTTCTTTTTACCAAGTTTCCCTCGGTTCCCTCAGAATTTCAATAGCACCAGCAGTGAAACCACCATTTCCATCCACATTTTTCAAAGCTATGAAATGAAGCTTCAGGATGGCCAGCATTTCAAGTGTTGGGGATGATTGGTGCCAGTTCTTTCTATCAATTAGATGGTAAGCTCCTTGAGGGCAGGGTTCAATCAATTGTATTTATTGAGCACTTGGGCAATGCACTGTACTAAACAGTTGGGAAAATTCAATATAACAGAGGTGACAGATACATTCCCTGTCCCCAACTAGCTCATATATCTACCTCTATTGCACTCTCTCAGGCTCTTAAGATGGTACTATGCATATAATAGATGCTCATTGAATATTATGGATGGATCGTTCAATTGTTGGTCATGATTTATCATTAGATTAGACAGTTCCCCAAATCAATCTCACTTCAGGGTTCCTCTTTCTTCACAGGGATATCAGAGAAACATTTAAAGTTTCAACCCCATTAGCCATATTTCTGTAGTACTCAAGTCTTTGACTTAGATAGGCATCATTTGAGCTCTGTAGTCATTTTATGAGCTTTGAACTTCCCTTGATTCCAGAATTCTTTCCTGCCATACTGTATATATGGTATAAAAGGAGGCATGAGTCTGGAGATCATGGTTCCAATACTAGCTCTGTCTTGCTCTGTGGCTTTGAGCAAATAAATCACTTAGCCTCTCTGAGCCTCAGTTAACTCATCTGTAAAATGAGGGGATCACAAGATAATATCTCTACCTTTTTGATTGAGCGTGAACCCCTTATGGGACAGGAACTGTGATTAATCCGATGAATTTGTATGAAGTTGTCCTTCACTTCAGAGAGGATACTATGATGGTGAAACTGTGAGTGATGTGAGTGTCTTTGAGGGAGAATCTCTTGCACACTTGCATAGCTGTGCTTTTCTCAGACACCAGTGAATAAGTAGGGGAAAAGTCCTACCCCCAGCAACCAGACAGGCACTTGAGCTGTTTTTGCAGTAATGATAATAATAATAATAATCACAGTGGTATTTCTTCAGTAAGAACATCTAAACCATCTAAACATTCAATACTGAAATATTTAAGATGTGAGGATAGATTGTCTCCTCTTTTAGACTGTAAGCTCCTTATGGTCAGAGATCTGTCGTATGGTACTCTCCCAAGTGCTGAAGTTAAGTGCTTAACTTAATACAGCATTCTACACACAATTAGTGCTTATTAAATCCCACTGATTGTTAAATAATTGCAAAGGAAAGTTTGAATTATTCATGAGTGCTGAAGATGGGGGAGAATACAGAGTGCTTGGGCTATTGGGAATGAATCTATCAGTCAATGGCATTTATTGAGCACGTACTGTGTGCAAGAGCACTTGGAATAGTAATAATAATAATGATGATGGCATTTGTTAAGCACTTACTATGTGCCAAGCACTGTTCTCAGGGCTGAGAGGTGTGGGGGGAAGAGATATAAGGTAATCAGGTTGTCCCACGTGGAGCTCACAGTCTTAATCCCCATTTTACAGATTAGGTAACTGAGACCCAGAGAAGTTAAGTGACTTGCCCAGAATCGCACAGCTGACATGAGGCGGCATCGGGATTAGAACCTATGACCTCTGACTCCCAAGCCTGGGCTCTTTCCACTGAGCCACACTGCTTCTCTATTACAACAGAGTTGGTGAACACATTCACTGCCCACAAGGAGCTTAGTCTAAAGGGGGATTAATTGGAGAAGACTTCCTGAAATACGTAGACTTCGTGACCAAATTCTCAGCATTCTAGTGTATGTTTCTTCAATACTCCATTCAATTATTTAAAGCCTCCTACCATTATTAGGTGACTGTGGACCCCACCCCTCCCCTTTAGAGTGGAAGCTCCTGGACGAGGCCCCCCTTTCCTCTTCTCCCTTCTCCTTCTCCTTCGACCTGACTTGCTCCCTTTATTCATCAGTCCCTCCCAGCCCCACAACACTTATGTACATATCTGTAATTGATTTATTTATATTAATGTCTGTCTACCCCTCCAGACTGTAAGCTCATTGTGGGCAGGGAATGTGTGTGTGTATTGCTTTATTGTACTCTCCCAAGCACTTAGTACAGTGCTCTGCACACAGTAAGTGCTCAATAAATACGATGGAATGAATGAATTGTTGGCCAAGAATGTGACAGTTCTTTATTCTGTACTTCCCAAGTCCCTAGTACAGCACTCTGTACCAAGTCGTTGCTCAAAGAATACTATAAAAGCAACTACTTCTACCATTACTCTATTTGATCATTCTTTGAACTAAATCTTATTAATTCATTCAATCGTATTTATTGAGCACTTACTGTGTGCAGAGCACTGTACTAAATGCTTGGAAAGTACAACTCAGCAACAGAGAGAGACAATCCCTGTCCACAATGGGCTCACAGTCTAGAAGCGGGGAGAAAGACATCAAAGCCAGTAAACAGGCATCAATAAACCCTAGTCATTCGGACTTAAACATATTAATGAAATCGTCCTCTCTACCATTCACAAAGGATGGTCCTTGCATAAATGCATTGCGAAACCTTGTTCATTGATGAAGGATGGCATGTTCATTCTTTCTACTCCCTTGATTGATATACTAGTAATAATAATAATAATAATGTTGGTATTTGTTAAGCGCTTACTATGTGCCAAGCACTGTTCTAAGCGCTGGGGTAGACATAGGGGAATCAGGTTGTCCCACGTGGGGCTCACAGTCTTAATCCCCATTTTACAGATGAGGGAACTGAGGCACAGAGAAGTTAAGTGACTTGCCCACAGTCACACAGCCGACAAGTGGCAGAGCTGGGATTCGAACTCATGAGCCCTGACTCCAAAGCCCGTGCTCTTTCCACTGAGCCACGCTGCTTCTCATACTAGGTGATGTATATTCGATGAGATCACTGGTATGATCAGCAGGTAAATTTTAAGCTGTGGACAGAGATGGTGAAGATGCAGTGATCGTGTATATTAAGGATAGAGCCTCCTGAATAAAAATATAGCCAACGAATGGCTCATCGAGCTCAGAACTATTTTAGAAGATATGAAACTGTAAAAGGAAGGTCTGCTTATTTCAGTCATTATTTTATCTCACAATGACATTTGAATATGATAGACCAGAAAATTAACATGTGCTCTTCTCAAACATTTTAATGATAATTCAAGTACAGAATCTTGGAAATCTTGCCAAAAGATGTAAACAGGGAAGAAAAGCAGTCAGTAGGCTCACTGAAGAATGAAAACTGTTATGGAGGAAGGAAAAGGGGATATGACTACAAGTTTGATGGGCGTTCACAAGAGCAACGCCCTGTAGTAATTTCTTAGGTAGAATAAATCAAAGAAGTGAAACATTTCCTGCTCACGAGGAGCTGACAATCTATAGTATTCAGAGCACTGTGCTAAACACTTGGGAGAGTAAAATAGAGCTAGTCAGCACATTTCCCTGCTCTCAAGGAGCTTCTAGTCTACTGTGTGCAGAATGCTGTACTAAGAGTTTGGGACAGTACAGCAGAGTTAGTGAATTTGACCCCTGCCCTGGAGGAGCTTATAATCTAGAGGGGAAGACAGATATTAAAGAAAAACTAGGTAGGAGAGACAATTGAGTAGAAAGATATGTACGCTAAGTGCCGTGGGGATGGGGGGAGTAAGTGCTTAGAAGGTATTATGATTAATTATGAAGGTATTAATCATATTTATTGAGCACTTACTTTGCGCAGAGCACTGTATTAAGCACTTGGGAGAGTACACTATAACATCAAACACATTCCCTGCCCACAACGAGCTTGTAGTACTGACTCAAATGAATAAGTGACATACTAGGGAGAGAATGAGATTAGATTTCAGAAAGACTCTTGCAGATGGGAGAGTACAGATAGTATCAGAAATGCACTATAGGGAAGAGGCTGGCTTTCTCCTTGTTTCACTAGTCAAGTGTGAGGATTTTCGTGTGAGTGTGTCCCTTGCCTGTCTTCTTTTCTTACTCTCTTTTCAGCCCCACCGGTGTTCTACTTTGCAATTCAGAGACTAAGGGCACCTTATGCTACATGTGGGGAGTCTTTATTCATTCATTCAATCACATTTATGGAGTGCTTACTGTGTGCAAAACATTGCACTAAGCACTTGGGAGGGTACTATCTAACGATCAAAAGACAGTTCCTGTCCATAATGAGCTTAGAGTCTAGTGGTTGTTCAAGCCCTGAGTTCCAAAGGCTAGAGTGGTTATTGTGCTTTTTAATCTTTAAGGGGAAACCCATACAATTGCTCCCCATATATAATCTGTGTCCAGTTGGAGCCTGTGAACTTTTCCAAAAAGGTTACCTGAATTTATTGTCTCAAATTGTATAGTGATTCAGATCTAATCTCTGTTCTGTTGTGATATCTTTGAGCTGCAACATACTGTAAATGAAAACTCCCTTTATGAGGGTTTCTCTTTTAAACAATAATAGAAACAAGAATCAGACTTAAAATTTTAAAATCCAATTTTTTTAAATTTAGGAAATTATTGATTTTAATCTTCCCCATGAAATGAAATTGGATGGGCAATTTTATTTTTATGGAGCTTTAATCTTCTGTTTTTCAGTTAATACATTGGGAGTTTCTGTGCATTTTAAATATTTTAAAAGCTATGTCATTTGTACTTTCCTTCTGAAGCTGCTCGTGCCCCTGAAGTCTGCAGATTTCCAAGTAGAAAGATAAATAAGTAACAAGAAGATCGGGCCTAGGAAATGCACACGCTTGACTTCACTATATTCTGGGCATGTTGTTATTACTGTGGGAGCCTTAACTTTGAAATCTCTTGCCTTTGGAAGGCTCGATGCTTCAGCTAACTTCTCTACTAATGCCATTTTTCCTTTAAACGTCCTTGGTTTTTTTTAAAAAAAGACAAGAACATTTTTCTTTAGCTGAAGGCAGAGGGTTGGTTTTTTTTGTTTTGTTTTGTTTTTCCTTATCACTCTCCAAGTCTGCTTCAGCGAGAAACTCCTGGAGCCTTAACTCACAGGTCCTGAGGAAGGGAGTTAAGTTAAATTTACAAATATCTTAAATGGAAAAGCCACCAACTAATGGCCACTAAATCAATAGGTAGAGAGAGAAAGAAAATAGGTGAAGGTGAGAGAGATGTCCTTTGTTTCTACTTGGATGAAATATATGTATGCAGATGGGGCTGCAAAGAATGATGTTCAATCATCATCACCGTCATTGATGGTATTTATCGAGCACTTACTGTGTACTGAGCACCATACTAAGCACTCTGGAGAGTACATTAGATTAGATGTTATTCATTCATTCAATCATATTTACTGAGCGCTTACTGTGTGCAGAACACTGTACTGAGCGCTTGGAAAGTACAAATCGGCAATAGATATAGATAATCCCTACCCCACAGTGGGCTCACAGTCTAGAGGGGGGATACAGACAGCAATCTCAAGAAGCTTAGAGTCTACTGTGTGCAGAGCACCATGCTAAGTGCTTGGGAGAGTCCAATAGAGATAGTAGACATGATCCCTGCCCTCTAGGAGCTGACAGTCTTATAGCCTTTGTTCATAACAGTTGTGAACTTGTTATGCTGTTATACTTGCAAAATATAAGGCCCAAGAATATTTTGACCGCAATGCTAGTGAGCCAATTTGAGTTCCCATGCTTCTAAGCCATCTGGAAAACGAAATCGGTCTGCAGTTTTTGGATTGGATCTTGTCTTAAGAAGATCTTTAATTATCTGGTTATCCATTTAGGAAACAAACAATCACCCGGAGCAGGATCTCAAGAATTTTTAAGGTTTTCTGACTTTGGTTCTACCTAACCCACATAGTTTCTTATTCCACAGTGCCTTTGTGCTTGTTTACAAATCTGTTTTTCTGTGGGGGTATAATGCAGTATTTGAAATATTTCAGTTCATGGTTGTTTGTCATCAATTCATTTTAATTTGCTTAGGAAGATCTTGAAGCCCAGAGATTGGGGTTGGGGGCACAGCCGAGTTGAGTAAAGACAGTTATCACGATTTTACTCCTGGTAAAACCCATTCTTGGTGCAGTGCTGGAGAAAATGTAGTCTCTTTGAGGAATGTCAATCACTGTCAACAAATGGCATCCTTAAACCAATTAGAATTTTGTGTTCCAAAGTCCTTTTGATTGTCTTCCAGCTCTTTTTCTGCCAATCATCTGAGCCTCGTGATTTTGGAAGGAGATTTCTCTTTAGCCGTTCCTTGGACAATCATCACTGCTTCCCTGATGGGTTTCCCAACACTTTTCTGATGTGACTGGACCTCTTATCCTCGGGTTCATCTGACAACCAAATTTCCAATCACAGTGAAACTGGCCCCTCAACGCTGTCTGGAAATTTCACCAGAGCTGCCTCCCAAGGAAACCCAGGTGGGTTTGAGTCATCACCATGAATATGTACAAATTGTATAATGAGTACTTTTGATCTAGAAGTGTGACCTTTTTTAATGGTAATTAAATGCTTACTATGTGCCAAGCACTGTACTAAGTGCTGGGGCAGATACAAAATAATTCAGTTGGAGACAGTCCATGCTCCACATGGGGCTCACTGTCTTAATCCCCATTTTACAGATGAGGTAACTATGGCACAGATAAGTAAAGTGACTTGCCCAAGTTCACACAGCAGACAAATAGTGGAGTTGGGATTAAAACCCAGGATCTCTGATTCCCAGATCTGTTTCTTTCTACTAGGGCTGCACCTGTTGGGAAGATCCTAGTCCTGGGAGTCAGGGGTCCTCCATTTGCTGAGTGACACTGGCAAATGACTTCACTTCTCTGTGCCTGAATTTCCTCACCCATAAAATGGGGATAAAATACCTGTTCTCCCTTCCCCTTAGACTGTGAGTCCCATGTGGGCTAGGGTCTGTGTCTCATCTGAAGATCGTGTGTCTACCCCAGTGCTTAGTACAGTTCTTGGTATATAGTAAGTGCATAACAAATGCTACAATCATTATTATTGCTACCTTGATTTGCATATACAGAATTTCATGTACCATTAAAAAGGCTGCCCTTTTAATAATAATAATAATAATAATAATGGTGTTTGTTAAGTGCTTAGTATATGCCAAGCACTTTTCTAACTGCTGAATCTTTAGGATTCTTATGGATTTTCTAATCATGTTGCTTTTCATCATCATCATCATGGTGTTTGTTAAGCACTTACTATGTGCCAAGCACTCTTCTAAGCACTAGGGTAGATACAAAGTAATCAGGTTGGACACAGTCCCTGTCCCTCATGGGACTCACAATCTTAATTCCCATTTTACAGTTGAGGTCACTTGAGACCCAGACAAGTAAAGTGACCTGCCCAAGTTTACACAGCAGCACTCCACAGGTGGAGTAGGGATTAGAACCCATGACCTTCTGGCTCCAAGGCCAGAGCTCTATCCACTACACCAAGCTGCTTCTCAATGATGCCCACTGATGCTTCTGCAAAATCAAGGAATTAGTCTCTTTCCATGCCAGATCCTGATCCATCTAATCATTTTCAGGGAGAACATCAATTTGTCTGAATTTTCTCATTCAGCTTAGGAGACAGAGGTCATGGGTTCTAATCCTGCTCCGCCACCTGTCAGCTGTGTGACTTTGGGCAAGTCACTTAACTTCTCTGTGCCTCAGTTACCTCATCTAAAAATGGGGATTAAGACTGTGAGCCTCATGTGGGACAACCTGATTACCTTGTATCTATCCCAGTGCTTAGAACAGTGCTCGGCACATAGTAAGCACTTAACAAATACTAATATAATTATTACTACAACTCCTAACTGCTGCTGCTGCTACAAGGATGAGGTTACAATCTGAAACAATCTGTGGTACCCAGGGGACCCAGAGTTCAAATCCTGGCCAATCAGTCACGTTTATTGAGCACTTACTGTGTACAGAGACCTGTACTGAATGCTTGGGAGAGCACAGTATAACCATGTGCGTAGACAGTTTCCCTGCCCACAGTGAGCTTATGGTCTAGAGGGGGAGAGAGATATTAAAAGAAAATATGGATATGTACATAAGTGCTGTGGGGCTAAGGGAGGTCATAATAGTGATTGTGGTATTTAACATTTACTATGTGCCAAGCACTATTCTAAGCACTGACGTAGATAGAAAGTAATCAGATTGGACACAGTCCCTGTCCCACATGGGGTTCACAGTCTTAATCCCCATTATATGGGTGAGAAACTGAGGCCCAGAGAAGTGAAGTGACTTGTCCTAGGTCACAAAGCAGATGAGTGGCAGAGCCGGGATTAGAACCCACACCCTCTAATTTCCAGGCCTATGCTCTGTGCGAATCAAGGTTACAAATCCAAGTGCAAGAGAGACACAGATGGAAGAGGGGAAAAAAGGGAATGAGGGTTTAGTCGGGGAAGACTTCTGGGAGGAGATGTGCTTTTTATAAGGCTTTGAAGATGGGGAGCATAATCATCTGTTGGATGGAGAGGGAGGGAGCTCCAGGACAGAAGCAGGATATGGGGGAGGGTTCGATGGCAGGATAGATACAGTGAGTAGGTTGGTATCAGAGGAGTGAAGTGGGCAGGCTTAGTTGTAGCAAGGTAAAGTCAACTCCTCTCTAGACCGTAAGATCACTGTGGGCAGGGAATGTGTCTGTATATTTTTATATTGTAATAATAATTATGGTATTTGTTAAGTGCTTATTATGTGCCAAGCACTGTTCTAAGCATTGGAGTAGATACAGGGTAATAAGGTCATACCACGTGGGACTCACACTTTTAATCCTCCTTTTACAGATGGTGTAACTGACATACAGAAAAGTTAAGTGACTTGTCCAAGGTCACACAGCAGACAAGTGGTGGAGGCAGGATTAGAACCCAAGTCCTCTGACTCCTAAGCCCGTGCTCTTTTTACTAAGCCATGCTGCTTCTCTACTCTCCCAGGCACTTAGTACAGTGCTCTGCACTCTGCACACAGTAAGTATTCAATAAATTTGATTGACTGACAGACTGAGGGGGCAAGTTGATTGAGTGCTTTAAAGCTGATGTTAAAGAGTTTTTGTTCAATGCAAAGTTGGATGGCCAACCACTGGAGGTTCTTGAGGAGTGGGGAAACATGGCCTGAACATTTTTGTAGAAAAATGATCTGGGAAGCTGAGTGAAGTATGAAGTGAAGTGGGGAGAGGCAGGGAAATCAGCAAGGAGGCTGATGCAGTAATCAAGGCAGGATAGGACAAGTGCTTGGATTAAAGTGCTAGCAGTTTGGAAGGGGAGAAAAGAGTGGATTTTAGCGATGTGAAGATTGAACTGACAAGATTTGGTTACACTGAATATGCAGGTTTAAATGAGAAAGATGAGTTTAGGAAATGCCAAAGTCATGACCTTGTGAGACAGGAGGATGGTGATGCTGTCCACAGTGATGGGGAAAGCCACGAAAAAACAAGGTTTGGGTAGGAAGATGAGGAGCTCCATTTTGGACCTGTTATGTTTGAAGTGTCGGTAGCATTTCCTGAAAGCAGGAGAAAATATGAGACTGCAGAGAAGGAGAGAGATCAGGGCTAGAGATGCAGATTTGGGAATCATCTGCATAGAGATGGTAGTTGAAGCCATGAGAGTGAATGAGTTTTCCAAAGGAGTGAGTGTAATTGGAAGATAGAAGGGGACCCAGGCACAGTTGGAAGGAGGCAGAGGAAGAGCTTTTGAAAGAGAATGAGAGGCAAATGAAAAATGTTAAGCTCACATTGACCCTTCATCTGATCACTTTCCTGCTCTCACATCTCACCCAGGAGAGCCAGTTGGGCACACTGATGGGAACTGTATGCTCGTCCCAACCCCTTCACTCTCATCCCCCCGCCCAACCACCCAAATGATTGGAAATGTTTGCACCCTTCAGGCTAGTGTGACCTAGAATCTGTGCCACCCCATCATGGACATGCAATTTGCTGCCACGTCTGTTCACTAATGCATCCATTTCCATCCATCCCCTCCATCTCCCTTTCCAGAACCATAAGGGGTAGAGCATTTTCATTCCATCATCTGGGAAGCACGATGGCGTAATGGACAGCGCACAGGCTTAGGAGTCAGAAGGTCGTGGGTTCTAATCCCAGCTCTGCCACTTATCTGCTGTGTGACCATAGTCAATTCACTTCACTTCTCTGGGCCTCAGTTATCTCATCTGCAAAATGGGGATTGAGACTTTGAGGCCTATGTGGGACATGGACCGCATCCAGCCTCATTTGCTTGTATCCACCCCAGTGCTTAGTACATGGCACATGGTAAGCACTTATCAAATACCACAATTATTATTTATTATTTTTATGGTGTGGCAAGGCTAATTAAGCTCATACGGTAAAACAAGGAGGCAGTGGAAGGACATAAGGCTTCCTAGGCACATGGCAAAGGAGAGAGACTTCTGGGTAACGATCTGTAAATTGGAATTGGGTGGCCAAGGTAGGTGGTTTTGGGAGAGTGGAGATGTGGTCTGTTTTAGATTTGGTATTTGCCTCAAAGAGAGAACTGACTCTATTCTCCCTCCCTCATAGACTGTGAGCTCCACGGGGGACAGGGACTGTGTCCTGTCTGATTACCTTGTATCTGTGTCAACTCTTGGTATGGTGTTTAGCCACGTAGGTATGATTATCCTTCCTTAGAGCTACCCTTTATTACCAAAGCTACAATTACTTAGGGTAAAATGCGCTCCGTGTGCTCAAGTGTAGCTGAAAAGACAGACAGAGGAGAGCCACACCCTACGTTAGTAGGTTGGTCCTAGTGGAAAGCAATGTAAATTCCACCTTGAGACTTTTCTGCCTTGCATTATTCTCAGGAGCCAGATTTGACAGATTATGGGAAATTACCTGTTGTTTTAGGGTAGCGAAGGGTGCTTTAGAAGGGGGCCTCGGTTTTTTTCGGTTCTCCAGCATCTTTTGCCGGAAGCATCTTTTACAGGAGAAAAATCAATACCGTGGTTGTCCCCTTGATGGCCATCACTGATTCTATGGCATTGTTTATTTTGACTTTTTAAAGAAACTTGAACTTCTGTTGAAAGGAGAACTTTAAAAATTGATTTTCTTCTAGGCTTGCCCTGGGTTGATATATTCCTCCAGGGTTCTTAGTAAAGAACTGCCTCTTCCTCCTCCTCCCTCTTCCTGCCCACCCAACACAGAAGGTTCTTTCTCGATTATCCAAGCAAGTATGAGCTTCAGCAACTGAGTGGACTATTTAATCCACTACTGCAAAATACATTCCAGATCTTATATTTAGAGTATTCTCATCACCCTGGTTCCTGGAGTTTTTCTTAGAATTGAAAGCAAGCAAAGATTTCAGCTCATGGAAAAGTGGATTATCCATTTTTAAGGTGTCTCAGTGTACCAAAGAAGCCTGGTGGAGTGGATAGAGTACGGACCTGGGAGCCAGAAGGTCATGGGTTCTAATCCCTGCTCCATCACTTGTCTGCTGTGTCATCTTGGGCAAGTCACTTCATTTCTCTGAGCCTCAGTTAGCTCATCTTGTGAAATGGGGATTAAGACTGTGAGCCCCATGTGGGACAAGAATGTGTCCAACCTGATTACCTTGCATCTGCCCCACTGCTTAGAACAGTGTGTGGCACATGGTAAGTGTTTAACAAATACTATAATTATTATCATTATCAGAAATGGCACTGAAACAAGGTCTGAACACTATTAAGACCATGTAATTTCAAACTCCAAATGTCAGATTCAGTTATTGATTTTGATTACCCTGTAAATTATTTTACATCTGTCTCTCCCACTAGTGTGTAAGCTAAGCAGCGTAGCTCAGTGGAAAGAGCACAGGCTCAGGAGTCCGAGGTCATGGGTTCTAATTCCGGCTCTGCCACCTGTCAACTATGTGACTTTGGGCAAGTCACTTAACTTCTCAGTGCCTCAGTTACCTCATCTGTAAAATGGGGATTAAGACTGTGAGCCTCACGTGGGACAACCTGATTGCCTTGTATCTACCCCAGCGCTTAGAACAGTGCTCGGCACATAATAAGCCCTTAACAAATACCAACATGATTATCATTATTACTTGTAGGCAGGGAATTTTTCAGTTGCTGATTTTGTAGTTCCCAAATACTTAATATTTTGGGTTGGCAGTACATCTACCAATTTAGTTGCATCGTGCTATCCCAAGCACTTAGTACAGTGCTCTGCACACAGTAAGCGCTCAATAAATATGATTGAATGAATGAATTGCCCCCAGTGGGTGCTCAATAAATGGCATTACTACTACTATTACTATTACTGAAAGTTTTGAAGCCAAATGGAATTTTAATGAAAAAGGAAAAGAGAACCCCACATACGAATTCTATACAGTTAGTTCTGCTGTAATCAATCAATAGTATTTACTGAGCTCTTACTGTGTGCAGAACACTGTACTAATGCAAGGATTGTGTACGTGAACCTCCTTGCATTCATGAAAACTCATGTTATAGTACTCATGATACCTCTGATGCCTCACACACATTCTCACCCGTCCTCATGCTGTAACCAGATAGTCCTGGGTTGCCAGAAGAACATTTCCCTGAGCCATAGCCCAAATCCACTCTCAATCGATGGTATTTATTGAGCACCTATTGTGTGCATAGCACTGTACTAAGTGGTTAAGCGTGTACAATGCTTACAGTCTAGAGGACCTTCAGGTTAACAGTTGTCTTTGGTGCACTAGTTTCCATTGACAAGACTTCTCTTCAAAGAGCTTCTCTCCCCCAACAATCCAATCCCGCAGGCAGACAGGTGGACTGATGAAGAAGCGGCCACTAAGTCTCTAGGTGATATATTTTTAAGCAAAAAATGATTGAGACATTCAATCCATTGATCTTCTTGAGGGAGTGAAGAGAAAGGAGGGAGGGAAAAAGCAGCAAAGCCAATCATCAGGTGACATCTCTGGCACTAACGTTTAGTAACTGATAATTGCTATAACTAGGGCCATTGAGCTTTGCAAATATTATCCAGTAAATTTTAATTAGCACCCGGGGGAGTGAACAGTTTCAGAATGAGCTCTTGGGAGACTCTCCCCCAACCAGTAATTTTAGATCAGCCTGCCTGTCAGAGCAGATCAGTGTCATCCAGAAGAAAATGCACCTGCTTCTACATGGAAATAAGGTGCATTATCTGCCAATTTGAGCTGCCCAGGTTTGACGAGTGGGAAATGTGAGTGCCTGGATTATTTCTAAAGCGAGGGGATATGGAGGGGAAGGAGGGAAGGCGGGAGGAAGGGAAGGAGAGGGAAATAGTGTGGGTGAGTCTAACTGACCACAGATAGTGCCCATAATGTGTGACAGGCTCTGGCTTAATGGCTTAACGCACTTTTGAGATGTGTCATGGATTGCTATCAAAATTCCATCATGATTGGTAAACACTCTTGCATGATTTCCCCTGTCTTCCTCTTTATAGACTCTTTTCCTGATAGTAATAGAGTAGGATGGGGACAGCCAATCGCCTGAAAACTGAGCATATGATTCCATTCAGTATTTTGCACTAGAGGAGGGGAGCACTCCATGGACTCACTTAGGCTTAATGCAGAAATTCATCATCTAACATTCCTTTAGACTGCAAGCTCATTGTGGGGAAGCAGCATGGCTTAGTGGAAAGAGCCCAGGCTTGGGAGTCAGAGGACATGGATTCTAATCCCAGCTCCGCCACTTGTCCGCT
This sequence comes from Ornithorhynchus anatinus, assembly GCF_004115215.2. Taxonomy (NCBI): domain Eukaryota; kingdom Metazoa; phylum Chordata; class Mammalia; order Monotremata; family Ornithorhynchidae; genus Ornithorhynchus; species Ornithorhynchus anatinus. The sequence goes on from NC_041753.1 coordinate 64,688,844, forward strand.
GTGTGACCTTGGGCAAGCCATGTCACATCTCTCTGCCTCAGTGACCTCACCTGTAAAATGGAAATGAAGACTGTGAACCCCACATGGGACAACCTGATTACCTTGTATCTACCCCAGTGCTTAGAACAGTTCTTGGCACATAGTAGGCGCTTAACAAATCCCAACATTATTATCATTATTATTGTGGGCAGGGAACGTGTTTGCTAATTCTGCTGCACTGTACTCTCCCAATGACTCAGCAAAGTGGTCTGCACATACTAAGTGCTCAATAAATACTCTTGATTGATTGATTGATCATTAACATTTTACTGACCGCTGAACCAGGACTTAGTCTGCACAGCATCTACCACCTCTGTTGAATCGTATAAATTTTGTAAATTCTTCTTAGGCCCGTGGTCTGACTGGGGAGCACATTTCTATTGCCCCTCTGCTCTGTGAACACATTCACATGTTGCCCAACCTCAGAGAGGGTGTTCTTCCTATTCAACTAGAAAAGGGGAAACTCGTTAGCATAAAAAGAGAACTGAATCAAGCAGTCTGTGAAAGTGAAGTGAATCTCTGTGTGTGTTTAGTTTGAAAAGACTGGGTTATCTTAAAAATAGATATGCTTATGTCTGGGTGTTAAGAAATAATCTTCATGTACCTCTTTTCATGGTAAAATGCTAGTACAGGAAAGAGAAGTGCAAAAATACCTCGATGAATGCCTCCAGCCTCACTGGAAACTCCGGGAAGATTTCAAGGTGATTCTGGATATTCAGACCATTCATTTATTATTCGAACTGTTTTCTTGGAAGTATATGTATGTGTTGGGGAGGGAATAAAGAGGGTTATGAGAAGAAAACGGGTTAACATTGAGGATGGGTACAAGGGAGAAAATGGACGGGAATGTAGGGTAGGCATTAACGAGGTTCACAGTTGCATGCTGTGGTATGCTGTGTAGCTTATAACGAACTGTAACTGATCATGGTTTGCTGAATAGTTTGAAACTGTATGCTGTGATCTAGGGGAAGTCGGGTCTTAGCTTGAGTCCTTGGAGGTTCAAGATAAGGGTGATGGATTCATAGCAAATGGTAAGGGCAGCAGCAGAGCAAGCTGGCTGGAAACTTAGAGTGGCAACAAAGAAGTGCACATGTAGAGGGGCAGAGGCTGGCAGGAGGAAGCATTCCCTGCCCAGTTGGAGGAAAGGATCGGTCACGACGACAGCGGGACCCGACCAACCAACCACAGAGGTACACGATGGTGGAGGGGACCCATGGACTTCCAGTGGAAGCACCTTCAACCAGTGGACATGAGGGAAGGTTTAAGAAGCAGCGTGGCATAGTGGATAGAGCCTGGGAGTCAGAAGGTCATGGGTTCTAATCCCGGATCCCCTCCTTGTCTGCTCTGTGACCTTGGGCCTCAGTCACTTTACTTCTTTGGGCCTCAGTTACCTTATCTGGAAAATGGGAATTAAGATGGTGAGCCCCATGTGGGATAACCTGACTGCCTTGTATCTACTCCAGGGCTTAGAACAGTGCTTGGCACATAGTAAGCACTTAACAAATACCATCATCATCAATATTATCATTATTAGGTGGGGGTGGATGGTACCGATGGGGGTCCATCCTCCGAGAGTTAAGAAGGTGGACCCATCAGATGGTGTCTTGGTGTGGAGGGGGGGATCAGGCAGCATCCTGACCTGGAGCAGGGATCCGGATCGATTCTCCTGTAGTTACGGAGGTGGACTCCTCAGATGGCGTACCGGTGGAGAGTGGGGATGGGGGGTGCCCCCATATAGATTGAGCACTGGGGAGCATGCTGGGGTGGGGCGGTGTTCCCATGTGGAGCTGGGGCTGGTGGGATCCAATAAAATAACTGTTGGGAAATGTGTCTACCAACTCTGTTCTACTCTACCCAGCACTTAGTACAGTACTCTGCACACAGTAAGCACTCAATAAATACCACTGATTAATTGATTGATTGGAAACTGGTGTTGTTCAGTGTTCATCATCTCCAGGTGGCAGTGAGGGGGCAACGTGTGTACACACACCAAAAAGCTCACATACCCTATAGATTTCTAGTGGGAAAACACTGATCACTTTTATAAAGTCAGCTCAGGAGAAGGAGAATTTGAAATGGGAGATAGTTTCTCAACCTTCATTTGGATCGAGAGCAGATTTTTGTAGTCTCACCAAATCAAGCCTTTTCAGGTCATAACTTTCAGGAAATATACCATTATTTCCTAAAAGGATGGCTGTTGGAGGTTCCCAATTGGCTAGGATTCAGGCATGTTCTCTGGAACTCACCTGGAAAGAGGTTAAGCTTTAAAAATTGCTAAGGGCTCACAAGCAGGTAACATTTTCCAGCAGGATGCTGGAGGATGTGAGTACAGAAAGAGGAGAATCTTTATCATATAGTGTTACAAGTTCACTTAGTTTAGGAGAGGATTCCTGGGGGATAGAAAGTGGCCAGCATAATCTAATTATTAAAGAGAGGCCAGTAAGCACAGCAACAATCATGGACACCATTTGAGAGGAGCTGACAAAGTGGGAAAAACTCATTTTAATCAAGTCGAGCCAGAGTATTTCAGGCCTGTGACCCTGCCTTTTTTTTTTTTCCCACTACTTCTCCACACTGCTTCCCTTTCTGTTAACTTGAGCTACCCTGTTAATCTTGGACACAAACTACTTTGTTCAAACACTGGACAAATAGAATAAGTGCCTGAGGGGTGGGAGCTTTGGAGGTGTTCCCAATTGGAACCAGATGAGTTACCTGAAGAATTGGTATCCACAGATCAATCAATGGAATTTATTGAGAATTTACAGGGTGCAGAGCTCTGTACTAAGTGGGGAGTACAATATAATTGGTAAACACAATCACTACCTTTGAGGAGATCACAGTCTTCTGTGTGCAGAGCACTGTACAAAGTACTTGGGAGAGACCAATAGAGTTAGTAGGCATGATTCCTGACCTCAGGAAGCTTAGTCTACTGTGTGGAGAACACTATGAGAATAACAATAATAGTAATAGTATTTGTTAAGTGCTAAGTGCTGGGTTAGATATAAGCTAATTAGTTTGGACACAGTTCCTATCCCACATGGGTCTCATAGTCTTAATCCCCATTTGACAGATGAGGTAACTGAGGCATAGAGAAGTGAAGTGACTTGCTCAAGGTCACACAGAAGACTAGTGGTGGAGATGAGATTAGAGCTCAGCTCCTTTTGACTCCCAGGCCTGTGCTCTACCGTTATACTCAGTGTTTGGAAGGGTATTCATTCAGTTGTATTTATTGAGTGCTTACTGAGTGCAGAACACTCTACTGAGTGCTTGGGAGAGTACAATGCAACAATTCCCTCCCCACAACGACCTTACAGTCTAGAGTATAATAGTGTTAGTAGACATGATTCCTGCCCTCAAGAAACTTAGTCTATTGTGTGCTAAACACTGTATGAAAGTGCTTGGGAGAGTATGATAGAGTTAGTAGACACAGACCCCGCTCTAAATAACTTTAATAATGTTGGTATTTGTTAAGCGCTTACTATGTGCAGAGCACTGTTCTAAGCGCTGGGGTAGACACAGGGGAATCAGGTTGTCCCACGTGGGGCTCACAGTCTTAATCCCCATTTTACAGATGAGGGAACTGAGGCACAGAGAAGTTAAGTGACTTGCCCACAGTCACACAGCTGACAAGTGGCAGAGCTAGGATTCAAACTCATGAGCCCTGACTCCAAAGCCCATGCTCTTTCCACTGCGCCACGCTGCTTCTCTACAGTCTACTGGATGTAGACTTGGGAAGGGGGGTAGGGTGCGGAGGAGAGATTCCGATAGAATTAGCAGACACAATCCCTGCTTTCAAAGAGTTTACAGTCTACTATGTGCAGAGCAATGTATTAAGCTCTTGGGAGAGTATAAATTAGTATACACAATCCCTGCCCTCAAGGAGTTTGAAATATAATAGGCTCTAGGATTCACCAGTCCCCTTGCTAGCCAGGAAGTCTGGACAGGTGAGAAAAGGAGAGGGGGAATCAAGGGGATTCAAGTTCTTCTGCATCTGGAGCAGTGGAAAGCCAGAGGATCCCCCATGGTAGTGGTTCCCTGTCTCACCCATTACACCCAGAAACGTTCTAGAGACCAAAAACTAAATGGCAAATCCTAAAACTGATAAATTCAAGGATCAGTGGTCCCCCCCCAACACACACACACACACACCTTCCCAGTTGGTACATGTTCATTAAGCCAGGGTAGAGCCAGTTAGGAGCTACTCCTGGGGAACAAAGGATTTCAGCTATTCCTTGTTAATGAACTCCTTCTGTACCTTGGTTAAGCCCATTGTGGGCTCCACAAAAATTGAGTGTTGGGTGCCATTGAGGGATAGGTTCCAATAGAGAATCATGGCAAGTTTATGAATGCAAATTCACCCAAATAGTATTAGTACATTTCAAAGCATTGATAAAAGCACAGAATTCCTAGTTATGAGATCAAATAGTGCCGGTATGTACCTATGATAAAAGACTTTGTGTGTGTGCGTGTGTGTGTGTAGAATTGAGTCATTTAATTCATATTCACTATATAGGCATGCCTAGGTATATAAAAATTATTTTCAAAGTGTTGTCTTTCACATTGGATTCCATACAAAGGCACCTTACACTAGCACACTGGAGATTTTCTATCATTTGCTTTCTCGACCTCAATCTCATCTATCTGGCTTATGACCCCCTGCCCATATCCTCCCTCAGTCTTGGTACTCCCTCTCTTGGTACTCCCTCTCCCTTCATATGCGACAGTCTGTCCCTCTTCCCACCCTCGAAACTTTATGGACAGCACATCTCCTCCAAGACGCCTCCCCGACTAAGCTCCTTCCTTATTTCTCCCACTCCTTCTCCCTTCTGTTCTGCCTATACACTTATCTGTACTCTTAGGCACTTGATATTCACCCTACCCTTAGTACTGCAGCGCTTAGGTACATAATCTGATAATCTCCCATTTCTCCCATCTATCATTTATTTCAATGTCGGTCCCCACTCTAGACTGAAAGCTCCTTGAGGACAGGACCTTGTCTACTAACTCTAGTGTATTGTACTTTCCCAAGCATTTAGTACAGTTCTCTGCACCCGGTAAACGCTCAATTAATACCATTGATTGATCTAGACAAAATAGATCTGCCATCATCTAATGGCTGAGCCAAAATGTACTTTAATTATTGTATTCAAAAGTGTTAAAGTGCTTCAGAAATGGAGGAGGAAAGGAGAGGAGTTGTTTAAGCCAAAGTAAAGTTTCTTACATTATTTCAAAGTGAGAAGGTGCCATAAGGTATGTCAACATTAAAGCTCATGAAAAAGTACTTAAAGAAGAGCCTTATTGATGGGGATGATGGGAGTTGCAAATCCTCCTTCCCTTGGGTTGAAATCAGGGCTCTCTCACTGTACTGATAGCATCTACGTGGATTATGATTTTTTTTTTGTTGTGTTTCATTTTGTAAGGAAGTTTAGTTTTGTGTGACACAAACTGGGACAGTTACATTCACCAATCCCCACATGCAATCTGTGCACCAGTATAGTTTGATTGAATTACCTCTGACCAATGGGAGTAGTACTCTATGAAGGGTCTAGGGCCAATTTACTAAGGAGCACAGTAACTATGTGGCAGCACAGAGCTAAATGCTGTTCCATGATTCGGTTACCTAGGCTGTGCACAGAGCATGTAGTGGTACAGTGTTCTGCTCACAAAAAGTACCATTAAATACCATTGATTGATTAATCGATTGACCAGTGACCAGGAAGTAGGAAATTGACTCAAGAAGGCCAGGGCATCTTTTGGGAGACTATCCAATGAAATGTGGCAATCACTCGCATTATGCTCCAGACCAAACTTCGCTAGAGCTCTGAGTCCTGAACCCCCAATGCAATAGCCACAAATGACTGCTTGAGTGGGTCCTTCAGCATCTCTTAAAGGTCATACTGAGCACCAAATGACAAGGCAGGATGACAAACAGAAAGGTCTGGAATGAAGTGAAAAATTGAGGATCAGTCTTCTAGCATCAAAGCTCTCCTCATTCACCTTCACACAGCTCTGCTGAGTGGGACATGTGAGGAGAGCGATTGTCAGCAGGACACCCAAACAGATGTTGCTTGGTGAGCTGAAATTGGGCAACCGAAAGCCAGGAGGGCAGAGGGAGCATTCTAAGAACATGGTAAAACAAAGCCTCAGACAACTCTGTATCCCAGCTGAAAACTGAGAGACACCTGAGGCAGACAGCCCAACATGACACACTACTTTCAACAAAGAAGCAGTTGTATTTGAGTCAAAGCTTTGAGAAGATCATGAGCCCAGAAGACCATACAGCTCCAGACGGTGCAAACAACCAACACAAGCACACAGCAAGGGAGAGGCTTTGTGTGTGCACAGTGTGGGCAGGACTATATGTCCCGTGTCGGTCTCATCAGCCACATATCTACCTTCATCTTCATCTTCACTTCTCTGATCCTCAGTTCCCTCATTGACAAACATGAGGATTCAATACCTGTTCTCCCTTCTGGACTGTGAGCCCCATGTGAGACCTGATTAACTTGTATCTACCCCAGTGCTTGGTACTGTACTTTGCACATAGTAAGCACTTATCAAATACCTTTATTTTCATTTATTATTATTAAGTGGAGCTTTCTGGTACAAAGGATTTTCTCCCAAGTGTTCAGTGCAGTGCTCCTCACACAGTTAGCACTCAATAAATACCATTGATCAATTGAAGGATTGACACATAGGTAGCAGCATTGACCAATTGCCAGAATCCTCCCTTTTGCGATGTCTTTTCCTGATTAGATTAGGGAAAATCGCTCAGCACCTCAAAATTCTGGTTCTATCTATTTGCCTGTCCTGTTTCAAGATTAACTTCACCAATCCCCACATGCAATCTGTGCACCATCACTACACAAAACTAAGATCTTCCAACAGCAAGTTTCATTTCCCTTATCCTTGCCTCCCAAACACCTTTATCTACACGTTTCCTGCAAAAGGCAGCGTGGTGGTTTGGTAGCTATAGAAATTCAAGACCTCATGTTAGAAGTTGTGCTTCCCCTGCTCAAATGTACAACCTGTAGATTGACTTGATTGAATGGGGAAATTTCAAATCTGAAAAAGTCCACACAAACCTCTGAAGAAGCATCTTAGCTGTCCGAGCTCTCCCATCAGGCCACGGTGTTAGAGGAAATATTTAGTGAGCATTTCCTCTACTGTGGGCTGAAGACTAGTGCAAACTTCTCCCCTCAAGGAGCTTACAGTGTAATTTGCAGGGTGGGAGTCGGAGCAGGAATCTAAGACCATAGAAAGCATGAAATATCCACATTTAAAATAAAAAATAAAATGGTGGTATTTGTTAAGCGCTTACTATGTGCAAAGCACTGTTCTAAGTGCTGGGGGATACAAGGTGATCAGGTTGTCCCACGTGGGGCTCACAGTTTTAATTCTCATTTTACAGATGAAGTAACTGAGGCACAGAGAAGTTAAGTGACTTGCCCAAAATCACACAGCTGGCAAGCGGGGGATCTGGGATTAGAACCCACAACCTCTGACTCCCAAGCTCAGGCTCTTTTCACTGAGTCATGCTGCTTCTCATAGGTATGTACATAAGTACCGCAGTGGAGGGTTTAACCTGGGCAATAGCAGGTGAGGTTAATCAAGAAAGGATTTTTAGTAGAATCTTAAAGAAAGGAGACAAAGAGAATGCAGTTCACTCATTCATTCAATGGTATTTATTAAACACTTACTGTGTGCAGAGCACTGTACTAAGTGCTTGGGCAAGTACAACACAACAATAAACAGTGACATTCCCTGCCCACAACGAGCTTGCAGTCTAGAGTGGGGGAGACAGACATCAATACAAATAAATAAAATTACAGATATGTACATAAGTGCTGTGGGGCTAGGAGAGTGGAAGAGCAAAAGAAGCAAATCAGGGTGATGCAGGGGGAGTTGGAGATAAGGAAAAATGAGGCTTAGTCTGGGAAGGCCTCTTGAAGGAGACATGCCTTCAGTAAGGCTCTGAAGCCAAGGAGAGTAATTGAGAGTATGGGCCCAGGAGTCAGAAAGTCGTGGGTTCTGATCCCGGTTCTGCCGTTTGTCTTCTATTTGACCTTAGGCAACTCACTTCACTTCTCTGTGTCTCAGTTACCTCATCTGTAAAATGGGGATTGAGGCTGTGAGCCCCATAGGGACTGGGGACTGTATTCAACTTAATTTGTTCATATCCACTCCAGCACTTAGCACAGTGCTTCGCATGTAGTAAACGCTTAACAAATATTATTATTATTATTATTTTATCAGTGGTTCAAGGGAGGTTTAGGTAAATGAATGTAGTCCATGAGAGGGTAAGTTAGAGGTGAAGAGGGCCAAGTTGGGGTGGGGGAGCATACTCATAAAAGTTGGATGGATATCAAAGAAGGCCCCCATTGAACAGTTCTTCCTAGTGTCCTGTTGCTTCTTGAGGGCAAGGATTGTGCCTTTTAACTCTACTGTACTCTTGTGAGTGCTTAGTACCATGCTCTGCACAAGGACTGTAAGCTCCTTGAGGACAGGAATCATGTCTACTAACTCCATTGCATTATACTCTCTCAAGTGCTTAGTACAGTACTCTGCACAGAGTAGACTGTAAATTCTCTGAGGCAGGGATCATGTCAAGTTCTAGTTAGATCACTCTGCTTGTAGTAGACCGTCAGCTCCTTGAGGACAGAGATCATGTCTTCTAGCTCGATTGCATTCTCTCAAGCGCTTAATCAATCAATATGGTCTAGCAGATAGAGTGCAGGCCTGAGAGTCAGAAGGGCATGGGTTCTAATCCCTGCTCCACCACTTGTCTGCTGTGTGACCTTGGGCAAGTCACTTCATTTCCCTGGGCCTCAGTTATCTCATCTGTAAAATGGAGATTGAGATGTGAGCCCCATGTGGGGCAGGGACTATGTCTAACTTGATTTACTTGTATTTACCCCAGGGCTTAGTACAGTGCCAGGCATATAGTAAGCACTTAACAAATACCAAAATTATTATTATTATTTGCATTATGGCTCAGTGGAAAGAGCCCGGGCTTGGGAGTCAGAGGTCATGGGTTCTAATCCTGACTCCGCCACTTGTCAACTGTGTGACTTTTGGCAAGTCACTTCACTTCTCTGTGCCTCAGTTCCCTCATCTATAAAATGGGGATTAAGACTATGAGCCCCACGTGGGACAACCTGATCACCTTGTATCCCCCTCAGCGCTTAGAACAGTGTTTTGCACATAGTAAGTGCTCAACAAATGCCATTATTATTATTATTACTGTGACTAGTGCACTGTACTACTACTACTAATAATAATGTTGGTATTTGTTAAGCGCTTACTATGTGCAGAGCACTGTTCTAAGCGCTAGGGTAGATACAGGGGAATGACGCTCACAGTCTTCATCCCCATTTTACAAATGAGGGAACTGAGGCACAGAGAAGTGAAGTGACTTGCCCACAGTCACACAGCTGACAAGTGGCAGAGCCGGGATTCAAATCCATGACCACTGACTCCCAAGCCCAGGCTCTTTCCACTGAGCCACTCTGCTTCTCTACTAAGCATTTGTGGAAGTTTTATATACTAGAGTTGATGCTAAAGTAGGGACTTAATCAATCAAACGTACTTATTGAGCACTTACTCTATGCAGAGTAATGAATAAAGATTATTAATTGATGGATTGATTGATAGACTTCTGTCTGCCCTCCCCTTCTGGAAGTGGAGTTTCTCTGTGGTGTCCAGTGAGAAGTGCTGCATAGTGCCAGTTTTTGGCCTCTTGGGTTGGACAGACCAGGTGACCACTAGATGACTCAGATCAGAAGCCAAATAATAATAATAATAATAATAATAATGATGATGGTATTTGTTAAGCACTTGCTATGTGCCAGGCACTATACTAAGCACTGGGGTAGATACCAACAAATCATGTTAGCCACAGTCCCTGTCTCATGTGGGGCTCATAGTCTCAATCCCCATTTTACAGATGAGGTAAATGAGGCACAGGAATGAAACTGACTTGCTCAGGGTCATGCAGCAGACAAGTGGCAGAGCCAAGACTAGAACCAATGTCCTTCTGACTCCCAGGCCCGTGCTCTATCCACTACGCCATGCTGCTTCTAACTGGGTGTGGGTAGGGAATAAAGTAGACTGGATGGGGCTAGGCTCTGGATTCCTGGCCTGAAAGTGCCTGGGTGCAACTCTGTGTAGGGAAATCATAATCATAACAGTACTAATTGTGCCTACTTGTTAAGTGTTTATTCTGTGTCGACCACTGTACTGAGCACTAGGGTAGATTATTATTATTGCATTTGCTAAGCACTTTGTGTCCAGCACTAAGTGCTGGGATAGATACAAGTTCATCAGGTCACACACATACCCTGTCCCACATGGGGCTCACAGTATTGGATCCCCATTTTGCACATGAGGAACTTAGGTGATTTGCCCAAGTTCACACAGCAGGCGAGTGTCAGAACTGGAATTCAAACTCAAGCCCTCTGATTCCCAGGCCCAGGCTCTTTCCACTAAGGCCACACCACTTCCGAAATGGTATCTTTTAGATTATGCTGCTAAGGCTTCTGATAGAATGGGAAAGCAAACTGTACTGGAGTAGATTTAGAAGCCATCTACCTCCTTAGTGGTGTCTCAGGCCACCTATAACTATATGTATGGGGGTACGGGATGATTTCAGGGGAAATACAGTAAACCACCCAAAGTGCTGTCAGAAACAGCAGCTTCTTCATGTATGATAGTCCTGAGGGGTGCAGTGTATGGATAGGATGAAATATCGCTCTTGTTAGATAGCACATAAATCATTACTTTATGTTTGAATAAAGTCTGAATTTCATAAAAATCCAATCCCTCTTTCCACCCATGCCTGCCCAGGGCACTAGGCCTGCCTGTCTCTTCCGTGTGCCCCTCCAAGTAAAAAGCCTTGACTGAATAGCCAAAGGCATAGGATCTTGGCATCTAAGGAAACCCTAGCAATTTGTTAGTCATAATAATGATAATGCCTTGTGTTTCTAAGGCAATTTTATATTTTCAGAGACCTTGGTGTCATTGATCTGATTTGATCCTCATAACAACGTGGTGAGAGAGGGAGAGGCAGATATTATCCCCATTGTAAAGGTGAGGAAACTGAGGCCCAGAGAGGATAAGTGGTTGGCCTAAGACCCCACAGCATGACAGTAACTAAAACCTAGGTTTCTGACCTCCAGATCCTGTACTTGCCACTAGTTTACCTTGCTTCAGTGCTGATTTGAATGCTTATGTGAACAAACAGGGCTAGAGAAAGAGATTTTGAATAGAGGGGTCACCAGAGAACTATGGAGATGGGTGACGGGGACGAGCTCAACGTGCAGGAGAAGGGCCAGAGTGGAGCTACTTCTTAGTTCAGGGATCTGCACACAGTAAGTGCCAATAAATACTATCGATTGATTAATTTTTTTAATGGTACTTGCTAAGCTCTTATTATGTGTCAAACACTGTTCTAATCGCCGGGATCGATATAAGTTAAACAGGTTGATTTTCTGGAACATTTGCTAAAATGGAGAGCCAAATTTCAATCAAAAAGAAGTGAGGTCCACCTCATTAAGATGGAATCTTTCTCATTGTGGAGTGATCATATTTCAGAACCGGGACTAGGGGGTACAAGCAAAGTCAGGATTCCAGAGATCTTAGTGCCATTTCTGCCACTGACCTGCTGTGTGACCCTGAACAAGTCACTTAACCTTTCTGAACCTCAGTTTTCCCATCTTTAAAATGGGGATAATAATAGCTGCTTCTCCCTTCCCCACACAGATGTTGTGAGGATTAAAAGGACTCAACCAATGGAAAAAAAAATTGGGGAGCCTGGGAACTTAAATATGATTCACGTGATCACTCTTACCTCACTAACCTCTTGAGACAAAGAAATCCACCAGAAGCAGCATGACCTAGCGGAAAGAACATGGCCTAGGGAGCCAGAGGACCTGGGTTCTAATCCTACCTCTGCCACTTGCCTGCTGTGTGATGGGGGCAAGTAACCACTTCTGAGACTTAGTTTCCTAATCAGTAAAATGAGGAATCAATACTTAATTGACATGATTTGGTAGTAATTACCCCACTGGTTAAGAGCAGTGCTAGACACAGAGTAAGTACTTAAGAAACACCTTGATGATGATGAGAAACCTGGGATTCAGAAGGTCATGGGTTCAATCCCTGCTCTACCACTTGTCTGCTGTGTGATCTTGGGCAAGTCCCTTCACCTCTCTTGTGCCTTAGTTACCTTATCTGTAAAATGGGGATTGAGACTGTGAAGCCCCATACAGGACAGAGGCTGTGTCCAAACCAATTTGCTTGCATCCACCTTAGCTCTTCGTACAGTGTCTGGCACACAGTAAGTTCATAACAAATGCCACAGTTATAATGATGATGATGATGATGGTTATTAAATCTGAAAATAGCAATCAGGGCTGTAAGAGCTAGCTGGAGTCTCGGGGTGACTGAGGGCCTCTTAGAACCTTAACAGAACCTGGTCAGGGCAGTGCTGGAAGGGACTTGAGTTGGAGGTAAAGCTACTCTGGGGCTGGATTTATTTTAATGTCTGCCTCTCCCCCTGTAGACTGTAAGTTCCTTCTGGGCAGGGTTCACCTCTACCAGCTCTACTGTATTGTTCTTTCCCAAGTGCTTAGTACAGTGCTCTGCACACAGAAAGCACTCAATATCATCAATTGCCTGATTGATTGAGGTATCATTGGGTGGGAATCTCAGCTGGGAAGTAAGAATTGCCCTGGTTCATGTGTATATATCTATGATTCTATTTATTTTGATGGTATTGATGCCTGACTACTTGTGTTGTTTTGCTGTCTGTCTCCCCCTTTTAGACTGTGAGCCCGTTGTTGGGCAGGGATTGTCTCTGTTGCCGAACTGTACATTCCAGGTGCTTAGTACAGTGCTCTGCACACAGTAAGCACTCAATAAATATGATTGAATGACTGAATGAATGGCAGGAGCTGCTACAGGGGCAGAGTGACACTGAGGCATGTCAGGAAGGCTTCATGTTGGCCACATGATGCCCTTTACCCAGAGTAGGGGTGAAGAGAGGGTAGGACTTTGGGAAGGAGGCAGGTATGGAAGTCTTGGGAATGACAGGAAGGCTTCAAAGAGCTAGTGGGTGAAAGAAACTCACATTTGAAGTCTTATGAGAGCTGCCTTGAAACGTTCTGCTCTCGTCAGGGATCTAGGGAGTAGTGAAGCTGGCAGTCCAGCCCCCAAACAAAGACTTCACCCCCTAAACTCCTGGCTCTGCCACTTGTCTGCTGTGTGGCCTTGGGCAAGTCACTTCACTTCTCTGGGCCTCAGTTACCTCATCTGTAAAATGGGGATTAAGACTGTGAGCCCCGTGTGGGACAGGGACTGTGTCCAACTCGATTTGCTTGTATTCAACCCAGCGCTTAGTACAGTGCCTGGCACATATTAAGAGTTTAACAGATACCACAATTATTATCTTATTAAACTGGATCCAGTGAGGACACTGCTGTGTGGTGTGACATTCGTTCACCACAAAGAGGAGAAAGAGGAGAAAGGACTTGTGGGGTGGATGGATGTGCATACATGTGGAATCCCCCTCTATAGTTTAAGTTCACTGTGGGCAGAGAATGTGTCTACCAACTCTATTGTGTTGTGCTCTCCCAAAAGCTTAGTGCAGTGTTCTGCATACAGTAAGCGCTCAATAAATACCACTGATTGATTGATTGGTATATTGAGGTGGACAGGAAGGGAAGAAATTGGAGGTGGTGGTGGAGATGTGGAAGACTTGATTCCAGACATTTCATCTTTGATAATCCACCTTTATGATAAATTCATAATGACTCAGCTGCTTAGCTTGATTTGCTCCTGCTCAAAAAACTAAATTTTGTTTACTCCTGAGATAGACGGTTAGGTTTTTGGGAATATGTTTGAAATGTTCAGGAGTTGGAAGTGCTTCAGATCAAACAATCCCATCCCACCATGTGCTGAACCATTGGTGCTTGATAGCTCTATCAAACTGATTGTGGAAAATCAATGAACGTGGGCGGGGGTGGGGGGAATCTTAACCATCAGGCATCTCCAACATAGGTAAGATCCAGCCTGGACCCAGTTTGGATTGTTTTTGTTTAGGGTTTTATCTTTAGGACATAATTCATCATGTGCTCTGCAGATTACTTTGATTAGACTGTGCACCCCATCTACCCCAGCACTAAATACAGTGCTTGGCACATAGTAGATGCTCAACAAATAACACAATTATTATTAGACTGTGAGCCCCATTTGGGACAGGGACTGTGTCTGACCTAATAATGTAATTCTGACTCTGCCACCTGCTTGTTGTCAGATTTTGGACAGGTTTTCTGGACCTCAGTTTCCTTATGTGCAATATGGGGTTAAGATATCTGTTCTCCTTCTCCCTTAGACTGTTAGCTCCAGGTGGGACATAGACAGTGTCTGACCTGATGTATCTTGTATCCACCGCAATGCTTAGGACAGAGTTTGGCTCGTAGTAAGCACTTAGCAAATGCCCCAGTTCATAATACTAAGAGTCTCAATATTGTTATTGTTATTGAAGAACCTCTGGTTAATAATAACTGTGGTATTTGTTAAGTGCTTACTATGTGTCATGCACTGTACTAAGCCCTGGGATGGATACAAACAAATCAAGTTGGACACAGTCCCTGTCCCTCATGGGGTTCACAGTCTTAACCCCCATTTTACAGATGAGGTAACTGAGGCACAGAGAAGTGACTTGCCCAAGGCCACACAGCAGACAAGTGGTGAGGTCAGGATTAGAGCCCTTGACCTTCTGACTCCCAGGCCTATGATCTACCCATTATGCCATGCTGCTTGTAGAACTCTATCTTAACTTAAGCCACTCACATGGCACTCCCCATTTCTCCATTTGCCTAATGCTTTCCAAATCTCACAGTACTCTGCCATCTTCCCTGGATCATTCAATCATATTTATTGAGCGCTTACTGTGTGCAGAGGGAGGAACAAGCTCAGGCATCTTCCTACAGCCAAAGCCAGTCAGTGGTCATTCACATCTCCAAATACCCAAGGAAATCCACCAAATGTAATAGAAAGGAAAGGTTTATTAAATAGCTTTTAGTCTTGTTACCAGATGCCCTCTAGGCTCTTCCTAATTCCTCTCAAGTCCCAAGCATGTGGGCACAAATACAATATTTTCTCTTCGACCTGCGGTTATGCCACTTACCAAGTTGTTAACATTTTTATAATGGAGGCCTAGCATATGGGGAAAAGTTGATTTACTTGACATTTTTCTTAAGCCATTTAAAGGTTGGTATTTGTTTCTTTGAAGTAATGTTAATTGGTGTGAGTTAAAATCCCTGTAGCTTTTGTGCTCTCTCTGTTTTCCTCACAACTGAGACTTCAGTGATAGTTTGTAAAAGCCAGTAGTTGAAGACTATAAATCCTTTTACTGACAGACTAAATTATAAAGCTCTGATGGCCATGGTCTGTGTTGAGCTGAGCTGTGTGTGTGTGTTTTCATACTGAATACCCTCTACATTAGTACACCTAAAATGGGCTCAATTTAAAGGTAAACACTATTTAATGGAACTTATTTCAGTCAATCAATGGTATTAATTGAGTGCTTTCTGTGTGTAGAGCACTTGGAAAAATATAATACAATAGAGTTGGTAGACATGATCCGTGCCCTCAAAGAGCTAAAAGTCTACTCGATGTGGACCATTATACTAAGCACTTGACAAAGTCCAATGCAGTTAGCAAGAATGATCCCTTCCCTCAAAGAGCTTACAGTCTACTATCTGCTGATCGTTGTACTAGGCATCTTTCCTAAAGCAATGGAGGCGGGGGAGACGGATTCCTCTTCTTCTTTTGGCTTCTATGAAACCTTCCCTAATTAATTCACAACACTCTACTTGCATCAACCCAAGAGTTATACATGCCCATCCATCTCTGCATCAAACAGAAGCTCCTCACCATAGGCTTTAAGGCACCCAATAGGCTTTTCCACTCCCACCCTCCCTTTCCGATTTCTCATGACAACTGTGCCCACACACTTTGCTCGTCTTCTCACTGTAAAATGTGTAAAATGTACCAAACTTCTCACTGTACCTCCATCTTGTCTACTTAGCCACTGACTCCTTGCCCACATCCTCCCTCTGGCCTGGAACTACCTCCATCTTCAGAGCAGACCAACTCACTCCCCTCCTTCAAAGCCTTATTAAAATCACATCTCCTCCAAGAGGCCTTCCCTGACTAAGCTCTCACTTCCTGTATTTGGCCTTCCCTCTGTGCACTTGGGTCTGTTCCCTATAAGCACTTTGATATTCACTTCACCCTCAGCCCCAGAGCGCTTATGTACCTACCCATCTGTAATTTATTTTACTGATTGTCTCCCCATCTAGACTGTAAGCTCCTTGCGGGCAGGGATCGCGTTTACCAACTCTATCGCATTGTACTCTCCTAAGCGCTTAGTCCTGTGCTCTGCACACAGTAAGTGCAAAATAAATATCAGTGATTGACTCGGTGACATTGGGCGTTAATTAAGGAAGGTTTCTTGGAGGATGTGGGATGTTGGGAATGTTTTGAACGTGGGGAGAGGATTTGCGGGTCAGCGTATACTCTTTGTCCAGTGTTGAGAATGTTCTCCCATTAGGAAAACAAGGCTAAAAACCAAAGATTTCATGTGTCACATTGTTATCATGCTGAATCCTCCCACCTGGGTGTGCATCTGTCTGACAGTGGGAAATAGCTCAAAGATGAGAAGGATACAAAGAGAAAGAAACAGCTTAGATCCCTCAATCAGGACAACCTCCCAGAAAAGAAAAATATGCAGTTTAAGTGCCAGAATAGCATCTGTATTTTGGCTCTTTTCTTTCCTCCGTTTATGTATTTTTTTGGGGGTGTGGGGGGAAATGGACCAGAGAAAAATAACAAATGAACCAATTTAAAAAGGTAATATTAATGTGGCATGAATACGCACATATGTCAATTGTCAGACTTAAATATCAGACTCAGAGCACAAAAGAAATATTACACACAAGCCACAAACATCCCAAGACAGCCTTGCTTTCGTTATAAAACCTGCAGTGCCCAGTAAATAATGTGTGTTTTCCCCCAAAATAGTATCAGTCAGAGTGTGAGGGGTGGTAAATATTCAAGAAAGAAACCCAGTGATTTTCTGATACCAGAAAGCTTCTTAGTCCCTAAAGAATGTCATGTGTAAATGAATATATGTGATCTTATTTAACTGCTATTGAGTTGAAATAAAGCCAGCTGACCACTTGTAAGAATGCAGCCTGTATCACAAACATTCACTGGACATGTTCTTACCTACTCAGCAACCAGGAAAATGCAGACTGTAAGATTCTAGCATTTAAATATGCCTGAAATCCTAAATACCCTTTCCTACTCTCTGTGCTTAAAAGTTTGTAGTTTTGGGGATTTTTTAGGTGCCAGAGCTGGAGCTGTGTGTGTGTTGGCATGCTTAGCCTCTCTGGGTCTTAGTTCTCCCATCGATAAAATGAGGATGAGACCATGTACCACCCGCACCACTGGGAATTTAGGAGGATTCTTGCGAAGCTGCTGAGAACGACACTCTCTCAGTCGAAATCAGTGAACATTTGGAGAGCTTGCTTGGACTCTGAACCCAGCATCAAGGCCAGATAGAAAGAGAAAATCATCAAGTCTCTTACTTAGCTGCAGGCAAAATGATCGAGCTCTTCCAAGGCGATAAGCAGTTCAGAGCATTTAGCCCCATATATACCAGATGAGCTAATAGGATTTGCTCGCTGAATTTTCAAGATTATCTGCAAAGGACCAATCCTTGTTCAAATAGCTGGTGTGCAAATCGAAGGTAGATCAAAATGACTGATTTCTCCCAGAGGGTGAAAGATTGGAAACAGGTCCTCCCTGGTGATACCAGGCCCTAGATTGTGTTGAGCCACATCCGTTTCTTGAAAACCACCGAGGTAAATTCAAGGACTTTGAGAAGTGTTTTCTTCTTCTCCCTGGGAGTCTGTAAGATTGTTTTAGTAGAGGTGTAGCCATCGATATCGATCCTGCCACAAAGGGAACGTTCACCAGCAATTCTGGCGTTTGTCTTTGCCAGCCCAAGAGATCTGTTGGTGTGGCTACTCCATACCCTGGCTTCAGAAACCTAGAGATGGGAGGTTGAGGGAATGGCCTTTCCAACATTTTCCAGCTTGTAGTAGTAAGTGAACTTTCTGCCTGATTGTCTCCCTGAGTTGGGAGAAACATCCACCTTAAGGATGCATGAAGAAGTCTTATCATCATCATCAATACCATCACCATCTCTTCACTAGCATTCACTGAGGGCCTATAGAGTGTGAATCCCAGGACTAAGTATTTGGCCGGGGGGTGGGAGGTAAAGGCAGACAAAAATGATTGACAAATACTGTGAGCAGGAAGAAGAATGAAGATTTAATGATGGGAAGTAGTTCAAGTCCACCCAGCAATTTGGAGAAAAAAGCAAGTGAGTGGCAGAAACAGGAATAGGTCTAGATCACTCCGGTTGCCCGGCTGCTGCTGTTTCCCATTTTGGGGTTTGATAAATGCCTGAGGTACCTTGCTCAGGCAGCATGCTGTCCACATCAATAGGTATCCCTCAGCAGAGTTGGTTTTGCTTGATTTTCCATATGACTATCAGGAAAGATGAGCCAGATAAAAGAAGAGCCATATTGTATTCACTTTAATCTCCTTTTTCAAAGGGAACCCACCGTTGTTATCTGGTGCTGCAAATGCTGGCAGTGGTCAAGGGAAAAGGCTCCATTCATGTACCGCCTTTCATTTGCACTCAGACTGGGGCTCTGGTCCACAAGGTGTCTTTTGAGGGAGAGAAAGGAAGCACCAGAAAGTCATCGTTTCTTGGGAATTGCGTGGACCTCACCTGGCAGCCGCAGGAAGGGGACCAGTAGCTTGCTAGCTCACAGTCTTCCAGTGAGCCAGTTCAGTCAAGAAATGCTCCCTGGGGAGAAAAGGAATATGTTATCCAAGAACAGAGGCAAAAGGCTAGCCAAGGAACACAGGAAAGAGAGGGTTAATCAATGAGGAAGACAGACCGGCTTCCAGATGTGGGAGCAGCAAGTACCAGCCTCTGCAAAGATCCTTAAAATAATCCCTCAACTCCAAATCTTCAGAGAGGTAAATAAACGAGGTCTGTTGAGGCAGAAAGGCAAAGGTTAATGGTTTCAGTATGCTTTTAATTCCCTTTTCACAGTCTTGAGTGTTTACTGTGTGCAGGGCACTGTAACTAAGTGCTTGGGAGAGTACAACACAAAAATATAACAGACACATTTTCTGCCCACAGTGAGCTTACGGTCTAAGTATTTTCCTGTCCCAGAAGACCACCCCCCCCAAACAAAACAAAACAAAGTCAGTATGTGGGACAGGGATTGTGTCCAATTTATTCATTCATCCTTTAAATAGTATTAATTGAGCACTTACTGTGTGCAGAGCTCTGTACTAGGTGCTTTAATGATCCTGTGTCTACCCCAAGGCTTAGCACAGTGCTGGGCACATTTGTAAGTGCTTAACAATTATCACCATTAATAACAGACTGTACACTCAGAGAGTATCCTGAACAGTACTTAGTTCTGTCAGAGCTGTAGTGACTGACAGGAGAATCGCTCTGTCTTCTGAACATGTGGGATACAGAAGATTCTTCTAAATGAATTATTCATTCAAAACCTCCAACGAGAAACAAGTTGCTTTTGATTCTGTGGTGGAAGGGGGGTTGATGCTGCGATGGTGGGGATGGTGTTGACGGTGTTTAATAGACAGAGGTGTTATAATGATACACTTCAGAATGTGTGGGTAACAACTGCTAAATAAAATTGAGGCTATCTCAGCACACAATTAAAAATGAACTGAAAATGGTCACTGAACAACTATCAAGCCATAACAAATACTAGCTCATTTAGTACATGAGTGTGAGGAAAAGGGGAAGAAAAGGGAAGTGGGGGAGAGGGAAGGAGGGTGATTTCAATGAACAGCTCCTCGATGGGTCTGGAATTGTAGGAAACCCCAGCACACAAAGGAAATGTTTAAAGGTAAATAATCTTCGTCCTAGCCTCAGGGACCTGGAATTATTTTTTTTAATGGTATTTGTTAGGCGCTTACTAAATGTTCTAAATCCTGGGGTAGAGACAAGTTAATCAGGTTGGACAGAGTCCATACCCAACATGGGGCTCACAGCTTTACAGATGAGGTAACTGAAGCACAGAAAAGTTAAGTGACTTGCCTAAGGTCACATGGCAGACAAGTTGTGGAGTCAGGATTAGAATCTGGTGGTTCTAATTAGAACCCACTGAGGTGGTTGTGGAATTGCTTTCTCTGTCAAATTTTATGATGAGGGTAGACAGCCAACTTCCCAAAATGCTCTGAGGCCAACTGGATGATGGGCTCTGTGGCTTCTGAAGAGATCTTTCAACCCAGAGCTTCTGTCATTTTCTTGGTGCAGAGGGAGGGGGTTTAGACTAAATTCAATTGCTCTCACAACCCCAGGCTATTCCAGGCTTCAGCACTTAAAATGTCCATTGATCCTCTCTTAATCCAAACTGTAGGAGCTGAAACCCGGAGTAACCTGGGGGTCATGGGAGCAACTGATATGCCATTTGGGACATGGAAGACATTGTTAGAACATATTTGATCTAATTTTCCCAAGTGTGGGGAGCTCAGACATTTACCTGCTATGGGGAAGTCACTTCAGTTCTCTGAATCTCAAATTCCTCATCTGTAAAATGGAATGCAAAAACTGTTCTGCTTCCCCTTTAGACTGGAAGGCTCAAGTGGGATAGGGATAGTATCTAATCTGATGATCTTGCTAAGCATGGTGCTTGGCACATAGTGAGTGCTGGACAAATACACGCCTTCTTATTACAATTAGTGCTGAACATGGTTCGGGAAATCTGAAACAATTGATGAGTCAACACTGGTTGCCCGTTGCTGACCAAACCCTCAAGTGCAGGGGAAGGTGGAAAGAAATCTCAAACCATCTGCTAGATAATTTTTTTAAAAAATCACTTTTCCTGCTGCTCCTGCAACTGGGAATGATCCAATCTGACTCAAGGCACCGAGATATGTAATGAGGAGTCGCAAGCAATGCATGATAAATATGCCTAAACTAAAAATGTGATCATAGTCACACATATTTTGGGTGGAGGTTTAGACTAAGAGTTCATCAGGCAGTCTTCTTTTCCGGAATCCAAATGGGCTTTTTCTCTCCCTTCAGCAGATTTCTGCTCTGCTCATTTGGTAGGTTGGGTGGGGGTGGGGTACCAAGAAGCTGATATAAAACTTGAAGTGAGTTCTTTCCATTTGTGAACCTACGTGATTCATGGCCACTGTGCAGACTATTGTCTAGAGGTGTTGACAGATGCGGCCATTAGCTGACTCTCCATCACACAAGAGGAGACAGTAAAATAGCTCTTGTTCTCAGGGGAAATCACCTTTTCCAAATGTAAATGCCTATGATGCCCTGGATGATTCTGTGTCAAGTAACCGTCATAGTTGGGAGCCATTTTGGGGGTGTTAGGTTGATAAGGCTCCACTGTACTACTTTTGGACTGGTATCTTCAGCTTCCTGGAAAATGCCACAAAAAGCAATGGTTTCACTCCTCTTGAGCCAGGAAACCCACATTCTTGAACGTATAGTGCTGAGAGCTGTGATTTCTGGCCTCCAAATAAGCATTCCAATCCTACCCTGGTAATACCCCCAGACAATCACCAGCTCTGCGTCTTGAAGGCAGGAGGAGCCCGAGAAGAGAGCACGTACTTCAGCTGTTCTATAGACTGTCCTGGAAGCCCGCTTGAAGTGGAGTGATACAACTGTTTTCAGAGGCTGATGGGAGGAAATGGGGTGTAACTCCGACTCCTTCCACGATTCGGTTCTGGCCAATTCGCCTCCAGTCCCATGGAATGTAAACAACCCATTCCTCGCAATCCGGGATGACATTTATAACACGACCATTGGCATAAAGACAAGGTTTATTGTTAAAGATGGGCTACTTCTAGAGTCTAACAACTTATCTGACAGATTGTATATCCTGACTTGTAATTTATTATTCATAGCCAGTTAGCGCACTAGAAATTGATCCACAGTGCAAAACTGGGACTATTTTTTTAGCCTTTAAGAATCACAGCAGAAACACTACCAATTAGGCCAAAATGAACGCCGCACTTGACTCGGCTGACTGAAAACATTATTTTTGTCTGTCCCCTAGATTGACGTAAATGGGAGATTTTTAACTCTGCTGCTGACCTCTTGGTATTTACGCTTTTATCCCCAAACCCGGAAAAGGACAAGGTATTGTAAATAGTCTTTCTAGAATTTCTTCTGGGCGGACGGGTGGGCAAACAGGAAGTGCTCAGCTGCTTTGGCTGCTCTTCTTTAATAGGTTTAAGCCTCAGTCGTGGAAAAAGAAGTAGGTCTTTTTAACTAATACCATGTCATCTCTTTAATCATGCTGATTCTGAATAATTCAGCCTCTATGGAAGTTGCAGGGTGAGGATCTATAGCTCACTGGGGGAGTTTATTATTACGGAGTCTGACAGCAGAGCGCTGTGGCAGGTTAATTGCAGCAGCAGTACTAGCTGTTGATATATAGTGACTAAAGGGGGTGAAGGAGATTGACTATGCCTGTTACTGCACAAATATCTTCATGCGCCTCAGGTTTCTCTGAAAGATATGAGAAATAAATGTTCTCTGTTCATTTTCTGTCTGCACAATACAAATAGCCTTAGGCTGAACATGGCAACTGCTGCATGCAGAATGTATGTGTGTGTGTGTGTGTGTGTGTATGTATATATATATATATATATGCATATATATATATATAAAAGGAAATTCACAAATTAACATTATTACAAACATTCCTGCCTGAAAGTGCTGAAAATCAATTTCAATATATTTTGCATTTTAATGAGGTGCCAAAGAGATAAATCAGCTGTGTTTGAGGAATACTTGGCTGGCAATGATGTTTTCCGATCATATCTCGTCTTAACTGATCTCGTTTCAAATGAAACCAGTGTTAATTGAAGGCGTGGGAAATGTAACTGCTAGTTAATGAAGTAAATGCATGCTAGTTTTGCAGAATTATAAATCCGCTTTAAAACACATACACAAGAAACAGCTTTCCACTTCCCTGTCAACCAAAAGAACCAAAAATAATAAGGCACAATCTGATAATATCTACAAGCGCAAAGCTGGAGGTTTGCAGGGATTATGAACTGAAGTCCACCAGGCTTTGGAAAACATGCACAGATGAGCACAGTCCAGACTGTGGACAATGTAAGGAAGCATCACAAGGATGCACTGGTCAAAAGGGATGTGATGATTAAGGGATCTTAGATTGTGAGTCCCCCGGAAAGAAAGGGACCGTGCCTAATTCCCACCTGTGTATTCATTCATTCAATTCATTCAATAGTATTTATTGAGCGCTTACTATGTGCAGAGCACTGTACTAAGTGCTTGGAATGTACAAATCGGCAACAGATAGAGACAGTCCCTGCCCTTTGACAGGCTTACAGTCTAATCGGGGGAGACAGGCAGACAAGAACAATGGCAATAAATAGAGTCAAGGGGAAGAACATCTCATAAAAACAATGGCAAATAAATAGAATCAGGGTGTTGTACATCACATTAAACAAAATAAATAGGGTGATGAAGATATATACAGTTGAGCGGACGAGTACAGTGCTGAGGGGGTGGGACGGGAGAGGGGGAGGAGGAGAGGGAAAGATATTCTCTCTCAGGCTTAGTGCAGGGCTCTGCGTACAGATGGTACAATGCTTTGCATGCAGTAAACGCTCAATAAATACGATTGAACTGAATGAACGAACATCATTAAAACCTTCTGGCTCAATCGATCAAACAGTGATATTTTTTAAGCACTTACTGCATGCAGAGCACTGCACTACTAAGTGCTTGGGAGAGTCCAGTAGACTACTACCGGGTCATGGAAGAAGCCTGGGGTGTGATATGTGACTGGTTTCCAAGATGGCGAGTTTCTTGAAAATCACTAAATTCAGGATGTTTCCTCATCACTGAAATCATCCCATTTGCCCATTCACTCATGACAATGATATAGTCCAGGAGTTGATTAATCATTCATGGCCCCACCCTATATCCACCCTCCCCAACTGCCACTTCAGGACTTCCACATCACCTTTTGCACTATCTCTTTATACTCTGTTGCTTCCTCCTATTGTAATTTATTTTAGTGACTGCCTCCCCCCTTAGATTGTCTGCTCGTTGAGAGCAGGGACTGTGTCTACTAACTCCATTGCTTTCTTCGTATTTAGTACAGTGATAGGCACACTGTAGGTGCTGGGTAATCAATCAACCTAGGTTTTGACAGGTAGAAAGCAAATCTGGTTGCCCTGAATAGACTTTAAGGCTGCCCACAATGGTGTGGCAGATGGAATCAGGTTTGAAGTCACTCCTTCCGACTTTTTTCCCCATTATGATTGAAGCAAAGAATTTCTGAAAGGTAGGTCAGTGTAGTCCTGATCAATCTTTTCTGTGCTGCCCTATTTGAGGATGGGACAAGTCTTGCTGTATAATGTAACAACAGACTATGCAAATCATTGAAATCACTGAAAATCTTTAAGGAAATCATCAAGGAACTGTTGTATGCTGATATCTGTGCTCTGATGAAAGAGAAGTAAGAAAAGATGCAAGTGATTAAGAATTGTTTATGGGAAATTATGGGAAGCAGCTGCTGGCCTGCTGTTTGACCTTGGGCAAGTCACCTCACTTCTCTGTATTTCAGCTTCCTTATCTGTAAAATGGGATTAAGACTGTGAGCCCCATGTGGGACATGGAAAGTATCCAACTTGATTAGCCCGATACATAGTACAGTGCCTGGCATATAGTAAATGCTTAGCAAATACCATAAAATATGTATATATATGTGTGTATGTATGGTACACATATACATACAATGCACAGTACAGACCATAAGCCTACTGAAGAAATTTGACTAACACACAGCAGATAGAAGCATCATCCAATCCCAAATTCTCATCAACTATAATAATGCTGTCCCCAAATTCCACTACCTAGACAGAACACTACCCAGCATTCATTCATTCATTCATTCAATCATATTTAGTGAACACTTACTATGTGCAGAACCCTGTACTAAGCACTTGAAAAATACGGTTCAGCAATAAAGAGAGACAATCCATTGGGCTTACAGTCTTGTATAGTCAAAGGAGAAAAACAAAGAAACAATCAATGGGCCAGTTTGGGAGACCAGTTGACCAAGTGAGAGGGACAATGGAGTATCCACTTTCCTAACAAATTTGACCTAACAATATCAACCACAAGTTCTTGGAGCATGGAAATTGCACCAGCACTGAGGCTCTGTTCATGGCATACTATTTCCCTAAGTAGGCAACATGGGAGAATGAACGATGGGAAGATAACCAAGTAGCTGCTGCTCAGTGAACTGAAACGGACCATCTGCTAGTGGGCAGCGTGGAACAGAAGTTTTAAAGAAGTCTGTTGGAGAAGCAGTGTGGCTTAGTTAAAAAGACCATGGGCTTGGAAGTCAGAAGACCTGGGTTCTAATTCCAGCTCCTCCATGTACCCTGCTGTGTGACAATGGGAAAGTCACTTAACTTTTCTGTGCCTCAATTACCTCATCAGTAAAATGGGGATTAAATCCTCCTTCTTCTTACTTAGACTGTGGATCCTATGTGGGACGGGGACTGTGTGCCACCTGATCTCCTGGTATCCACCTCAGCGCTTAAAACAGTGCTTGACACCTAATAAGCGCTTAAGAAATACCGTAAAAAAAGTGAAAGCAAGACTCAGAATGCTATAGTAGTAGAGTATTAGGAGATAACAGCAGTGGACAGACCAGTCTGGCAGGGGGTAGTTAAGAGAACTGTTGCTCTCCTTGACCAGAAGCTGAGGGAAAATCATTTTTTGCAAGAGGAGAATCTTAGGACCATCTTTACGTGCATTCAGGAGGGCCGAATGAGCTCGGAAAACCTTACCAGGAAATGATTGTGTGCCCCAGCCTGAAGGTTGGAGGATGGGGAGAGAGCATTTTAGGAGTGCAAGGCACTCTATTTCCAACTGCCGCTCCCACCCACCTACTGAACTTGGTGTGGCTTGCAAGGGGTGAAGCAGCAGCTGCTGGGACCTTTACATCCTGCATCATCCTCCTTGGATGAGGAACCTGACCCACCCAGGCCTACGTGGACACCGCCTATAAGGATGGCCCTGGCATTAGAGAAGCAGCATAGCTTAGTGGAAAGAGCCCGGGCTTGGGAGTCAGAGGTTGTGGATTCTAAATCTGCCACATCAGCTGTGTGACTTTGGCCAAGTCACTTCACTTCTTTGGGCCTCAGTTACCTCACCTGGAAAACAGGGATTAAAACTGCAAGCCCCACGTGGGACACTCTGATTACCTTGTATCTACCCCAGCGCTTAGAACAGTGCTTGGCACATAGTGAGCGCTTAACAAATACCATCATCATCATTATCCATGGGTGACTGGGCTGGCTCTGACTGGCAGTCATTCAGTGGTCCTTTCAACCACACACACAAGCCCGGGAGTCATAGGACATGAGCTATAATCTCAGCCCTGCTACTTGCCACTGCTGAGTGACCTTGGGAAAGTCACTTCACTTCTCAGTTCCCTCATCTGTAAAATGGGGATTCAACACCTACCTGTTCTCCCTCTCCTCTAGACTGTGAGCCTCACATGGGACAGGGACTGTGTCTGACCTGATGAATTTGCATCTACTCTAGCGCTTAGAGAATGCTTGATGCAGAATAAGCTCTTAACAAATACCATAACTATTCATTAGGATTAGGATGAAAAAATCTCCCCATCAGTAGCCTCATCTTCAAATATAGAGGGCGGAGCCTAAGAGCATCTACTTTTTTCTTACATAGTGAATAACAAATCTCAGTTCTTAAGTCAGTTAGCTCAAGGCCATAACCAACTCTTTCTCATCAAGGAGAGAAGTAAGCCATGATTTATCCCAATTCAGCTACCCTGCACTCTACCTATTATTTTCTTGACAAGCATCACATACATGTCCCCATGATTACAGATGGTATTGACATTGCAGCTCCAGAAGGACCTCACATTTCTGCTCTCCCTTTCTTTCTCTTCCTTCTTTATTCCTCTAAAAAAGAAAAATTGAGCCTGCACCACCTTCTTCTTATTCTCACTAAGTAAGCTTCACATGTCCATATGTCTGACTCTTTCTCCCTCTCCCCTTGACCTATCTCACTCTCTCACTCAAAAATAAATCCTACCAGCCAACCCTTTCTACTTCTTCATTGTTCTCATTCAGTAGATTTCCCCTCCCCGTAGGTCACTGGTTTTCTTTATTGCAAAACAAAAACTAATAAGGCAATCACTTTCTTGGGAAATAATTCCCCAAGAAGCAACAAATGACAGATCATTTGGCGAAGTAAAATTAGGTAGCAGCAATGGATTTGATTTACGTTTTTATATGCAGCACACACTGCTGTAAGGCTAGAAGTAGTTGTATTTTAGAGCTGTGCAGGTTTAAAAGAGAAGCTTATTTTAAAAGGTCACTTAGGGATTGGAACACCTCGCCCTCTGACAAATGTGTCAGGAGGGATGTTTTCTGGGCCTTTCGTCACTAGCGCATCCAAAATATCTGAAGAATCAATAACTTTTTAATTATGATGAATTAGCAATTAACCAACCTTTGGTATCCAGTGGTTAGACAGACGATATGCCCATTAGCTATTAATGATTTAGAATCTTGAAGAGACTGAAGAAAAATATGCTGAAAGTCATTGAATGCAGAGGCTTTGCCTTAATGTAGTAAACAATTTGGGGGGATCATTGTCAAACGTTATCTCTAATACTGATGTGGAACCTTTATAAGTGGATGCATCTTAAGAAGCCAACTTCAAATCAGGAATTGCCTTCTCATTTTTTTATGAAAGTCAATTAGCCAGATTGTCAATGCCAGGCTAAATTATGTGCTGATTTTCAACCTGCACATTGAGAATATGTTAATGCCTTCCTTACTGGTGATCTCCCACCAGCAATGCAGTGAACCATATAAAAACCACCTTCAGCCAACCAAACTCATAGAAATCGTGTTTAAAGCATGAAGGTGCTTAATGAATGATCATCCGTGTAGGGGATGATGAAGCCTGACAGTGAAAGCAAAGGGGGAAAATATGAAATTCCTGTTTTTGGATTTTCCTAAGGTGAAAGCATGCCATTATTCACTGGCTTTCTGGCTTTGAGACTCCTTTAACATAAAGTACCACTTACTGTTTTTTCAGACACTTATTGACCTAGTGCTCCCTCAGGAACCTCGTCACGGGATGGACTGCTTTTTGTTTGTTTTTATTTTTTTTCCTTCATTCATTTTTTTTCTATTTAATATAAACAGTAGCCTAAAGTCAGTGTCATAGACTAAGTGATAACCACAGTTTGTTCTTTCACTGAACCTTGAATTACCTGGGACAGAGTTTGCAGATAACTGGAGATAGAAGGTAGAGCAAGTCATAGCATAAAGGAAGACTAATGAAATGCTGAAATTTTCAAGGGATTAGAGGGACTTTTAGGACACTAAAAGGGTAATAATAATGATAATGATAATAATAGTGGTATTTGTTAAGTGGTTACTTTGTACCAGGCACTGTACTAAGAGTTAGGGTCTCGTTTTGCCTTATGCCATCGAGTTGTTTCCGACCCATAGCGACACCACGGACACATCTCTTCCAGAACCCTCCACTCTCCATCTGCAATCGTTCTGGTAGTGGAGCCCATAGAGTTTTCTCAGTAAAAATCCGGAAGTGGTTTACCATTGCCGCCTTCCACGCAGTAAACTCTAGTCTACGCCCTTGACTCTTTCCCATGATGCTGCTGCCCAGCATGGGTCAGTTTTGCCTTGTAGCAGATTGCTTTCCACTCTCTAGCCACTGCCCAAGCTAGGAATGGAACGGGTAGGCCTCTGCTTGACTCTCCCCCTCATAGCTGAGACTGGTAGAGTACTGGAAACTCTCCAAGTGAGACCCTGAAAGGGGAGAGTTAGGGTGGATCTAAGCACATCAGGTTGGATGCAGTCCCTGTCATACATGGAGCTCACAGTCCTAATCCCCATTTTACAGATTAGGTAACTGAGACACAGAGAAGTTGAGTGACTTGCCCAAGGTCACACAGCAGTCAAGTGGTGGATCCAGGATTAGAAATCGGGTTCTTCTGGCTCCCAGGCCACACTGCACCTCTAATGTCCTAAACCAACAGAGACCCCAGCACACAGAGCCCAGGCTCCAAAAAAATCACCCAGGTAGTCCCAGTGGTAGCCCCACTTTTGGGAAGCAATCCCTACTTATTTTTCCAGAGGAACAGATAAGTCACAATGAGAGCAAGTAATTGATGTTCTCTCAGTGGCAGGAAAAAATAGTGAATTCATGTCCAGTGACTCTGGGGTCTGTGTTGGTTTAGGAAGAAACATTAAACCTTACCTTTACTCATCTATTCAATTGTATTTGTTGAGCTCTTACTGTGTGCAGAGCACTGTACTAAGAGCTTGGGAAAGTACAGTACAACAATAAACAGTGACATTCCCTGCCCACAACGATCTTACAATCTAGAGGGGTGGAGACAGACATGCCTACAAATAAATAAGATTACAGATATGTACATAAATGCTGTGGGGCTGGGAGGGGGGAAGAGCAAAGGGAGCAAGTCTGGGTGATGCAGAAGGACGGGGGAGATGAGGAAAAGTGGGGCTTAGTCTGGGAAGATCTCTTGGAGAAGAGATGTGCCTTCAGTAAGGCTTTGAAGGGGGGGAGAGTAATTGGCAGATTTGAGGAGGGAGGGCATTCCAGGCCAGAGGCAGGACGTGGACAAGGGGTCAGTGGCAAGGCAGGTGAGATGGGGGCACAGTGAGAAGGTTAGTATGAGAGGAGCGAAGTATGTGGGCTGGGTTGTAAAAGGAGAGAAGCAAGGTGAGGTAGGAGTGGGCAAGTGATGGAGCTCTTTTAAGCCATGTAAGGACTTTTTGTTTGATATGGAGGTGGATGGACTACCACTGGGGTTTTTTGAGGAGGGGGGTGACATGTCCTGAATGTTTTTGCAGAAAAATGATCTGGGCAGCAGAGTGAAGTATGGACTGGAGTTGGGAGAGACAGGAAGCTGTATGGTCAGCGAGGAGGCTGATGCAGTAATCCAGGCAAGATAGGGTGAGTGATTTTATAAAAGTGGTAGCAATTTGGATGGAGAGGAAAGGGTGGATTTTAGTGATGTTGCGAAGGTGGGACCGACAGTATTTGGTGATGGATTGAATATGTGGGTTGAAGGAGAGAGAGGAGTCAAGAATAATGACAACGTTATGGGCTTGTGAAACAGGAAGGTTGGTGGTGCCGTCTTCAGTGATGGGAAAGTCAGGGAGAGGAGAGGGTTTGGGTGGGAAGATGAGGAGTGCTGTTTTGGACATGGTAAGTTTGAGGCGACAGGAGGATATCCAAGTAGAGATGTCTTGAAGGCAGGAGGAGATGCGAGACTGGGCATTGGGTATCATCTGCATAGAGTTGTTAGTTCAAGCCATGGGAACGGATGAGTTGTCCAAGGAGTGGGTGTAGATGGAGAACAGAAGGAGACCCAGAACTGAACCTTGAGGGACCCCCAAGGTCAGGGGGTGGAGGGCAGAGGAGGAGCCCATGAAGGAGACATAGATGTTTTTCACTGACCTGACATTTGCAACTAGGCCAACAAAAGACTGCTTTGGCAGCTTGTGATTTTTGTTGTCTTAATGGATGGCTGAAGACCCTCCAACTGAGTTCATCCTTCCAAGGTTTTTTTTTTTTTCCTGTGAGAGTGATTCCTCAGGCATCAATTAGAGAAGCAGCGTGGCTTAGTGGAAAGAGCCCGGGCTTGGGAGTCAGAGGTCATGGGTTCTGATCCCAGCTCCACCACTTGTTAGCTGTGTGACTTTGGGCAAGTCACTTAACTTCTCTGGGCCTCAGTAACTTCATCTGTAAAATGGGGATCAAGACTGTGAGCCCCAAGTGGGACAACCTAATAACCTTGTATCCATCCCAGAGCTTAGAACAGTGCTGGGCACATAGTAAGCGCTTAACAAATACCAACATTATTTTTATTATTAATTCTTTATTGGTGATTTGCAATTTATATTTGTTCCCTGACTTCTGAAACCAATTTTCCTTCCCCACAGTGCAGTTCTTCAGTTATTGTTGTGTTAGTCAACAGTAGCCAGATATGAAAAACAGGCTGAAAGCTAAGAAACTCAATCAATCAAGGAATTAGTCAATCGATGGTACTTATTCAACACTTACTGTGTGTAGAGCACTTGGGAGAGTATAGTATAACAGAGTTGGTAGACACGTTCCCTGCCCACAAAGACCTTACAGTCTAATGTTTCTTTCTTTCCCTAAAGGAAGAATTACCAGTTTGGGGGAACTTTTTTTTTCTCAATCTTCTCAGGTCAGCAGTCGGATAAGGGTCAGGGTTGTAGGTGAGTGGGAAGTTTGAAATGCAAATCTGTCAAATCAGATGGGTTGGTTGACATTACATTTCCTGTGCTGCCTCTCAAGTGGGGGCAGATTATCTTGCATTTACCTCAGTGCTTAGTACAGTGCTTGGCACATAGTAAACCCTTAACAAATACCACAATTATTATCACTGCCACTGTTAGTTTTATTATAGTTGTGCCTGGTTCTATAAGGACTTTCAAGCAATATACCTGCCCCTTGCAGAAACAACCAATGACAATTTTACTTTTATGACCTGGGCTGACACAGCATGTATTTAGATGAGAAACAGTGGAGTGACTTCAACCTTCCCTTTGCCAATTTAGTAAATTGACTATTCCTTGAGGGCAGGGATTGTGTCTAAGCACTCTACTATATTGTACTCTCCCAAACACTTAGTACAGTGCCCTGCACACAACAAGCACTCAATGAATACTGTTGATTGATTGATTAACAGAATTTTTGTTTTTCAACTGGTGATTCTAGGGAGTCTTATTTTTCCCCAGAGATCTTAGATGCACCAGCATTTTAATGCATATTTGAAATTAGGCACATTTCCCTTATTTGCTTCTATCCACCCCAGTGTTTAGTACAGTGCCTGGCACATAGTAAGTACTACACAAATACTATTATTATTATTATTACTATTAGTTCCTTGTGAGCAAAGATTATGTCTACTAACTCTGTTATATTGTACTTGCCCAAGAACTTACTACAGTGCTCTTCACAGACTAAGTGCTCAATAAACACCACTGACTGATTTCCACTCCCTTCTTACAAGTTGCCACTAAAGGAAGTTTTCATTTAACCAGAGGGATCAGAACTCTTTGTTCTCAGATAGCAGTTCCTGAGTAACAGATGATCTTCAATTCTCTTCAGCCACAGTTTGCAAAATGGATAATGGTGGTAAAATTATTGGCTATTACAAGTGTGGTCCAGATCTAAAAATAAATGATCAGAGAACATTCCCCTGCTGTAATCAGAGTAGCATCACAATTCTCTGAAACTCATTTTTTGTACTTATGAGAGTGGTTGTATTTTTCATCGGAAGATAGCCACCCTTTAGTAATAACATGTTTCTAGGATGTAAAAGAGCAGGCACTGTGGAATAAATTATTTCAACCCCATGACCAAATGCTTTCAACCCACTATATTGCTTGCTGGATGACCTTGGTTGAATCATTTACCTGCTCTAGGCCTCAGTTTCATCTGTAAAATGGGAATAAAATATCTGATCTTCTTAGAGCAGCTGTGTGGCCTAGTGGAAAGATCACAGGCCTGGGAGTCAGAGGACTTGGGTTCTAATCCTGACTGTCATTTATCTGCTGTGTGACCTTAGGAAAGTCCTTCCACTTCTCTGGGCCTCAGTTTCTTCCTTTGTAAAATGTGGATTCAATACATGCTCTCCCTCCTACTTAGACTGTAAGCCAGGTGGCACTGTATCAGGCTTGATTACCTCGTATCTACCTCAGTGCTTAGCGCATCGTAAATATTTAACATCTATCATTATTATCATTACGTGGGAATAATCTAATAATCTCCTTGTGGGAGAGTAACTGTATTCAATCTGATTATTTGGTATCTCCCCCAGTGCGTAGCACAGTGCTTGGCACATATTGAGTGCTTAAAAAATAGCCCATTTATCACTGTTGTTGTTCTTAATCAGCCTTCCTCCCCCACACCTAAACCCTCATTCCCCCTAGTCCCTCTCCCTTCTGCATCGCCTATGCACTTGTATCCGTGGCCCTTAAACATTTGATTTTACCCCGCCTCTGCCCCACAGCACTTATCTACATATCCATAATTTACTTTAATGTCAGTCTCCCCCTCTAGACTGTAAGCTCCTTGTGGGCAGGAGTAGTATTGCATTGTACTCTCCCAAGCACTTAGTACAGGGTTCTGCATACAGTCAGTGCTCAACAAATGCCACTGATTGATTGAATGGATAAGATGTGAATAGAAATAGACTTTTGACTCAAGGCAGGGCAACCTAGTTGGATAGAGTTAGCTCCTAGCTCCTGCCAAGAGAGATGGTGCCTCTTCAATGGAATTAGGGATTTGTATGTTCTGCCTTGGTGCCTCGTCCATTCTGAGTGCTTGATAAATGTTCAGTGGAGATAATAATGACAAAATTATCAATTAACATCAGCTGTCATGAAAAAAAGGTTTTTTTCTTACTGCTGAACTAAGTAATTGGGTTTTGGAAGTAAATAATTGTGCACTTTCTTTATTCCCTCAGGACAAATTGAATGAGAAATGCCACTGTTTTCCCAGAAAGCCCTCTTCAGGATAGATAAAAGGGAAGGATCACCTTTTGTCAACTCTTTATGCCTTGGGCAAGAGCCTTGTTTTGGGGATTGTTAGAACAGGGGACTCTGTATTTCTACCAGTGCCTTAGAAGCAGGGTGTTTCTGGCTCTATTTACAATTCTCTAGTCAAGGTCTTGCCTCATTAATATGGAATTGTGCTAATCTATGGTGTGAGCCAATTTTCTGTAAAAGTAGAAATTGTGTCCTTGTCATTGGAACTGCTTATTTAAATCACAAGCTTCCTTCAGATACGCTCACTGGGTTTCCTAAACAGTATAGTAATGTAAATCTCTTAGCCCTGAATTTCTACTTTTTGATTGAGTAGAACAGGGTCACAAGAGTTGGAGCCAGGGAGGCAAAGATGGAAATAAGGAGCTGCGAATTATTCTTCCCAGCCCCTGTTGTGTTCGAGCTCCCAACATTACCTTCTCTGTGTCTCTGCATGTGTACCACCAGCATATATGGTTTTTATTACCGGATCCATCATTAATAGGAGGATTTTGTGGGGAGGGTGGGGGTGAGCTTTACACCAAGGAGCCTGTGCGGTTGATAAGACCAACCCGTGACCAGAGATCCCTTCTATATTATATACCTAGAAGAATGGTTCCATGCTACACTATTGTGTTTCTTACCCACAATGCCTGTCCGTGGCCACATCATGTTGTTTAAGGTTTTGCTTCACTGCGTTTTTAAAATTTTCTTCTGCCCAGCCTATTTATCGCTATTCTGTTTCACCTTACTGTAGAGAAGCAATTGTAGTTTGGTTGATTTTCCTTTGTCACTGGGTCCCCTCACCTGATCTGCCCAGCATAAGTGTGATCAATTAATTGATCGATTAAACAGTGGTGTTCATTGAGCAATTACTGCTTATAGAGCACTGCACTGCACTTGGGAGAATACAACACAGTTGGTCGACACATTCCCGTCCCACAACGAGCTTACAGTCTCGAGGGGGAGACAGACATTACTATAAATACATAATTCATAGATGCACACATAAGTGCCGCAGTGTGATTTGTGTTGCCACTGGATGCTAAGCACTGTTCATAGAGGTACACTGGTGGCACTGCTCTAGGAATTGAATATGGCATCTGTGGTAGATCTAAGCAGCATGCCATAGTGTATAAAACACTGGCCTGGGGGTCGGAAGGTGATGGGTTCTAATCCCAGCTCTGCCACTTATCTATGCATTTATGTATATATCTGTAATTTTATTTATTTATATTGCTGTCAGTTTATTTGTATTGATGTCTGTCTCCCCCCTGTTTAGACTGTGAGCTCGTTGTGGGCAGGGATTGCCACTCTTTATTGTTGTATTGTACTTTCCCAAGTGCTTAGGACAGTGCTCTGCACACAGTAAGCACCTAATAAATATGATTGAATGAATGAATGAATAGCGCAGAGCTAAATTTTGTCATGTAATTCTGCTACCCAGGCAGTATGAACAAATATAACAAATGGATACAAAACAAATCAAGAAGATTAAACAACCTTTGAGAGAATGACAGACTGTGGTGCCAATATGTATACCTATCCATGTGCATGATTGTGCATATACATATAGATCACTGACTTTCCTATTCAAAGATAAAGCTGCGGACAGAGATTATTATCTTTGGGGTGACTGAAAAATCAGATGCATGACTAAGTGTCATTTCCATACTTGCACACCTAAAAATTGGTCCTTGATTCATGGCTATAGCTGCTACTTGCAGAGACTGATGCTGCGTTCACATCTGCCTCTTCGATGCACAATCTGCCACAGTTTATCCTTAAAAGAACCTATCCTGATTGCTGTATGTCAAGTGGGTATGACTGCTGCTGCTGTTTCCTACCCATCTACAGCTGTGCTCTACCTCTTCTTCCTACCTTTTTTTGCACTGGACCCGCTACCAGTTTGCCAAGAACTTTAAGGCTAGTTCATTGTCGATATTCATACCAGTTATCCTGGGGACTCATCTATCTCCTCTGCAAATCTTCCTTAGGGAGAGCCACTATTATTAACCCCATTTACAGAATGGGAAACTGAGGCACAGGGACACATGGCTCAAGATCCTACACAGTCAGATGGGGCTAGATCCTTGGCCTTCCGTCCCCTCTAGATGGAGCAACATTTAATTGGCAAAAGCAACTGGGGGAATTCTGTGACTTAAGGTGTTTTCTTTTTCATCTTATTTTTTGGCCTCCTATGCCACCTAACATGTGAACAACAGTTGAAGCTCTTGTCACTGTTTCTAATGGAAAAATCAATTTGATGGACGATTCAGGTAACAGAATTTTCAAAGGAACTTTTGGGAATTAAGTAGCCTGACTCATACTGATAAGAATAGAACTGGTGCCTCTGACCACAATAACCACTTTTGGAAGGGGATCCGTATTCGATCCTGTGCTCTCACTCCACTGTAAAACTGTGCATTAGAGGTGTTGGGTGTAATCCCAGCCCTGCCATATGCCAAATGTGTGACCTTGAGCAAATCACTTAACTTATCTGAGCCTCAGTTACCTCATTTGAAAAATGGGGATTCAATACCGGTTCTCCTGCCTCCTTAGAATGTGAGCCCCACGTGGGATCTGATTATCTTATATCTACTCCAGCACTGTGGGATCTGATTATCTTGTATCTACTCCAGTGCTTAGCACATAGTAAGTGCTTAAATACCATTATTATTATTATTAGAATCTTTATCAGCCCAAGAAAGGATGGTGTTTGTGGGTACATGCTCTGTTTGAAAAAGTGGGTCCCACATTGACCTTGTAAGCCTCCTTCGACCCATACCCGTAGGTGAATTTCACCATCTTTGTATACCTAGGACAATCCCTTAAAAATCATTGTAATTGTTTGGTACTTATGGTATTTGTTAAGTGCTTTCTATGTGTCAAATACAGTACTACATGCTGGGATATGTTTGAGATAATCAGGTTGGACACAGGCCATCTCCCTCCTGAGGTTCACAGTCTTAATCCCCACTTTACAGATGAGGTAACTGAGGCACAGAGAAGTGAGGTGATTTGCCCAAGGTCACACAACAGACAGGAGGCAGAGCTGGTAGACATGTTATTCATTCATTCAGTCGTATTTATTGAGTGCTTACTGTGTGCGAGCACTGTACTAAGCACTGAAGTGGTGAGGGAGGGCTAGTAGCGTGGGGAGATGTAAGGTTAGTTATAGGTGATGGAGAAGGGAGGGTGAATAGTGTAGGGAGGGGAAAGGTTAGGGAAGGCCTCTTGGATGAGATATGATTCTAGGAGGGCTTTGGAAAAGGAGAGAACAGCAGCCTGTAGGACATGAAAGAGGAGGGAGGACGTGATCAAGGGGTTGAGAGCAAGAGGGGCGGGATGGGGCTCAGTGAGTAAGTTGGTGTTAGAAGACCTAATTGACACACAATTGAAGAGACTTCCAACTCTCAACATAAATGTAGGGAAACAGCAGGAAGAAAATACATCAATTAAATGACCAGGGAAGGACACCACTTTTAGGAAATCGGGGGCTTCAGCTCTGAACTCTTGATTACTCCTCATCATTCCTAGTGCATCTGGCCTCTTGACGAGCAGTAGTGTACTTTGTTCAACCTGGCCTTGGGAAATGAAAAGAAATCAAAATTTATTATCACAACACCATTACATAGTCCATATCAGACAGCCTACACATCATTATGCCCCCATTAAGACCAATACCTATTCACCCACACGTGAAATACATGTTCACTTTTCAATTTATGGCTTCCCCTCTTCCAGCACTTGATCAACAACTCATTCTCACTGTTCACTGAACTGAATATCTCAGCCTGGTTCTTGCCCATCGTGGTCAATCTGGCAAAAAAGAAAGGTGAGGGCGAATCAGATGGGCCAGGGCAAAGACTTTAAGAGGTGAATTGGTGGATCAGGTTGATCATAGACTCACAGAATCCCAGGAGTGTCAGTCTTTGTAAGTCTCTGTAAGACTGTAATCTCTAGACTGGAAGCTTCTCATGGACAAAGAACATTTCTACTAACTCTGTTGTTTTTATAATAATGATAATAATGGTATTTAAGCACTTAACTATGTGCCAGGCACTCTCCCAAATGCTTAGTCCAGTGCTCTACACACAGTAAGTGCTCAATAAATACTTCTGATTGATTGACTGATAGAGGTAATTTATTTATATGAATGTCTGTCTCCCCGTCTAGACTGTAAGCACCTCATAAGCAGGGAACATGTCCACCAACTGGGTTGTATTGTACTCTCCCACATGCTTAGTATGGTGTTCTGCACACAGTGAGTGCTCAGTAAATACTGTTGATTGACTGATTGTCAGTTGTTTGATCTCTTCTATTGACTTTCCCTCTTGCGTTTTCCTTCCATCTGGACTCTCCTCCAATTTCGATTCAATCACCCTGGAAAAGTCAGAGAATCAGATTGGGAATGAATGGGCTGGCCATAGAAAGAAAATATCACCAGAAAGCAGTTACCGAGCAGGAGCAGTTGAACTTGTGGGTGAAATGGGTGAAGCAGCTAGGATCAGGGCAAGTTCGGACAGTTTTCTGAGATCTGGGGGTTAGACTGGTCCAAGGAGCAGCAAGAGGAAGAGGTTGCTTTTTTGTTTTGATGAAAGCTCCAGGAATTGTTGGGACTGTGTCCAGTATGATGATCTCGTATCTACCACAGTGCTAAGTACTGAGTCAAACACATAGTAAGCACTTAACAAATATCATTAAAAAAACCAAAAGAGTTTCCACTCAGGACTCTCCCAAGCACTCGATACAGTGCTCAGCACCCAGTAGATAATCAGCTTCTTGAGGGCAGGGATCATATCTATTCAGTCTATTGGAACCTCTCAAGTGCTCAGAACAGTTCTAGGCACACAGTAGGTGCTGAATAAACATGATTATCTGATGGATTGAGCAACTTTGGCTGACTAGTAGAGTAAGTCAGGAATTGAGCCGTGCTGGTCTGAATTGTGTTAGATTTCTGGATGAGATGTATTCTTCTGAGCTAGTCTAAGCCATTTGGCTATTGGACAGACATGGCTCTGATCTCCTCAGAGCACAGAGGTAGGCCAGTAGCGTCCCATTTCTTTGCATTTCTTCCACAGATACTAATTTCCTTTGAAGTACAGGAGCGAAAATAATAATAATAATGTTGGTATTTGTTAAGTGCTTACTATGTGCTGAGCACTGTTCTAAGCACTGGGGTAGATACAGGATAATCAGGCTGTCCCATGTGAGGCTCACAGTTAATCCCCATTTTACAGATGAGGTAACTGAGGCACAGAGAAGTTAAGTGACTTGCCCAAGGTCACACAGCTGACAATGGCAGAGCCGGGATTCGAACCCATGACCTCTGACTCCCAAGCCCGGGTTCAAGGCCCCGGGGATTTTAGACAGGGAGCAAGGAAGAGGAGTCTTAGGAGTGGCAGGCAGGGTTCTGAGCTAAAGGCTATAAAGCCATCATTTTGGATATTTTCAGCCCTGCTCTAGTGTTTTCAAAGACCCGGAATAGGAGAGGCCGGGAGTCTCCAGTTCATAGTCAGTTTTCTATTTCGCCCTGCTGCTGTAGGGAACAGAATGGACCTGGCTCAAATGCAACTCCCTCATGGGGTCAGTCGGTCTTCACCTACCGCCACCAGGGGGCAGCACAGCCCTCCCCACTCACCCTCTTATCCATTCACCTGGTTGCTGGCCTCCCTCCAGTGAAGAGAGGATGGGAATGGGATGAGGCAGGAGAGGGTTCAAGGCTCCTAGAGCCTAGGAAAGGGAGTTGGGCAGAGCTTGGTCCATCTCCAGGGAATGCTTCTCCTTCCCCTCAGCAACGTGTGGGATTGCAACCATGGCTACGGTCTCTCCCATGGCCCCTCCATTTCTGCCCGATTTAGACTAATGGCTTTTCCTGTTTCCTGCTTCAAAAGCTAAAGGTCTCACAGACTGCAAATGCCTCAAGAGTTGGGCTTACGATGCTGTGGGGATTTCTATTTGGAGTCAAATATATGAAATATTGACAGAGGCAATTAGGGATTGAAATCTATTTCAAAATACCATTGTCATGTGCTTTAGATAAAGCAGGAAGGTCTAGTTTTTCTTCCTTTCCTTGCATTTTTCTTTATAAAGTTGTGCAACTGAGTGTAATGCTATAGGCCAATGGGGAATTATGTACATGATGTGTATTAATTATTTGTAGTCGATTTATACTTGTCTCTGATCAGAAATTCAGCTGACTGATAGCTACTCTCCGATTAGCTGATTCGCTGATTCAGCTGATTCGCTAGCCGTGTTTTCCTGGTGCCCACAGAAATGTCTATGTACCTGGCTCCAAGCCCAGCTTGGAGCAGAAGCCCAACTTCTGTCCTAGAGGCAAGTGAACAACATGAGGGCAAGTGAACAACATCAGTGGCGAACACTTAATAGCCTAGATTGGGGCCCATGACTTCAATCAATCAATCAATCAATCAATCAGTGGTGTTTGAGCACCTACTGAGGGTGAAGCACTTGGAAAAGAAGAACGGAAGCAAGACACTCTTTCCCTGTTTTCAAAGAGCTCTCATTGTAATGGAGAATGCAGTCGTGGATGTTTAGCCACGAGGAACTTGACGGACAGGAAGAATAAGGCCCAGTCTTGGCACTGGTGGCCACAGGAGGAGAGAAAGGCACTTCACACTGCAAAATGGGAGCAATGATCAAATGAACTGTATTTATTGAGCACTTATGGTGAGCAGCACTGTACTATATACTTGGGAGAGTACAGTACAATAGAGTTGGTAGATCCAATGCCTGCCCTGAAGGAGTTTACAGTCCACTGGGTGCAAAGCATTGTACTACACACTTGGGAGATTACAACAGAGTGAGTGGACATAATCCCTGACTGCAAGGAAATTAGAGTTTACTGTGTGAAGAGCACCGAGAGTACTAAGCACTTGGAAGTAGAAATGATCCTTGCCCTCAAGGAGCTTGCAATATAATGAAGTAGACAGACATACACTGATTTACAGAAAAGAGAAGTCCTGAGGGGAGAATCATAACCCCACAGAGTTTAAGACACCAGCTCTTCAACCTGGCACCAGGATCCAGAGAATAGGTCAGTTATTTGGAGGTCCTCGAAGGAAGCAAAGTGATATAACCTATGGGAGTATAGTATTATTCTAAACTTTAATGAAGACATACCCAAACTATCTTCTCTCGATACACAAATCTATGGCTTCAACAATGCCCTAACTACTAAACTCAACTCTTTCCCCTGTCCCTTCACTAATCTCGAGAGGTGAGAAAAAGGGTTCTTACTCTGGGAAGGTCAATATGCTTCGTGTGCTTCTGTGAACGAGCTGCAAAGCACTGATGACAGAAATCTAGACACACGGCTGACTGTGCCCAGATGATTATTTTCATCCTCAGATGTTTTAATTCCACCCACTCCTCTGGCAACGTTATTTCTCCACCCTTATTTCTTTCTGTTTCCACTTCCCCCGCCAGCTATTTCAGATGTTCAACTCCCTCCTCAAACACCCTGTCCTCCCACCCTCCCCATCTTTTGTCCCTAAAGAACTGACCATGTTCTTTATTGAGTACATTGAAAACTTCAGGCATCATCTCCCTAAAATCTCCACTGCTCCTCTCCAGTCCCTCCCTTCTGCTGCCCCTTCTTCAACTCTCCCCTATTTTCCAGCAGCATCTCA
Organism: Ornithorhynchus anatinus; assembly: GCF_004115215.2. Lineage (NCBI taxonomy): Eukaryota > Metazoa > Chordata > Mammalia > Monotremata > Ornithorhynchidae > Ornithorhynchus > Ornithorhynchus anatinus. The sequence goes on from NC_041753.1 coordinate 64,730,330, forward strand.
AGAGATCTTCCACCTCGTCTCGAAATCTATCCTTTTCACCTGTGCCTCTGACTGCATCTCTTTTTGCACTTTATCAAAACACTTTCCCCCTCCCTTCTTCCCTCCTAGACCATCATCCTGAATCATTCACTCTCCAATAGTTTCATCTTCATTGCTTTCAAAGATGCTCATGTCTCCCCATCCTAAAAAAACAACAACCCTCCTTTGACACCAAAGCTCCTTCCAGCTATCACCCCAGCTCTCTCCTACCATTCTTTTTCAAACTCCTCGAGCAAGTTGTCTACACCCACTGTCTCCACTTCCTCTCCTCCAAATCACACCTTGAGCTCCTCCAATCTGGCTTCCATCCCCTTCACTCCATGGAAAGTGCTTTCTCTAAGACCACCAATGATCTTCTTGCTATATCTAATGGCCACTACTCCATCCTAATCTTCCTTGACCTTTCAGCTGCCTTCACCACTATGGATCGCCCCCTTCTCCTTGAAACATTATGCCACCTTGACTTCACTGACGCTGTCCTTTCCTGCCTCTCCTCTTAACTCTCAGGCAGCTCCTTCTCAAGTTCTTTCACAGGCTCCTCCTCTGCTTCCCAACCACTGTCTGTGGGTGTACCTCAAGACTTACTTCTGTGAGCCCTTCGGTTCTCCATCTATACCCATTCCCTCAGGGAACTCATTCACTCCCATAGCTTCAGTGACCATCTCTACATGGATGATTTCCAAATCTACCTCTCCAGCCCTGATCCTTTTCCCTTTTTTTGTTAAATGGTATTTGTTAAATGATTACTATATGCCAGGCACTGTTCTAAGCACTGAGGTAGATACAAGATAAGCACGTTGGATACAGTCAGTATCTCATATGGGGCTCACAATCTTAATCCTCATTTTACAGATGAGGTAACTCAGGCAAAGAGAAGTCAAGTGACTTTCCCAGGATCACATAGCAGACATGGTGGACTGGGATCAGAATCCAAATCCTCTGACTTCCAGGTCTGTGCACTTTCCACAGGGCCACACTGCTCTCCTTCTCTGTAGTCTCAAATTATCTCCTTTCTTCAGGACATCTCTACTTGGATGTCCCAACAACACCTCAAACTTAACATGCCCAAAAGAGAATTCTTCACCTTCCCAGCCAAACCTGTTCTTCACATGCCTTGCCTATCATTGTAGACAACACCATGATCCTCCCTGTCTCATGAATCTCTTACCTTGACATCATGTACTCATCTCTCTCATTCAACCCACATATTCAATGTCACCAAATTCTGTTGGTTCTATCAGTCAATCAATTAATCAATTGTATTCAGCACTTACCATATGCACAGCTCTGTACTAAGCATTTGGGAGAGTACAGTACAACAGCAGAGGAGCAGCGAGGCTTAATGGAAATAACACGGGCTTGGGAGTCAGAGGGCGTGGGTTCTATTCCCAGCTCCCCCACTAGTCTGTTATGTGACCTTGGACAAGCCACTTAACTTCTCTGTGCTTCAATTCCCTCATATGTAAATTGGGGATTAAAATGCCCCACGTGGGACAACCTGACTACCTCATATCTACACTAGTGCTTAGAACAGTGCTTGGCACATAGTAAGCACTTAACAAATACCATTATTGTTATTATTATACAACAGACATATCTCAGCCTACAACAAGCTTACAGTCTACAGGGGGAGACAGACATTAATATAAATAAATAAATTATGGATATGTACATAAGCGCTGTGGTGAATAAAGGGCGTAAGTCAAGGTGATGCAGAAGGGAGTGGGAAAAGAGGAAATGAGGGCTTAGGGAAGGCCTCTAAGCTCTCATTTCCCCTACTCCCACTCTCTTTTGAGATGCGCTTGCACTTGGATCTGTACCCTTTAAGCACGTGATACCACCCCACCCTCAGCCCCTCAGCAATTATGTACATATCTGTAATTTATTTTAATGTCTGTCTCCCCTTCTAGATGGAAGCTCCTTGTGGGCCGGGGTGGTATCTTTGAAATCTGTTATACTGCACCCTCCCAAGCACTTAGAACAGTGCTCTGCACACAGTAAGCACTCAAAAATATTATTGATGGATTGGTTGATTGCCATCTCATTCTACTGAGGAGCATATTCTCATCCTACCAAATTCACATGTGGAACAGAAGGCAAGAGTACTGGAGCAGGTAACTAGAGGAAGCCAAAATGGAAGGGCGTGGTTTCCTGAGGGGAAATAAATCACTTTTTGGCACTTCTGGGTAACCGACTCGTTTTTTAACCTTGTTCATCAATTCCAATTTCTTCTCTTTCGTTTCAGGCAATCATGCATGAAAATAATTTTACTCTGGACAGACGAGCTCAGATAGTAAAATGGCTTCATCTTGAAACTTTCCAAAATGAGAGCAGACACTGGGTTGACAAAGATAAAAAATGTGAACTAGAACATTTACTGTAAGATATTAGGGGCAGCCCTGAGGGATTGAATCAGAACCTTAATTAAGATTACCAATAAATCAATCTGGCCCAGGGGCCTGCTGGCAATTCAGCCTAACCTCATTCCACTCCTTCAAGTTGCCAAGAGCCGGGGACAGGGTGCAGGCCAGGATTTCAGGTCCCTGAGCAGGAAAAGAACCTGTCTTTGTAAAATCAAAATTGATTTTCCTTCCTCCTCATACTGTGAGTTCCATGTGGGGCAAGGCCTGTGTCCAACCTGGTTTTTAGTATCTAACCCAACGCTTAGCATAGTGCTTGGCACATAATAAGAAGTTAACAATTATTATTCTTATTTCTCCTGCTGCTGCAAAAGCCTTATTGATTGACTTCAAGGAAAGTAGCTGTCCTTTTTATCTTCAGCAAATGTCTGTCAACATGACTTTTCATCAGCAAGAATACAGAGACAGGAGTGAGGAAAGTCACCATAGACTTTAGTTCTTCTCTAGACTGTAACCTCCTGGTGGGCAGAGAATGTGTTTACCACCTCTGTGGCACTGTACTCTCCCAGAAAATGCACAGTGCTCTGCTTACTATGTGTAGAGGGTACTAAGCTCTTGGGAGAGTACAACAGAATTAGCAGACACGTCCCCTTCCCCAAAACGAGCTCACAGTCTAGAGGGTATCTGGAAAATGCCTTGAAATGCTGTGATTATACTAAGTGTTGTGTAAGATTATACATAATGCTGTGATTTTGCTGTCTCACCCTCTGTAAACTCCTTGTGGACAGGGAAGGTGTCTACCAAATCTGGTATATTGTTCTCTCCCAAGCACTTAGCACAGTGCTCTGCACACAGCCGGTGCTCAATAAATATGATTGGTTGACTGATACCAGCTGATGGAGGCTGGAGAGGGTAGCTGATCTTCAGGTACCACCTGAGGATGATATCCATTCAATCATTCAATTGTATTTATTGAGCACTTACTGTGTACAGAGCAGAAAGTACAGTATAGCAAATAAAGAGAGAAAATCACTGCCCACAACGGGCTCACAGCCTAGAGGGATGTAGCGTTCCTGGAAAATAACAGGGATAATCCCTCTGAGACTATATAATCCCTCTAGACTGTAAAATCATTACAGGCAGGGAACCTATCTGTTATATTGTACTCTACCAAGTGCTTAGTACAGTGTTCTGCACACTGTAGGCACTCAGTAAATATGACTGACTAATAGACCTCTTTTAAGACACATGCCCGGTGGTTATTTTACAAACCACTCTAGCCTCTGACTTCCTAAACTTAACCTAGGCCCCAGAAGAAGAGTCACTCCATACTCAGTTCCTCTGTTTTACGACATATCCAAAACTACAACTGGATGGTTGGGGCTTAACTTGGATGGGCAAGGAATGCATAGAAACGTCCTAATTTCGCTGGCCTACAGGGATGAGAGGATGAGAGTTGAAGTCTAGTGTTCTCAACCCATCGTGTCTTAGCCCAGTATTTCAGCGAGTGGAAGTCTGTAGCTACCCCAGTGCTTAGTACAGGGCCTGGTACACAATAAGCATTTAACAAGTGCCATGAAAAAACTAACAAAAATGGCCATCTGGGGAGATGCTCAGCAACTGGGGCCATTTCAGAAGGGGATTGAGGTGGGAACATCCCATCGTTCCCTAGCATTGCTGGGTCCTAGGATTGGACATTCCTTAGAGAAGCAGCGTGGCTTAGTGGAAAGAGCCCAGGCTTGGGAGTCAGAGGTTGTGGGTTCTAATCCAGATCCACCACTTGTCTGCTGTGTGACCTTGGGTAAGTCACCTAACTTCTCTGTGCCTCAGTGACCTCATCTGTAAAATGGGGATTAAGACTGTGAACCCCACATGGGACAACCTGATTACCTTGTAACTATCCCAGCACTTAGAACAGTGCTTGGCACATAGTAAGCGCTTAACAAATACCATAATTATTATTATTATTCAAATAATGTCCCTTAAAATGATGCATGCTAAATCAAATGGGTACAAGAGAAGGTACTGAAATAGGCAGTGATTCAGGCTTTCTGTGGGAGCCTCAGGACCGGTCTGAGTCTGGCAACTGAATGGAATCTGGGGTCAGAGACTGGAGCATAATAATAATAATAATGATAACAGTGGCATTGGCTAAGAGTTTACTATGTCCCAAACACTGTGCTAAGCACTGGGGTAGATACGATGCAATCAGATCCAACACAGTCATTGTCCCACACAGTCCTTGCGGTCTCAAAGGGTGGAGGAACAGATATTAATTCTCCATTTTCCAGATGAGGCAGCTGGGACCCAGAGGAGTGAAGTAACTTGTCCAAGGTCACACAGCAGGCAAGGGGAGGAGCTGGGATGAGAGCCCGGGCCTGGATGCTTTCCACTAGGCTACAATGCCCAGGGAGATCTGAAGAAAGAGACGAGAAGAGTCCCATTGGTAGCATTCCCCACAGGCCTCAAGAAAAATTCAATTCTTCAAAGCCCCACCTAAATTGAGTCCTTCCTTTTCCCCAATTAGGGTAGTACCCCTTTAAAAAAGGGAAAGTTTCAGAGGCAAGAAATGCAACAGAAGAATGAAACGGGAGAGATGCTTGGACAGAGTTAAACTCTAAAAATAGCCAGTGATTCGTTCTTTAATAAAACATGCAGTGGCTGCTTTGATTATCAGTGAAGATACGTAACAGGCCCCAGGAGATTTGAATAAAATACATTCTAATGAAATTCTTATAATCCGACATCTTCTTTGTGATTTTCTTTTTCTATCACCCTTCCTTTCTCCAAACATCTGTACCCTAAATAAATCCCTCTTTCCTGCAATGTATGTACCGTAGGTAGAATTCTTGCAAGAGGTTAATTGCTGGTGTGGGAATTGGCGTTCGCTATTAAGAAAACCGAAGGTCTGTAGCTCCTTCTTAGACACATTTAAAGTGGGATAGTACTACTGTAAAAACATTTAGGCAGTGTCTCCTTGGGGCACTGAGCTGTACTAAATGTGGAGGAGAATTACAAGGAAGATGTAAGACAAGGCAATCAATCCCCTGTATTTATTGAGCACCTACTCTGTGCAGAATACTGTATTTAGCTCTTGGGAAAGTACAATAGGATTATTAGAATCCATTAGTAATGCCTGAAATTCTGCTGCTCTTACCACCAGTCCCTAGCTGATCTTTGTTTTTATCTTTATGTTCTCTTAGTCTTTTTTTTTTCCTCTTTCCTTATGTAACTGTCACCAGTCCCCTCTCCCCATTAGAATTTTTTAGATTGTGACCTCCCCACCGGACAGGGGCCATGTCTAATTCCCACCTGTTTTTCTCTCCCTGCACTTAGTAAGTGCTTAATACAAACTATTACTACTATTAATCCTACTGCTATGGTGACCTGGTCCTGGACCCCAAGAATCTTAGAGTCTAGTGGCACATGTTAAGAGTCTGGCAAACATCTTTTCATTTTGTGAGCCAGCCTTCCCAAGCCTAACTTTAGAAGCTTCTGAATCACCTTCCAAATCCTTGGGAGGCCGTGATAGTCTGAGGATCACTTACCGGGGGCACTGAGGAGTCTGAGTATTCTTAAATAGTAATTGTGGCATCCCTTAAGCACTTACAATGGGCCAAGCTCTGTGCTAAGTACTGTGTGACTTTGGGCAAATCATTAAACTTCTCTGTGCCTCATTTATTTCATCTGTAAAATGGGGATTAAGACCGTGAACCCCACGAGGGACAACCTGATTACCTTGTATCTACCCCAGCGATTGGCACGTAGTAAGTGCTTAACAAAATACCATCATCATTATATACGATAATCAGGTTGGACACAGTCCTTGTCCCACATGGAGCTAAGTAGGAGCTTATGTGGGAAGGTGTAGGATTTAATCCCCATTTTACAGATGAGGGGACTGAGGCACAGAGAAGTCAAGTGACTTGCCCAAGGTCACACAGCAAACAAATAGCAGAGCCAGGATTAGAAGCCAGGGCGCCTTACTGCCCAACCCGTGCTCTTTCCACTAGGCCATGCTGCCTCCCTGTCCTCAAGGTCCAAGATCCATTCTTTTTCTCATCTTGAACCCGGCCTCTTGGCTTCTGACTTTGTCGCTCTGTTGTTCCAGTTCTCTGGAAACCATTGTCTTCATCTATCTCCCTTTCATCTAGAGGGTGAGCCCCACGTGGGACAGGGTATAGGTCTGATCTGTTATGTTTGTATCTACTCCAATGCTTAGCACTGTGTTTGGTGCATAGTAGGCATTTACAAAGAACTAACTAACTCTCCCACCCCAAGAGGTTGAGGTGGGGGGGATGGGGGCAGGACGGTCCTCAGGCCAGCTCAACTTCTCCCTCCTGGAAATAAAATAGGGAGGAATCTCAGACCTATTGTTGTCTAGGTCTCTTCCCTCCCAAGTGGCCAGAGGACTTGGGCTGAGAATTACTATCCCTGGCATCATTGATTGGAGTAAACTAAATGTTCGCAGAGAAGCACTGTGGCCTAGTGGAAAGAGCAAGGGCCTGGGAGTCAGAGGACCTGAATTCTATTCTTGATCCTCCACTTGCCTGCTGTATGACTTTGGACAAGTCCCTTCACTTCTCTGTGCCCCAATTTCATCATTTGTAAAGTGGGGATTCATTATTTGTTCCCTCTCCTCCTCAGACTGTGAGCCCCTTGTAAGATAGGGACTGTGTCCCACCTGATTATCTTGTATCTACCCCAGTGCTTGATATAGTCCTTAGCACATAGTAAGTGCTTAACAAATACCACGCTTCACAGGGAATCCCTCTAGCCTATGGATCTTCTCTTTGAAGGCTCCTTGGATGGAGTAACAGTTTTCCTTTCTCTTCATCAATCTGTAAATGATTTTGAGAAGCAGCGTGGCTCAGTGGAAAGAGCACGGGCTTTGGAGTCAGAGGTCATGAGTTCGAATTCCGGCTCGGCCACTTGTCAGCTGTGTGACTTTGGGCAAGTCACTTCACTTCTCGGTGCCTCAGTTCCCTCATCCGTAAAATGGGGATTAAGACTGTGAGCCCCACGTGGGACAACCTGATTGCCTTGTATCTACCCCAGCACTTAGAACAGTGCTCGGCACATAGTAAGCGCTTAACAAATACCAACATTATTATTATTTGTCCATCTCCCATACTAAACTGTAACCTCCCTGAGGTCACGTTTTTTCTCTTCTAACTCGACTGTAGTAATACAAGTAGTCATGGTATTTATTAAGTGCTTCCAGTGTGTAGAACAGTATACTAAGCACTGGGCAAGGATAAACTGGGTGGGAATTAGACACATCCCTGGCCCTCAAAGGAACTGACCCAGAGTCTTAAGAAGTGCATCTCACCTATTTCTACCGTTTAAGCTCTTGCCCATATCCCAAGTCTATCATTGTTCTCCTCCTTTTCTTTTTTCTGTCTCATGCTCCTCCTTATAATAATAACGATAAAAACTGTGATATTTTGAAACACCTACTATGTGCCTAGGACCGTATTAACCCTGGGGTAGATGTGATGTAATCAGATCCAACATAGTCTGATCGGACATAGTACTTGCCCCACAAAGGAGAGGGAGAACGGGTACTGAATCCCCTTTTACAGATGGAGAAATGAAGGCCCTGAGTAGTTATGGGACTTGCCCAAGGTCACATAGGCAAGTGACAGAGCTGGTCTCCTGACTCCCAGGCCTGTGCCCTTTCCTCTAGGTCATGTTGCTTCTCATCCTCTCATCTCCTTCTCCTCCTCTTCCCAAGACAGTGACCTGATACAGAGCTACTGTACTGGGGGCCTGCTGTATGAAGTATACTGTATTGGGTGCTTATGACATTAGTTAGAGCTCAGTCATTTCAAAACGAGGAATTAGATCATGTGCAGATTACAAAACTGGAGCACAGACAACTACAAGGGAATAATCAGTAAGGAGGCAGAAGGTGCAGTTCCTCTAATTTTCCAGTAACCCATCCCAGCATGAGAGTAGAGTCCAGATGGTCCCATTTCTACCAGGTGAAGGTCATGGCCTTAGGAGAAGCAGTGTGGCTTAGTGGAAAGAGCACAGGCCTGGGAGTCAGAGGTTGTGGTATCTAATTCCAGCTCTGCCACTTGTCAGCTGTGTGACTTTGGGCAAGTCACTTCACTTCTCTGTGCCTCAGTTGCCTCATCTGGAAAATGGGGATTAAGACTGTGAGCCCCATGTGGGACAACCTGATAACCTTGTATCTATCCCAGTGCTTAGAACAGTGCTCGGCATATAGTAAGCGCTTCACAAATGCCAGTATTATCATGGCCACAATCAATCAACGGCATTTATTGAGCACTTATCACGTGCCGAGCATCGTACTCTGCATTCAACAAATACCATGGATGGATTTGATGAATGAGGAAAAGTGAGCTGGAGTCTGGAGAGAGAAATATGTCTTTTCCCTTGGACTCCAATATAGGGAAGGGGAAGATTTGCCATACGAATCACCTCTCGTCCTTGACAGTGGTCCCTTAGAAAACATGTATTGAGCAATACACCTTCAGGTAGTTTGAGATAAAATATTCATGCAACTGATCATGTGTATTGTCCCCATGGCCACAGTTTGTCTTTCCACCACCAGCCCCTCATTTTTGATAGCAGAGAGTTTTAGCTCTGAAGCACCAACTCAAAATATTAATATTGGAAGTGGTTTCTGCCAGTCATTTTGAATCCATGCCCATCTCTAAGAGCAATACTTTGTGGTCTAAAGGATTTGCAAGGTATTAAAACCAGAACGGAATTAAACAATAGGTCGCTTCAGTTGGGTGTGACGCACTCAAAGAATCCAAAGTCAATACCTCTGCCTGGAAGTCAGCAGTTGATTTTTCTGAACTCTGAGGTTAACTGGCAATTGTCTCCACACTGTGGAGAATACCGAAGTTGCCCTGGCAACTGGGCAGACTTTTTTCCCAGTAGAATTTATTCAAGACCCTGTTGTTCTCTTGGGATTTTCCCTCCTGTCCAAGATGAAAAAAAATATCTATGTTATGTGCCTCAAATCCCAGACTACACGGAAGGGTATTTTTCTAATCTGATGGCCAGCATCCCCAAATTGATATTCACTTTCTCATCTATTTGGGGATGGGATCTCACCCTGGCAAAGTTGCTGAACATTTTTCTGGAGAGGGTGACACATAGACAAGCTGAAGGGGAATTTCATAAAGTGATTGGGTGATTGATGCCAATCAATTCAGGGGCCACTGTGCCCAGGCAATCCAAGTAACAGGAAAGAGGTGAGTTGTTCTCCAAATCTCCTTAGCTTTTGTTTTTCCAGATGGGAAACCCCAAAGGGAGAAAGGTTAAAAGCTGTGCTGGAGGCAGCTGAGCAAATCGATGGCCTAGTCCAAATGAGAACCAGAGTTCCTGACACACGTGCTAATAGGCCACACGGCCCCTTAGCAGAATCCTCTGCTTTCTGAGGCTTGTTCAGGTGCAAGTAATTCCCCGGTGGCCCTCTTTGAAGGGAGTGAAGTTAGGAAAACCGGTTTCCAGTCTAATGTTCCCCTCACGGAGATAAACCAGATCCGACGTTCAAAGTTCTGGGTGTATATTGGGTGTTTCATTTGTCTGCACAGTCACTGCACTACCGGTAATTTAATTTAATTAATTACTTTGGAAAGTGCTTGGGGAAGCCTTGAATATAAAAGGCACTATGTAAAATCAAATACTTTCATATTCTATGTATCCCAAAGCGCTCTACAGATTAATGAGTTAGATACCGGTAGAGTACAGTGACGATGTAAGCAAACAGAGCAGGGGGCTACGTGATCAGCAGTTGCTCGTGCGGAGCTGAGCCCGGGAATTAGAGAGAAGAGGGCTTTGGGCCCAGGTCACTGGCCAGGTCACCAGGACCCTTCTGCTCCTCCGGGCCATCAGTGTCACAAAACCATTCATTTCCACATAGAACCCTGGACACCTTGGCTCTCACGGAAAAGACACCAACTCTCATGGAATCGTGTCTTCCCCAGGTCCTGACGTGTCGCTAGTGGGTTAAAGCCCTCCTTGCCGTCCTGGAGGGACCCTCTCCCTCACCTCCATTTGTGTCCCTGAGGACTTTGGCATATTAGGGTGAGGGATGGGTGAGGGGTCAGGGAGGAGATCCACCAGACTTTTTCTACCTGAAGCCCACCTGAGCCTTTCTCTGCTACTGAGGTGATCACGACAGCATAAGTGGCAGTGATCTGTTTTGAAAGGGGATCCTGAAGAATAAGGCTTCAAGAGGGGTCTAGATTGGGTCAATGTCACTTAATGATGATGATAATGATGCAGCATTGCTTAGTAGAAAGAGCATGGGCTTGGGAGTCAGAAGTTGTGGGTTCTAATCCCGGCCCCATCACTTACCAGCTGTGTGACTTTGGGCAAGTCACTTAACTTCTCTGGGCCTCAGTTACCTCATCTGGAAAATGGGGATTAAGACTGTGAGCCCCACGTGGGACAACCTGATTACTTTGTATCTACCCCAGTGCTTAGAACAGTGCTTGGCACATAGCCCTCAACAGATATCATTATTATAATTATTGTTATTTATAGTAATAGCATTGTTAAGGGTTTAGGATGTGCTGAGCACTGTACTAAGCACTGGAGTATAGTTTAATCAGGTTGGACACAATCCCTGTCCCACATGAGGCTCACTCTCTAAATACCTGGGAGAACAGGCATTGAATCTTTGTTTTATAGCTGAGAAAACTAAGGCACAGAGAAGGTAAGTGACTTCCCTGAGTTCACACAGTATGTTTCAAGTGCCTTTGAGTAACATTAGCCACTACAAATCCAAGTGGATGAGTGAAAAAGACAATGGGAAGCTTTGGGTGTCCTTTCATCATCTGAACTATTTGGAGCCCCCAGTTAATCCAGTTGCTACCAGTGCCAATATGCCCTGGGGGAGTATATTGGCACTGGTAGCAACTGGATTAACTTCAGGATTATTCCTGGGAAATCTCAGTGTTAATCAGTTGATCAGTGGTGGTTATTGAGCACCTATTGTGAGCAGAGCACTGCACTAAACACTTGGGAGAGTTCCATAGAGTAAGTTGATATGATCTCTGCCCTCGAAGAGCTTCCGGTCTAGGGGAGACAGACACAAAAATAAATTACAGAGAAGAGAAGAATATACATACATACATAACTATGATACAGACATAACTGCTGTGGGTGTGGAGGTGGGGTGAGTACTTAGCGCTGAGCGATGAGGACGGGCAGAGGGGAGACGAGAGATTAATTGGGAAAAGCCTCCTGGAGGAGCTGTGATTTCAGGAGGGCCTTGAAGCTGGGGAGAGCAGTGGTCTGCTGGATGTGAAGTGGGTGGGTGTTTCTGCTTGATGTGGAGAGGAATGGGCAGCTATTAAAGGGTTTTTGGGAGTGGGGACATGTGTGAACAACCCATTTGAGGAGTTTAGACAGGAGTGGGAAGGGAAAGAAGGGTGAAAGCTGGAAGGGGCTTTGCAGTCCAGCAAAGATTTTGTGGGATGGGAGAGACATGGGTATATTTGAAAGTGGAGAGAAAGGAGCTATCAAAGAGTGAGTGGTTGAAGATGACAGTCATGGAGGTCATGGAGGAAGTAGAGTGGGTTCGTGCATTTTTCTAAGGTATGAAGTGATGGGGTTGGAGGTCCAGGGGAAGGGGGTATGTGACATATGGCTAAAAAGCAGGTGGGAGATTGTCTCTTTAGAGACATCTAAGAAGGATGAGGGAGTGCATGTTGAATGCTTACAAGCAGAGTTCCTTCTGTGTCTCTTTGCCCCTATCTGCCCCTCTCCTTCCTGCCTCCAAGAGGCTCCTTACTTGTATGTCAGGAGTGCCTCAGAGCCAGATGCAATCCACTCTGATCCAGATTTCCTGCTATCCCAATGGGCTGAAGGGAATTAGATCAGGCAGCAGACTATTTTCATTAAAGCATACAAATAAACTAAGCATCTTCTTCAAGAATGAACAATTCAAGAGAGTTATTCTAGAGATGTGGATCTTAGAAATTGGCTGGTGGTGAGAGGCTAATCTTCCTTCTATATTCCTGGGCATAACAGGGGTCTGGAAAACAGCACCTCCCACTTCCCTTCTGTGATCGCTGAATATTTGACAGTTCCTGGGACTACAAATCTCAGAAGCCCTCAACTCCCCACCTGCTTCACTAAGCCCAGCCTTCCATTCACCTGGGCATGGAATGTCCCTGAATATTTACTGAGCCCACTTATTATTTATTATTTATTTATAGTATTTATTGAGCGCTTACTATGTGCAGAGCACTGTACTAAGGGCTTGGGATGAACAAGTCGGCAACAGATAGAGACAGTCCCTGCCATTTGACGGGCTTACAGTCTAATCGGGGGAGACGGACAGACAAGAACAATGGCACTAAACAGCGTCAAGGGGAAGAACATCTCGTAAAAACAATGGCAACTAAATAGAATCAAGGCGATGTACAATTCATTAACAAAATAAATAGGGTAACGAAAATATATACAGTTGAGCGGACGAGTACAGTGCGGTGGGGATGGGAAGGGAGAGGTGGAGGAGCAGAGGGAAAAGGGGAAAATGAGGCTTTAGCTGCGGAGAGGTAAAGGGGGGATGGCAGAGGGAGTAGAGGGGGAAGAGGAGCTCAGTCTGGGAAGGCCTCTTGGAGGAGGTGATTTTTAAGTAAGGTTTTGAAGAGGGAAAGAGAATCAGTTTGGCGGAGGTGAGGAGGGAGGGCGTTCCAGGACCGCGGGAGGACATGACCCAGGGGTCGACGGCGGGATAGGCGAGACCGAGGGACGGCGAGGAGGTGGGCGGCAGAGGAGCGGAGCGTGCGGGGTGGGTGGTAGAAAGAGAGAAGGGAGGAGAGGTAGGAAGGGGCAAGGTGATGGAGAGCCTTGAAGCCTAGAGTGAGGAGTTTTTGTTTGGAGCGGAGGTCGATAGGCAACCACTGGAGTTGTTTAAGAAGGGGAGTGACATGCCCAGATCGTTTCTGCAGGAAGATGAGCCGGGCAGCGGAGTGAAGAATAGACCGGAGCGGGGCGAGAGAGGAGGAAGGGAGGTCAGAGAGAAGGCTGACACAGTAGTCTAGCCGGGATATAACGAGAGCCCGTAATAGTAAGGTAGCTGTTTGGGTGGAGAGGAAAGGGCGGATCTTGGCGATATTGTAGAGGTGAAACCGGCAGGTCTTGGTAACGGATAGGGTGTGTGGGGTGAACGAGAGGGACGAGTCAAGGATGACACCGAGATTGCGGGCCTGCGGGACGGGAAGGATGGTCGTGCCATCCACGGTGATGGAGAAGTCTGGGAGCGGACCGGGCTTGGGAGGGAAGATGAGGAGCTCAGTCTTGCTCATGTTGAGTTTTAGGTGGCGGACCGACATCCAGGTGGAGACGTCCCGGAGGCAGGAGGAGATGCGAGCCTGAAGGGAGGGGGAGAGGACAGGGGCGGAGATGTAGATCTGCGTGCACTTATGTTTCAGCCTTCCTACATGTCTGTGGAGTCATTGTAAAGAGAGGTTTAGAGACTGACAGAAGCAGGATAGGAAGGGTTAAGAGCAGGCAAGTGGGAGAAGCAGCCAATAGAAGTAACATAACCTAGTGGACAGAGACCAGGCTTGGGAGCCAGAGGACCTGGGTTCTAATCCCAGTTTGGCCACTTGGGACCCAGTTTGGCCACTTGGGAGAGTCACTTCACTTCTCTGGGCCTCAGTTTCCTCATCTGTAAAATAGGGATTTAATACCCATTCTCCCTCCCACTTAGACTGTGAGCCCCTCGTGGAACAGAGACTGTCAGACCAGAATATTTTCTACCTTCCCCAGTGCTTAGTCCAGTGTTTGGCATTTAGTGAGCACTTCACAAATACCATAACAGTAATAATGATATTATTATGAGAGATCTGTAAGAAACACAGAAGCTTCCAGGTGGACTGTGCAATGCAATGGGAAGGAAAGGCAGGAGGGAAGAGGCAATGGGCTTCAGGGGGAGGAGGAGAATGAAGGTTTGGCTCTAAGATCTCAAGGAATAAGGGAAGAGATTCTTTAATGAGTAGGTTTTCATCCCCATGAAGGTGGAGGAAGCAGCATGACCAATTATAAAGAGCATGGGCCTGGGAGTCAGAGGACCAGGGTTCAAATCCCAGCTCCATCACTTCCCCATTGGGTGACCTTGGGCAAGTCACAAAGTCTCTGGGCTTCCGTTTTCTCATCTCTTTAAATGGGGGTGAAATACCTCTTCTCCCTCCCACTTAGGCTGTGAGCCCCCAGGGGACAAGGGCTGGATCCGATCTGCTAATTTAGTCTCTACCCCAGTCTTTAGCTCAGTGCTCAGCACCTAGTAAACACTGAAGAAATACCAGAGTCATTATCATTCAATACCTGCCGAACTGTACAGCGAGGTGATGTGAGGGAAGATGGCATATTGCTTGTCCCATCCTGGCACTCTATGTGGCAGGGAAAATTGAGTGTTTTTTCATTTGTTTTGTCTTGTTTCTTCTCATCTATTACCCATGACTGCAAATGATCAAACATGTGAACATCAATATGACCTTTCTCATCATCTGACGTTCAAAGTGGGAGTGAAATGCTGTCAGCTTGACTATGTCCAATCAGGGGGTGTGAATAATAATAATAATAATGATAAAAAAACACTTTAGGCATGCTAAATAATAGTAACAATAATCCTTTTTCCATCTACCTACTCTCATGGTGCCGTGGGGATTCATTTTAGTTAACGTCAGCCCAGCCCTTTGACGATGGAAAACATTCGGTAAATTGTGAGCTCTGCCATGGCAATGAGTTACGGCCACTTTCCATTTCCCGGCTCAAATGCATCAAAATTCACCACCATAACACAGCATTAGCAGAGTTTTCGGCATTGACTATTTAAGTGAATGATAAGGGAAACTCAGTCACGGGTTTCATTACAACCCGAGAAAAAGAGGAATTCATTTGGACTAATGACTCTTAATTTCTTCTAGCATTTATTTGCAGGCCTTGCCAATTAAAACCATTTGGTATTTAGGGGTTCAATGTGTGGAATGAAGCACCCTGACTGGTAACCCCAATATAAGGCAAGGGGTCCGAGAAACATGACTGTGTTGTTAACTTTAGACTGTTATTTTACTAATCCTTAGAATCCAAATGACGTTTCTTTCATGTTCCACTGCACGGCAGGTGGGAGAGTGGATTTGTTAAGCTGGGTGGGTTTATCCTTCTTTTATGTGTTCATTCAATTTTATGTTCATTTACTTATTGTACACATATGGTGCTAGAAGCTGCTAAAGCAATAAGGCACAGAAGCAGATGTAAGAGTTCTGAGCTTTTCCTGCTTTTAAGTTTTATGATTAAAGACACATTCACTTGTTTTCGATTGAGGAGGCCAATGGCACACAGTCATTTCCGAAGAGGCCCGGAGACTTGGTTGCTCTGGGAAGGAATAAAGTCAGGAGAACTCAATGTATGCATTAAAAAAAATATATCCCTGTATCATGAGACCCATCGGGGCTTTAAAAAGATGCAATCAGGTTTCAAAATGATATGGGTGAAGAAAATCCCCATCAGAGAAGCAATGCATCATGGTTTTTAGTAGCGTGTGGATTGATTACATTGAAAAAGCGTCCACTGTACCTTGATCGGAACAGATTAAAGAAAAAGCGATTATGTTGGCTCACCTAAAATTATTAATCAAAAGAAGGCCAGGAGGGGAAGAAAAAAAACCCCAACAAAACCCATCACATCTCGTAGTATTCTGGTCACACTTGAGGGGAGAGGCTGACTGCTGTTTTCGGGCCCCAAGCCTTATCATGAACTACACATCATGAATAATTGAGGGAAATAAATGGCATAATCACCCGGGGAAGGGGAAGTGCATGTTGCATTAGGAAAAGTATTTTAAGATTTTATTATTGTCGCTGACAAAAACTTCCCCCAGTACAGTACAAGGAGGGGTGGAGATGGGAAAACTGCTTCGATCGAGATTAAAAAAAAAAGTTTTAATTTCAGCCTCCTTGATACATTAGACTTTTAGGAAGGCTTCTGTTTCTTCCTCCTACAGGTTATTTGTTTCAATAGCATCGTCCACATTCCTCACAAAAATGCAGACATTTGTCCTTGCTCTAAATGTTGACATCCCGTGATAAGGAGAGAACTAAAAAGAAACGAGATTGAAGGTCAATATGTTTATTTTATTCCCGAGAGACTTCGGAGGGGGTGGGAGGAATAAATACTTTTCAGTGACTGCCTATTCATGACAACACTAAGTTTAGACCTGCCGGGATGCATTACCATTCGTTTGGAGTGGAAAGGAAACCTCATTTGCAAAGGCTTGTAGCTAAACATAGGGCAAGAATCAAAGGCTACATAGAGTGCTGTATTCTCTTCCTTCCCTTGTTCAAATTAATTGAAAATCTCAGTTCATTACAGAAAATCAACTCAACTGCCAGTCACCTTCCATAGGTACAAATCAGCCACCAGTAAGGAAATGAAACATACATCACACCACAGCTGAAATGATCACATGCACTTGGGTTTGCTCTGGAATTAGAAATCAGAAGCAACCTCATTTTTTGCCCTAGAATTCAGAGGCATCTGAATGGAGCTGGCGCCAAGCAGGTCTTGTCGGGTCATTTGGTTCATTCAGCTTGTGTATTTCATAAAAAACACATATGGTGGCACAGGCCAGAACATAGACCGAGGACAAGTGGCCAACTTCCTCCGCAGGCATCTTCACTTTGCACATTCGGTATATCTGTCTTGTACCTTGTTTGGAGGAGGGGTTTGACCATCAGAGAAGAAGACCCTTGAGAGAATTAGATCCACTGTAAGGATGTAGTGGAATATTTGAGTGTTGCCTGTGTGCTGAGTGAGCCCTGAACTAGGTGTTGTAATGAATTTTAATGTCCGCCTCCCCTGGTAGACTTTAAGGTCCCTGAGGGCAAGGATAGTGACTGCTAATCTACTAGATTCTCTCAAGCCCTCTACACAGCACTGCTCCGCTCTCAGTAAACTGTAAGCTCCTTGAGGGCAGAGATCACATCCACTATTGTACTCTCCCAAGTGCTCAGCACAGTGCTCTGCACACGGTAGGCTGTCAGCTCCTTGTGGGTAGAGATTGTGTCTACTAACTCTATTGTCCTCTTCCAAGCACTTAGTCCGGTTTCCTGCGCAGAGTAAATAATCAATCAATTGATGGTATTCCGTTCATTCAATTCGTTAATTCATTCATTTATTGAACACTTACTGTGTGGAGAGCACTGGATTGAATGCTTGGGAGAGGACAATACATCAGAGTTGGTAGACATGCTCCTTGCCCACGAGGAGTGTATGACTGATTGCTCGATTGACTGACTAAACAAAAGAAGTAAATACCTCTTCTTCTCCTCGATGTGTTTATTGTCTAAATGGGAAAAGAAGCAGACAAATATGATTGCAAACTCTTCGAGGGGAAGGACTGTAACATTTCCTTCTCCTGAATGGTTCCCGAACACCTAGTACAACTTTTTTTATGGTATTTGTTAAATGCTTACTATGTGCCAGGCACTGTTCTAAGTGCTGAGGTAGATACACGATATTCAGATTGTACACAGTTCATGATCCTCATGGGGCTTACAGGTTTAATCCTCATTTTACAGATGAAGCAACTGAGGCACAGAGAAATTAAGTGACTTGTCCAAGGTAACACAGCAGACATGTGGCTGAGCTGGGTTTAGAACCCAGCTCTGTCTGAATCCCAGGCCCATGCTCTATCCATTAGGATACACTGTTTCTCTACAGTGTTGTAAAGAATGAATACAGTGTTCTACACACAGGAGGCCCTCAGTAAATACTGATGGTACTTGTTGTTGATGATGATGATGATGACAAAGTTGAGTGTACCATAATTAGAAGATTAAGAGAGTAGATATAATGAATAAAACAGATGGGTGAATCTATTAATAGAATATACCAAGAAAATAATGTATTAAAGGTGCGTGAGAAAGATGGGGGTGTTTAATACACGAATGGTCAATAAATACCACTGATTGGTCAATCGAGTGGCCAAATTGGACTAGCGCCCTCGAGGAGCTTACACTAAATCATTGAGAAAGGTTCCAAAAGATGTTTCTTCATAGTGTGTTGACCTTGTCAGATTTCTCAAAATCTCAATAATGGTTTGATTCACAGTCAATTTTCTGGTTCATTAGTGGAAGCTCAGCTCTGTTTGACTTTTCTTTGAATCTAATTGACTCTTCCTAGGCAAGCCCTATTCCTTTTCTAAACATTGACACAACGTGGATGGTAACAAGTACAAGTAGAAGTTGTATCGGTATTTACCCGATGCCTACGGGATACCAAGCACTGTCCTCAGTGATGGAGAAGTACCAAGTTACTAAACCTGTTTCAATATTTAATGTGTTAGCTCCTGGTGGGCAGGAAACCTGTCTCTTCTTGATTTTATTTCTCAAATCTCAATGGTTGGTCACCATTTCATTCTTCTGTTGGGCTATATTGCTTTGCCAATACAATACTCCTTTTTGGAAGTGGAGCTAGACGATTGAAGAGAAGAGGAATTTTGAGTAATAAATCCTTCCAAAGGAGATTCCGTTTCCTAGAAGGGAGTGACTTTTTTTTGTACCTACACTGTGGTAAAGACCTTGTTCTAAGCCCTGGGGTAGATACAAGATGATTAGGTCGATTCCTGTCTCATATGAGGCTCACAGTCTAAGCTACTTGCAAGCTATGGAACCTGGAAACAGGAGCACAGCAGAGGGAGATCGGCCTCTGCTTCCAGGTTCCACAGCTTGGAAGTAGCTTCGACTGTGAGTCTCATATGAGACAGGAATCAAGTCCACCCTAATTGTCTTGTATCTACCCCAGGGCTTACGACAGGGTATTTACCACAGTGCTTGATGCATAATAAGTACTTAACAAATACCACAGTTATTATGGTGAAGAAAAGGGACAGAGAGATGTCCTTTTGATTGAAGGGTCATGATCAAGGCACAATTAGTGGTCATTGGATCTCTTGCTTTGGTGTTAATGATGCCTATGCTGAGTGCATTAATGGCTTAAATGGGAATTGGTAGAAACTGATCCCTTGTGGTTGAGATTAAACCCAACACTGTGTTTCTTTCTTTTAGAAACAAAGAATCTTGGGTTAGTCAATTGATCAGTCATATTTACTGAGACCTTACTGTCTGCAGGGTACTGTACTAACAGGGAAACAGGAAAGTCTTAGGATGTAGACTTCCACCGAGGGAAAGGGTAGGCAGAAGGACAAAAGGAGAAGTGATATTTTTAGAACTGTCACTTTGAAATCCACCTGCTCTTGCTTCAATGCTGCTGTGTCACATTATTGGTAGAGTGGAACCCTTTCCAAGCAGGCACAGCCGTATTTTAAAATAATAGGATTAGAGAAAGCAACTTTAATCATGCTCTCCTTCAACTCAAGCGTGCGGAGGAGAACATGGGAAACAAAATGTGACCAGCAGAGACTGTTCGCCCAATGTGTTTTCCAAAACTTTTCAAACTGGGAGAACTTGGCTATCTGTGCACTTTTCCTGGAGGAATATAGGCCAGAGAAAGCTCTGACACCAGAAGCAAGATTATCCTGGGCCTGGTGGATTCAGTTCTGGAGGGGACAGCCTAGGTCGTGGCTTGCGGTCTTGAGGCATTAGTATCAGAAGGTGTTTCAGTCTATCCACTGGTAGTATTTATTGAGTGCCTACTGATTATGAACCACTTGGGAGAGGACAAGAGAAGCAAAGCCCATTTTGTTCCTTGTTCTCAAGGAGGTCAAAGTAGAATGGGGGAAATACAGACAAAAATTATTTAGAGTGTTACTAGGCGGTATACCATGAAATAGTTATTAATAATATCATTGTTATTATTATTATATTTGCTAAGCACTTTGCATCAAGCACTAGTCTAAGTGCTGGGGTAAATACAAATTAATCAAGTGGGAGTCTGTCCACCATGGGGCTCACAGTCTAAAGAGGAGGGAGAATAGGCAAATTGAATCCTCATTTGACAAATAAACTGAGGCACAGAGAAGTGAAGTGACTTGCCCAAGATCACGCAGCAGGCAACTGGCCAAGCTGGTATTAGAACCCAGGTCCTCTGACTCCCAAGCCTGTGCTCTTTTCATTAGGCTGTGCTGCTTCCCCATAATTCAACTTTATAAGCCTATCATTGGAGATACCCCTGTTATTTTCTCCTTGCAAGGGACTTTTCCATTATAATCATTATTCAGTTTCCTTGATTTTGATGGTGCACATCCCACCTTCCCAGTGATTGTCCTGAGGAATCAGAATTGGAGTAGGAACCTGATTTCCTGGTTTTGGAAGAACAATGAGAGATAACTGAATCATCATTATCATCATCATCATCACTATTATCATCTTAATAATACTTGTAAAATGCTTACTAAGCTCTTTGGGGTCTGGGAACATGTCTACTAGTGCACTGAGACACTCAAAAAATATGATTGATTGATTAGTATGGGCCAAGCACTTTTCTAAGTGCTGGGATAGATATGAGACAATCGGATTGCACACAGTCCCTGTCCCACATGGGGATTACAAGAGGGATCAAGTAATGAAGAAATGGTACATCCAGAGGAAGACTAAGAGAATTTCCATTTAAAAGGGTGTGGTCCTTGAAGTAGAAGAACATTTTTCCAGGGACCTTATTGTTCAGAGAGGGTGGTGTTGTTGGGACAGACCATCTTAGGATGTCTTTTAAAAATCACAATTGCTGACAATAGCACCACACACTTTGCTACTGTTGTGATATTTTTTCTGGTATTCGTTAAGTGCTCACTTCGTGCCAGGGATAGACACAAGAGAGTCAGGTTGGACACTGTCCATGTCCCACATGGGGCTCACAATCTTAATCCCCATTTTACAGATGAGGTAACTGAGGTACAGAGAAGTGAAGTGAGTTGCCTAAGATCACACAGCAGATAAGTGGCAGAGCTGGGATTAGAACCCAGAACCTCTGACTCCCAGTCCCATGTTCTTTCCACTAGGCCATGCTGCTTCTAGTGATTTCACTGTTTCCCTAGACTGTAAGCTCCTTGTGGACAGGGAATGTATCTACCAGCTCTGTTACCTAGTGCTCTCCCAAGCACTTACTACAGGGCTCTGCACATAATAAGCACTCAATAAATACCATTGATTGGTTGATTGAATTCCCTTTAGACTGTGAGCTCCTTATGGTCAGGGAAAATGTCTACCGACTCTCCCAAGCACTCCCAAGCACTGAGTCTCTGCTCAGAAACCATTCCATAAATACCACTGATTGACCGATTGGTTAATATGTATGGCAAAATAATCCTGAAAACTTAAATGTGGGAAGCTGTGGCTGTGAAGAAATTCTTGAGACATTTCTTTGAGGAGGATTAAACCAATATTTCCAGACGTACTAAATTTATTTCAAGAGGACTCGTTGGTCAAGCAGGAATTAGATCCAACAACAGCAACTGCTTTAAAGGATAAAGGGACTTAATCTGTGGGGCTAGATTGGCCTCTTCTCCAAAAATCCTCCAGAGGTGGAAAATGACACGGGAATTGATGGTTTATTCATACATTGGCTAATCAGCTGCACCTTGCCTTGTTTAATTCACAAAAGACACTTAAATTTTTTTATGAACAGCCTTTGTTTTCCAGGAAATCAAAGGAATCGCTCCCTGGAGAGTAGTTCACTTCTGTTGAAAAATGTATTTAAAAATGGTATTCTCCAGCAACCCAGGGTGTTGATAGCTGCGGAATTGCTTCTGGGTTGTTTATTCAAGTGCCTGGTGATAGTTATAATGCTGATGGCAGTAATGATTAATAATAATTGTGGTATTTGTTAAGAGCAACCTATGTGCTAAGCATGGTACTAGGTGCCTGGGTAGATACCGGATATTCACATCAGACATAGTCCCTGTCCCATATAAGGCTCACAGTCTAAGGCGGAGGGAGAACAGATAATAAATCCCCATTGTGCATATGGGGAAACTGAAGCACAGACGAGGGAAATGACTTGGCCAAGATGACACTGTAAGCCAGTGTCAGAGGAGAGATTGCCAGGGGGATAGATCCCTGGTAGGGTGTATACTGGGATGGATAACAACATTTAGAGGGGTGCCTAGCATGATTTGTCTCCAATCGGACTTCACTGTCACTCCAGAAGATAAGGAGAAGTCAGAAAGAAATACAAGAATCTCAAATACATATTGGGAGACAGGGGACTTGTCTGTTTATTGTTGTAGTCTCCCAAGAGCTTAGTACAGTGCTCGGCACACAGTAACCGCTCAATGGATATGATTGCCTGACTGAGTAGTTCTGAGCTGGAACGAGAGAAAAAGAGAACCATAGGATTCATTCATTCAATCGTATTTATTGAGCTCTTACTGTGAGCAGAGCACTATACTAAGCACTTGGAATGCACAATTAGGCAACAGATAGAGATAATCCCTGCCCAACAATGGGCTCCCAGTCTAAAATATAGTTGGCACCAAATTTCAGTAGATTTCAGATTTACATGTGCTTCATTTTTTCAGGGTAAAATTGGTACAGCTATATGGATATCCATAGTAATGGTAGGGGGGAAACTGTCAACAGAATATCAACAGAATATTTGGGGGGGGGGTGGGCGGAGGAGGTGATGGTATGTCTAGAAATAATTTTGAATTCTAAGTACTTTGGGACAGTTTTTCCTTCATTGGTTTGAAATAAATTCACCTTGTTCAAATCTGCTCTGCTCTGCTGCTTGTCAGCTGTGTGATTTTGGGCAAGTCACTTAACTTCTCTGTGCCTCAGTTACCTCATCTGTAAAATGGGCATTAAGACTGTGAACCCCACATGGGACAACCTGATCACCTTGTATCCTCCCCAGTGCTAAGAACGATGCTTTGCACATAGTAAGTGCTTAACAAATGCCATCATTATTATTATTACTATTATTATTAAGCAAGGGAAGTAGTATTGCCTAATGGAAAGAGGATGGGCCTGAAAATTAGAGGACCTGGATGTCTGGCCATTTCCTTGCTATGTGACCTTGGACAAGTCGCTTAACTTTTCTCTGCCAGAGTTTCCTCCACTGGAAAATGGGGATTCAATACCTGTTCTCCCTCCTACATAAACAGGGACTGTGTCTGATCTGATGGATTTGTATCGGCCCGCCACTTAGAACAGTGACTGACTCATAGTAAGCATTCTACAAATACCCTAAAAAAGCGCAAGCTTTAAGGAAGAATAAATTGCAATGGTATGTAATCATCTGAAATTCTTTAGTTCGTTGAAAAATGAGTTAGCATCTCTTTTGTCCATAGTCTACTGTCAAAATCTAGAGGGAATTAATATATTTATCTGTTTAGTCTAACAGTCTTTTCTCTTTCCTCTTTATCTTTCTTTCTCTCTCTGTGTGTGAATCAGGTGAGTTTCAGAGTTGAGCTATCTATCGATCAATCGTTCAGTAGCACTTTTTGAGCACTTAACAGTAGCTCAATAAATATGACTGCAAGTTGTTATGGGCAGGGAATGTGTCTACCTACTCTGCCGTAATGTACTCTCCCAAGCACTTAGTACAGTGCTCTGCACACAGTAAGCACTCACTAACTGACTGATTCTGCTCCCTTCACGTCACAGAAACAGCCCATTCTAATGTAACCAATGACCTTCTTCTCACCAAATTTGATGGCCCCTACTCAATTCTAATCCTCCAAGCCCTCTCAGCTGCCTTTGACACTGTAGACCATCACTGTAGACACTCTGTACAGGGTTTAGCACTCAGTAGGCAAGATTAATAATAATTGTGATATTTAAGTACTTACTATGTGTCAAGCACTGTGTTAATAAGCACTGGAGCAGATACCAGATAATCAGGTTGGACACAGTACCTGTCTCACAAAGGGCTCACAGTCTAAGGCGGAGGAAGAATGGGTATTGAATCCCCTTTCTACAGATGAGGGACCTGAGGCCCAGACAAGTGAATTGCCTTCCCCATGGTCACACAGCAGGCAAGCAGCAAAGCCGGGATTAGAACCCAGTCCCTCTAACTCCCAGGCCCATGCTCTTTCCACTAGGCCATGCTGCTCAATCAATGCCATTAATTGATCGATAGATTGATTGATTGATTTAAAGGGGTCCTGGGAGCATCCCAAAGGGTCAATTCTTCACAGTTTACCTAGGGCACAGTTGGTTGCCTGCCCTCTCAAGAACCTAATTTTCAACCAAAATTTGGTAGGAGCTACCTTTTGACCAGAGACCCCAAGTTCACCCCATCACTCACCACACTAGCAGTGTCCAGTGTTTGTCGCCTGCCTGCTCACATAGGGAGAGACCCTGCCTTGCTTCCCAAAGGGTCATGAAGAGGCCAGGACTCCACAGATCAAGAAATTTTATGGATTAGAATGCAAAACACAGATGTCTCCCATGCAGCATGCAAACAGCTGGCTTCTCTGCTTTTATAAGGGATTTCTGCCATCAAACAATCAGAATGGGAAATCTTTTCTCACCTTGTAAAAGTCAAAGGCAGTTTCCGCATTTTCATTATTTTGTTGAAATCCAAATATTATTCTTCCATTCTCTAACTCTTTCTCATCACACCGTGATCAACTATTGCCAGGGAAGGAAAGGTTAGATTTATCAATCAAAGTTTGCTACCAGCACTCTAAATAATTGAACCCTCAGGAGAAACAAGTCTTATGTATTCTTTCTTTGTTGTTTCAATATCTTCATAAAAAGTCATTTCAATATGTGGCAGGTGGTTTTTATGAAGTGTTTTTCCTCCACATGGTTCCAGACAGCAGAGCTGAGATTTTTTTGTGTGTGTGTGTGTACTCGTGTGCACACAGAAGGGCCTTTTTACCACAGTTGTGCCTGGAAAATATTTTGTGAGGTAATTTCCAAGTTCTTGTCCACTGACCCATCTTAAAGATCAATATAAGAGACAGTAGGTTTCAAGAGAGTTCTCTTCTAAATATATTGCGAGGTTCTGAATGATTGAATGAATGAATAGGAGCTTTGGCTTAAAAGGGAGGGAGACGGACAGTCATTAGTGATGGCCTACTGGAAAAAGTATGGACTTGGGAGACAGAGGACCAGGATTCTAGTCCTGACTCTGTCAGTTGTGTGTGACCTTGGGCAAGTCACTTAACTTCTCTGTGTCTGTTTTTGCATCTGTAAAACTGGAGATTCAATGCCTGTTCACCCTCCTATTTAGACTCTGAACCCCATTCAGTCAATTGCTATTTATTGAGCACTTACTCTATGCAAAGCAATCAATCAATCAATGGTATTTTATTGAGCGCTTACTGTGTGCAGAGTACTGTAGTTAGCTCTTGGGAGAGTAAAGTATAACAATAAACAGGCACATTCCCCCCATGAGGGACATGGACTGTGCCTGATCTAATCAACTTGTATCTACCCCAGGGCTTAATACAGTGCTTGACATACAATAAGCACTTAACAAACACCATAATTACTATTATTATAGTCCCCACGGTTGGCATGGCTGTCAAGGCTATTTCTTGCAAAAGGATTCATAGATTGGCCTTAAGGAAAAGGGATGTTTTTGTGGGCCAAGCATGAACTCGAAAAGGGTGATCTGCGTGCCC
Organism: Ornithorhynchus anatinus; assembly: GCF_004115215.2. Lineage (NCBI taxonomy): Eukaryota > Metazoa > Chordata > Mammalia > Monotremata > Ornithorhynchidae > Ornithorhynchus > Ornithorhynchus anatinus. Next base: position 64,756,262 of record NC_041753.1, read on the forward strand.
AGCCCTAATATATCTGGATCGTTTGGATAAAACAAATAGCTGACCTGGATTATTCAGGCCACCAAATCCACTTTAATCAAATCCACTGGATATATTCAGGACACTGTGTCCAACCTGGTTGATTTGTATCCATCCCAGAGCTTAGAACAGTGTTTGACACATAGAAAGTGCTTAACAAATAACATTAAAAAAAAACACCTAGTCTCCATTTCCCCAAACTGGCTAGTCTTATTGACCAAATTTGTTTAATTTAGAGAACTGTAAGCATTTTAAATTTGTTTAGGGTTTCCCTGAATGTTTCTCAATTGCATCTCCAAGCTCTAAGATGCTTGGGGCCGGGTTTGGGTTTGAATTGTCTAATTATATTCCCCAGATAACATGCTGAAAGCCAACCAAATGGATTCCCCCTCAGCTCTGTCACCCCTGTCATGCTTTATATAAATGAAGGGACCAAGGAAATGGGAGAGAGTGCATCTAGGTGACTGTGCGAAGCAAGAAGTGATTGAGGGAGGGATATATCAAAACCAAATTACCAAAAATATGAAGACACATTTGAAATCCTCTTGATTGATTTTGTTGCTCTGAGGAGAGAGGGACTGTGTCTGAAAAGCGGTGATAACAATGCTGACAGCCTTCTATGGGATACTGCATGGGATAACCAACAAAAATAATCAGAAAGCACTTTGAAAATATTGTCTGGTTTCAATTTTTCAGGGCCTGATTATCCAGTTTGGAGGCCAAAGGTTAGGGAAGAGGACAGGGAGAGTGCAGGATAACATGAGGTTTCATTTATCCACACTAAACTTACTCCCATTAGATGATGGCTGTGGAAAGTATTCTGTAAGTGATGAAGATTGATGAATCTGAGGTTGGAAACTACTTTATCATTATTACCGCTATTATTATTATTATGATATTTAAGCACCTACTATTTGTCAGTCACTGTCCTAAGCGCTGGAGAAGATACAAGTTAATTAGGTTGGACACATTCCTTGTCCCACATGGGAATCACAATTAAACTAGAAGGGAGAACAGGTTTTGAATCCCCATTTTACAGTTGAGGGAACTCAGGCATAGAGAAGTTAATTGACTTTCCCAAGGTCACACAGCAAGCAATTGGCAGAACTGAGATTAGAACACAAGTCCTCTGACTCCTAAGTATGTGCTCTTTCCATTAGGCCATGCTGCTTCTCCACTACCTATCTAATAATAATAATAATGATGATGGCATTTGTTAAGCGCTTACTCTGTGCCAAGCACTCTTCTAAGCAGTGGGGTAGATACACGGTAGTCAGGTTGTCCAGCATGGGGTTCACATTCTTACTCCCCATATCTCACTCCCCATTTTACAGATGAGGTACCTGAGGCCCAGAGGAAGTGAAGTGACTTGTCCAAGGTCACACAGCAGACAAGTGGCGGAACTCTGTAGGCAAGAAAAAGACTCTTCTATGTTTCCTTGTCCTGGCACGAGTGGCCATAGATGACCTACTTTTTCATATCTGGCCATGCTAACTTCTTTTTTTTTGTTTACAATTATCCTACTTTTGTCTGGCTCATTGTTAAATGAGTGAAGAAATGGAAAAACCATAGGGTTCAGTGATCTCATTGTAGGGATGACTATTTCTGCACTATACAAGTAGTGTAGTCTCATTTGTAAACTATCCAGTCTAAAGAAACCCCAGTGTTAAATAAGAATTCACCAGACACCTTGAACATCATTAGAAAACCTTATCAGTGACCTGAGTTATGTATTCTGTTAGTTACCTATAACTTTTAGAAACAAGGTGATTCATCCCAAAGCAGGGGATGGTGACTCAGTTTGGTTGGGTGGAGGACCAGATGTCTACTGTGTGAAAGAAGCAATCAATCAATCAATCAATCATACTTATTGAGTACTTACAATGTACAGAGCACTGTACTAAGCGCTTGAGAGAGTACCATCCAACAAAATTAGCAGTCATGTTGCCTGTCCATAATGAGCTTACGGTCTAGAAGGAGAGGCTTACATTAAAATGAATAAATTCCTAATACTTCAATCAATCAGTAGTCAATCACTCTACTAGGTTCTGTGGCGAGGTCTGAAGAAAAGTGAAGGTCTCTGCAGAAGAAGAGTAATAATAATAACAATACTAATAATAACCATAATTGTGGTATTTGTGAAGCACTTACTAGAGAAGCAGCATGGTGTAGTGGAGAGAGCACAGGCCTGGGAGTCAGAAGGTCATGGGTTAATAATAATAATAATAATAATGATGATGGTATTTGTTAAGTGCTTACTATGTGCCAAGCACTATTCTAAGCACTGGGGACAACACGTTTTGAATCCCCATTTGGCAAATAAGAGAAGCGAGGCACAGAGAAGTTAAGTGACTTGCTCAAAGCCACACAGCAGGTAATTGGTGGAGCCAAGAAAAGATCCTAAATCGTCCGACTCCCGGGCTCGTTCCCCTTCCACTAGACTGTGACACTTATCTAGACTGAAACTCCTTGTGGGCAGGCCATGTGTCTACAAACTCTGTTGAAGTGTACATTCCCAAGTGCTTAGTACAGTGCTCTGTACACAGTAAGTGCTCAATAAATGCCACTGATTGATTGATTGAAATAAGGAGGGGAGAATATGGAAGAGGAACAAACATAATAATGAGCCCAAGTCTCTGGTACTTTGCCTCTTCTTCCCCAACTTATAGGCAGAATTTCGGAGTACATCATGTCTGCTGAAATGTGTTTGACTCTTCCAGAATGAGAAAATAGTTTAATGCTTTTCTTTTGGAAGTGAAAAACAAACTACAACGAAGTAACACGTCCTTGTATTTTTTACCTCGGTATTCTGCAGACTCAAATCCCCAAACCTTCAACATGGGGAAATTGTTTCCATCTTTTGAGCTTCTTTCTATTGCTTTAATAATAAAAAGTCAGTCCTCTCTTTAATATCAATGGAAAATGGAAAGAAAAAAAATTGGGCAAAAAGGCCTCCAGAGATGGAATTAAGGGAAGATGAGTCAGACCTGTTATGGAAAAGAAATGGTTCAAAAGGTGTACTGGAAGCACAGTTAAGGAGCAGGTCTTAAGAACATTCATATCATTTGAATAATAATACAGTATTAACACTTACTACTGGTATAGAGCTTTCAACTGCCTGATTATTGCCTTACTTCAAAATTGTCTCCAAGTGAGTCTGTTTTGAAAAATGCCCTATCTGTGTTTTGAAAAATGTCATATCTATATTTTGAAAAATGCTTTGAAGAGTTTGCAGAATGGATCAGAATAAAATTGGTCTAAACCTTCATCCCAAATCATAAACTACATCAGAATCAAGTTTTGTTTTTTTCTGCATAAAAATGTTTAATGACTATTTCATCTGTAAAGTTTAATACTTGGCCTATGTATTTTGCTACTGAACCATCCATTTCTCAGCAATTCTAAGTAGCAATATGGAAGGAGTGCACAAAAGTAGCCACAGTCAGTCAATCATATTTATTGAGCACTTACTGTGTGCAGAGCATTATACGAAGCAATCAGGAGACTACAATATAACAGATACGTTTCCAGTGTATGAGTTTACAGTCGAGAGGGTGACAGACATTAATATAAATAAAATTACAGATATATGTTCGTAAGTGTTGTGGGACTGGAAGGGGGATGAATAAAGGGAGTAAGTCAGGGCAACGCAGAAGGGAGTGGGAGATGAGGAAATGAGGGCTTAGTTAGAGAAGGTCTCTTGTAGGAGATGTGTCTTCAGTAAGGCTTTGAAGTGGGGGAGAGTAATTGTTTCTTGATTTGAGGAGGGAGGGTGTTACAGGCCAGAGGGAGGATGTGGGCTAGAGAGATAGAAGTAAGGTAGGCAATAATGAGGTAAGATAGACAAGATGGAGGTAGCCTCAGAAGCAGGTTTCCCATAGTACTTACATACAGATCCGTGTACTCTATTGCTCGCTCATGTCAGTAATGTACTTTCTCTGCTATATTGTAAGATCTTCCAGGGCAGAGATCATGTCTACCAACTCTGTAGTATAGTACTCTACACACAGTAGTCTGTAAGATCCTTGAGGTCAGGGATTCTGTCTACTAATGCTATTGTACTCTCCCAGGTACAGTGCTCTGCACCCAGTAGGAGCTCCATAAATACTATTGATTGATAGATTATAAATCCCATGAGGGCAGGGATAATGTCTACTAACTATATTATATTCTTCCAAATGCGTAGTCCAGTGCTTGGCACCCCGTATGAACTCAATAAATACTATTGGTAAGTTGATAGACTGTGAGCTCCTCGAGACCAGGGATCATGTCTACTAACTCTCTGGTGTTCTCCCAAATGCTCAGTCCAGGACTCTGTATGCAGGAGATGCTCAGGAAATACCATTGGATTGATTGATTGACAGGACTGGGTTGGGGCCCTCTGGGGTATTGGGTGATTAGGGCTAGGGTGGAGCAGCTTTGGCTTAGAGCCAGGTAGGAGAGTGGCAGTGCCATGGGCCAACTGAGCCCCTGGAGATGTGGACCCCAGAGAGGTGGCTTCTTGGCACCATTCATTCATTCAATCGTATTTTTGGAGCGCTTACTGTGTGCAGAGGACTGTACTAAGCTCTTTGAATGTACAATTCGGCAACAGATAGAGACAATCCCTACCCAACAATGGGCTCACAGTCTAAGAGATCCATCTGGCCCTGGGCAGCCAAACATAACCAGGTGGTGACTGGAAAAAACACTACCTATCACACCTTTCTCCAACCTTACCCAGAAACTCTACTTCTGTTCTCCATGTTGCTTTTTGTTATCTTTTCTTTTTAAGGTTGAGCTGCCAAAGGGAAAGAGATTTGGGGAACATGAGGCTTGAAGTCTCTACCAAAATGTGCCTCTCCGCAGAGAGAGAGAGAGAGAGTATTCCAGTTGTAGACATCCATTTCTTCCTTCTCCCAGGATTTGTAAACTGCCTAGATGTCCTCCAATTTCCATTCAGGACATTAGAGTGCCCCAGTGTGTTGTCGGCAATGGTGATTATCCATCATCCCCAAGGGGCTGGCAGTTTCAAACACCCACTCGGATTCTCTCCATTGCATCAGAAGCACACTGCAATCAGCATTAAATTGATAGGTCAATGAGTTGCCAATTGGTGGTTTTTAAGTTTCTGGTTTTTAAGTATGTTTCTCACAAATTGGAAAAAAGGAAAGTAGTTTTGGAGAAGAAAATGAACCCCGGTGCATTCATTCATTTAGCAGAGTGGATTTATTTCTAGTTTCTGAATTGAAGTAACCCGGGCTCTGTTGTCCTCTATTCTGGAGAAGCAAATAATGAAATACTAAAATGCATACCAAGGAGCCAAGAGGGACATGCTAAGTATTACCCTTCTGGGTCAGAAAATGTGGCTCATCTGGAAGCGAACAGTTACAGAATTTGGTAGCTTATTTCCACTCTGCAGCGAGGAATTTGTTTGAAGTCCGTGTACCACTGACTGAGGTGAGGAACTTAAATTTGATGCATTAAATCTTCTAGACGAGTATTTTAAAGGGTAAAGATGTGCTACCATGGCCAAATTGTCTCAAATAAAAAGAACGAATGCTTTTTATTATATGACTCTCATAAACTTTCAGGTGAGTTTTCAGCTTCACAGGACATAGAGAACCCAAATAGCATTGTCGAGAACCATTTCCTGGGCCTTCTATGGGAACTAATTTCAATTTTACAAATCTCATCAGAGATGAGCATAGTTGTGGTATCATCTATTATTTCCTTGGCAGAAGGAGCTAGTGGTTTGTCATAAGTAGCAATGCCATAAAGAGATGAATGAAATATCATTATAAAATTTCTGATACCATTTTCTCAGAAAATGTCTCATTAAAAAGACAAGACAAACGCCAACAACTTTGGCGGCAAAATTAATCTTTACTTCTCTCTCTTTCTCTCTTTTATGGTACTTGTTAAATGCTTACTAAATGTCAAACACTGCCCTAAATGCTGGGGTAGATACAGGATAGTCAGGGTAAATACAGTCCCTGTCCCACCTGGGGCTCACTGTCTAAGTAGGAGGGAGAAGAGATATTGAATCCCCATTTTGCAGTTGAAGAAACTGAGGTACAGAGAAGTTAAGTGATTTGCCCAAGGTCACACAGCAGGTAAGTGGTGGAGCCAGGATTAGAACCAAGGTTCTCTGGCTGCCAGGCCTGTGCTTTATGCACTAGGCCGTGCTGCTTCTCACATGGTGCTTGGCACACAGTGAGCGCTTAACAAATACCATAATTATTATTAATATTATTATTTTACAGATGAGGTAACTGAGACATAGAGAAATTAATTCCCAGTAAAACCTGTCTTTTAAATATTTCACCTACTTAACGAAATATGCTGTTTACACAGCAAAAGGATCCTCATTCCCTGCCCCCAACATCCCCCCACCCCCCGCCCCAGCCTCAAAAACAAATGAATTCTGGTTTACCACAGAGAGACAGTACCAAAATTCAGGCTTGGAGGAGTTCAGTTATGAGATATTCATCTGGAAGCTCTCTGGAGCTTAAAGAACATGCTAATTAACAGTGCTGATGATATTTCCCAATGTCCCTGGTTTAGCTTTCAAAGCATGATAAAAAAACAAATGAAGAAGAAACAGAAAAGAAGCAGTGTTGCCTAATGGAAAAAACACTGGCCTGGGAGTCAGAGGACCTGAGTTCTAATCCCAGATCCACCAGCTGTCTGCTGCATGACCTTCAGCAACTCACTTAACTTCTCTGAGCCTCAGTTGCCTCATTGGCAAATAGGGATTAAGACTGTAAGCCCCAAGTGAGACATGAACTGTGTCTAACCTGATTAGCTTGTATCTATCCCAGTGCTTAGGACAGTGCGTGGCACATAGTAAGCGTTTAACATACCATTAAAAAAAAAAACAAAGAAGGAGAAGAAAAACACTTTGGAACCACCAAACTTCACGTTCAAATGATGACTTGTCCAATGGATAGGATGAGAGCCCAGCAGGGTTTGCTGCTAAGAAGACCCCCAGAAATAGGTTGTGAAGACCCCAGTGTTTGCTCAGTACATGCGAGGGTTTCATTCAAGAAACAATTCTTCCCTTTGTATCCCTTGTTTGGGGCTCCAGCCAGTTGACTAGAGAGGGTAATTCTGAGCTCTTGCTGGGAGAAATACACAAAGGGGCTAATTGAAATCATCTCTTCTCCTAAGCAAGGGGTCCAGCTTTGACTCAAGCTCTTAATCATGCTACAGACCACTTCATCTTTCTTTGGAAAGATTTCTTTTTAATTCTTTGCCTAAGTATCCTCATATTTAGTTATTTTGATTATGTTCCCAAGCCTGTTTGTTTGATTGTGATTTAACCTTGCAATTATGTTCCTTTCAGTGCTCTGCATGCTATAGCATCAAGAAAAGAGTTTCTGAGTGTCAAGCGCTCCAGAAATATTTAGAGGTCAATGGCTCTCTAAAATCCAGCGTGTGTAACGTTAATTGGCCGAAAAGATATGCTTTTGAAAAAAAAATACCTTAGGTAGCAACAGCTTTTCATCTGAAAATAAGGAAAAGAAAATCACCTGCTCCTTCAAGTCCCTATGGGTTGTTCCTCTATGCACCCTATGGAACTATCTCTGGTGCCTTCTGCCCTCCTTTCTGGATCTTGAGCTTCATGGCATCTCTATGTGGATAATTTCCCAATCTACATCTTGAGCCCTGAACTCTGATCCTTCTCTGTCTGCAGTCTTGTAATTCCTCCTGCCTTCAAGGACACCTCTACTTGGATGTCCTGCTGACACCTCAAACTTAACATGTCCAAAACAGAACTTCTTGTCTTCTCACTCAAACCCTGTCTTCTCCCTGTCTTTGCCATTACCGTAGCCAGCAGCTCCATCCTCCCTATCTCACATGTCCGTATCCTTGGCATTATCTTCAACTCATAGCTCGCATTCAACCCACATATTCAATCTGTTACCAAACCCTATCATTTCTACCTTCACGACATCATCAAAATCCACCCTTTCCTCTCCATCCAAACTGCTACTCTGCTGATCCAAGCACTTATCGAATCCTGCCTTGACTATCTCATCCGCCTTCTCACTGACCTCTCTGCCTCCCGTTTCTCACCACTCCAGTCCACTGAGGCCCAGAGAAGTGAAGTGACTTGCCTAAGGTCACCCAGCAGACATGTGGCAGAGTCAGGATTAGAACCCAGCGTGGCTGGCTCAGTGGAAAGAGCACGGGCTTTGGAGTTAGAGGTCATGGGTTCGAATCCCAGCTCCCCCACTTGTCAGCTGTGTGACTGTGGGCAAGTCACTTAACTTCTCTGCGCCTCAGTTACCTCATCTGTAAAATGGGGATTAAAGACTGTGAGCCCCACGTGGGACAACCTGATTCCCCTGTGTCTACCCCAGCACTTAGAACAGTGCTCTGCACATAGCGCTTAACAAATACCAACATTATTATTATTAACTCAGGTCTTCTGACTCCCAATCTTCTGAGTCAGACGACTTCAGGCCTATGCTCTATCCACTGAGCTGTGCTGCTTCTCAGAATCAATTTGTGGGTCCATGACCAGGGAACTTCTGGGCTTGAGAAGCAGTGTGGCCCAGTGCAAAGAGCTCAGGCCTGGGAGTCCAAGGATGTGGGTTCTAATTCTGGCTCTGCCAATTGCTTGCTATGTGACCTGGGGTAGGTCACTTAATGTCTCTGTGCCTCAGTTTCCTTGACTGAAGCAGCATAGTGTAGTGGATAGAGTATGGGCCTGAGAGTAAGAAGGTTATTCAGTAGTATTTTTAGTATTTCAATAGTATTTATTGAGCACTTACTATGTGTAGAGCACTGTACTAAGCACTTGGGATGTACAAATCGGTAACAGATAGAGACAGTCCCTGCCCTTTGACGGGATTACAATCTAATTGGGGAGACAGACAGACAAAAACAATAGCAATAAATAGAATCAAGGGGATGAACATCTCATTAAAACAATAGCAAATAAATAGAATCAAGGTGATGTACATCTCATTAACAAAATGAATAGGGTGATGAAAATATATACAGTTGAGCGGACTAGTACAGTGCTGAGGGGAGGGGAAGGGAGAGGGGGAGGAACAGAGGGAAAGGGGGGGAAAGAGGGCTTAGCTGAGGAGAGGTGAAGGGGGGGGGTTAGAGGGGGAGCAGAGGGAGCAGAGGGAAAAGGGGGAGCTCAGTCTGGGAAGGCCTCTTGGAGGAGGTGAGCTCTCAGAGCTTTGAAGAGGGAAAGAGAATTAGTTTGGCGGAGGTGAGGAGGGAGGGCATTCCAGGAATGTGGGAGGACGTGGCCCAGGGGTCGACGGTGGGACAGGCGAGACCGAGGGACGGTGAGGAGGTGGGCGGCAGAGGAGTGGAGCGTGCGGGGTGGGCGGTAGAAAGAGAGAAGGGAGGAGAGGTAGGAGGGGGCAAGGGGATGGAGAGCCTTGAAGCCTAGAGTGAGAAGTTTTTGTTTCGTGCAGAGTTTGATAGGCAACCACTGGAGGTTTTTAAGAAAGGGAGTGACATGCCCAGAGCGTTTCTGCAGGAAGATGAGCCGGGCAGCGGAGTGAAGAATAGACCGGAGCGGGGCGAGAGAGGAGGAAGGGAGATCAGAGAGAAGGCTGACACAGTAATCCAGCTGGGATATTATGAGAGCCTGTAACAGTAAGATAGCCATTTGGGTGGAGAGGAAAGGGTGGAGGTTATGGGTTCTAATCTTGGCTCCACCACTTGTCTGGTGTATGACCTTGGGCAAGTCACTTTACTTCTCTGGGCCTCAGTTCCCTCATCTGTAAAATGAGGCTTGAGACTGTGAGCCACATGTGGGACTAGTACTGTGTCCAATCCGATTTGATTGTACCTACCCCAGCGCTTAGTACAGTGCCTGGCACATAGTAAGTGCTTAATAAATCCCATAATTATTATTATTTTCAAACTGGAGTTTAATTACCTTTTCACCCTCCTACTTCTGTGAGCCCCATGTTGGACGGGGACAGAGCCCAACCTAATTAACTTGTACCTACCCCAGAGCTTAGAACAGCGTTTGACAAATAGTAAGCACTTGTCAAAATACCATTAAAAAAACCCTTCTGGAAGCAGAATTGGGTCCCAGAAACCTAACAGTAAAACGAATAACCTCTTAGGATGGAATATAAAGTTGAGAGCAATCCAACTATTAAATATCAGTGAAAAGAGTATTCTTGGAATGTTCCTCCTCTTCATTTTTGTAGAACACCATTCTACAGAACACATTCTAAATAGAGATACTTGTGTGTGTTTAGTTTAATTAAATATTTCATCAAATATCATCCAGCTTTTACTTCTGCTTCTACAATTTTCAGTAAAATCTGGCAGATTAGCAATCTAAAAAAAAATTCTGTTGATGTTTCAGAAATTGAGCACTTCTGTCTTATACCTCAATTGAGCACCCACCCAATTGTTGTAGCCAAGCTCTAAAGGAAAGAAAAAAGCAAGGACTTAGGACAGAATAGACTAAGCTACTCAATGCACATTCAGGCTAGAAAAGAAAATTGCCAGACTTTTTGATTTCCACATGTTTCTGTTTCACCTCCCTATCACTTATTTTTAATCAGAAGGACAGCACCAACGTTTGAATAATGCAGGAGGGAGGACCAGGGGAGGGGTACCAGGTAGAGGTCATTTAATTAAAAGGTGCAAGACAAATAGTCTAAAAGTTACCCTGTCTTTGTAGAAAAGTCTGTTTGACAGACCTGACTGATGAGCTCAGTTAATACAAATGAGCTTCACATAAAACTCTTTCCAGCCTCGGGTCTTCTCTGTTCCAAATTTCTTTCTCAGGTCTGAAGGTTATTGGGTAAACCAAAAATTGGGGTTTCACAAATGCATGGTTGCAGAATACAACTCTTTCTGCCTAGTTTTTTTCTCTTGGTTTAAACTATTCTTCATCCTGCGTTGTTGCTTTGGCTGCAGAAAAATGCTAGAGTGAATGTGTTAGTGACAGACTTCTGGTGCTTGGTGAAGCTTGGGAGTCAGAGGTCGTGGGTTCTAATCCAATCTCTGCCACTTGTTAGCTGTGTGACTTTGGGCAAGTGGCTTCGCTTCTCTGGGCCTCAGTTACCTCCTCTGTAAAATGGGGATGAAGCCTGTGAGCTCCAGGTGGGACAACCTGATTACCTCACATCTATCCCAGCTCTTAGAACAGTGCTTGGCACATAGTAAGCGCTTAACAGAATACCACCATTGTTGGCTTATCATCACCATTGTCATCGCCATCACCAGTCACATCATCATCATCAACCTCATCATCACCACCATCCTCTGTCATTCCTTATTTATCCTCCAATATTTGTACATATATGAGGTAGCAAAAGATGGTTTTCTCTTACCTCCATGGTTCACCCAGAGCAGAAAATCCCTTCAGTTTGAAAGTTTACAGGAATTTGAAAATAAAAGAACAAAACTGACTTGAGGGGATACTTAATGGGCAGCACTGGGCTGTCCTTAAATAGTAATAGTAATAGTAGTCGTATTGATGGTGATAGAGGTATTTATTTAAGCACTTATTATGTGCAAAACCTGGGCTAAGGACTAGGAAAGAGTGTACAAGAGGGAATTAGACACAACTCTGTCCCTCGTGGGCCTCACGATCTATAGGGAAAGAGGACTTGAGTCGGACACATTGTGAGCAGTGTAACCATAGAACAGTAAAACAGCATAAAAGACAAGGATGGGTACACAATACACAGAATAAAAGCAAAAGTCAGTAAGCACCTGTGGCCGGAGCAGCAGAATTTCAGGCTCCTCGTGATTCAGAGTTCACAGCATTCCCAAAGCCACAGCCATGGCTACCGTAACCACTAACCTTCCTGGGGTTGATTATTGAGGCCTCACTCTGCAGGTGTTTTTCTCTTTCTTGCTGGGGAGGTGGAAAGCAGATGAGTCTAGGGTCTCCTCGATGGTGCAGGGGGGAGCCAGTGCCAGGTCTTGGGGAAGCACCGTAGTGGTCTTACAGATCAGGATGGAGACAGGCAGAGCATTTTTTAGCCACGGTGGATGGGATGCTTATGACAGCACATCTCTACCCAGAGGCCTTTCCCGAGTAATCTCTCCCCCACCCATCCCACCAATCAATCCATCTGTCCATGGCATTTTTTGAGCCCTCCCTTACTCTGCACAGGACAGATAGACATGTTCCCTGCCCACAAAGAGCATACAGTCTAGACACTTCAGCACTTCTACATCATCTAAGCACTTGAGCATTCACCACCCCCAACCTCTCCCCCTGACACTTACGTTTATCTCTTTAAACTCTGTTGCTTCCCTTACCTGTAAGAGCACGGGCTTGGGAGTCAGAGATCATGCGTTCTAATCCTGGTTCCACTACTTGTCAGCTGTGTGACTTTGGGCAAGTTTCTTAATTTCTCTGAGCCTCAGTTACCTCATCTAGAAAATGGGGATTAAGGCTGTAAGCCCCACATGGGTCAACCTAATTACCTTGTATCTACCCCAGGGCTTAGAACAGTGCTTGGCACATAGGAAGTGTTTAACAAATATCATCATCATCATTCTTATTGTTAATACTAATTTATTTTAATGTCCATCTCCCCCACTAGACTGTAAGGCTCCTTGAGGGCAGAGATCAATTCTCTTAGGTCTACTGTACTCTCCTAAGTGCTCAGAACAATTCATTCATTCAATCATATTTATTGAGCACTTACTGTGTGCAGAGCACCGTACTAAGCGCTTGGAAAGTACAATTCAGCGTTAGAGACAATCCCTACCCAACAATGGGGTCACGGTCTAGAAGATGGGCTCACATGTTTTGCATGCAGTCAGTGCTCCATAAATATGATTTTGATTACCATATTTCTTTGATTAACATCTTTCTTTGTGTAAATATGAGAATTTAGTCTGGTAAACAGATGGCTGTCATATGACCTCAGTCACAATAGATGGCAATTTTGGACCATCCTTCCCCTAAATAATGGTAAACCAGTGTCTCTTTGAAAACAAAATGATAAAGACATCCTTCAGCCTTTTATGCCCCATGCTAAAGTATCCCAACTCCAATGATTTTACTCTACCCTGTACATCCTGTGGTCCAACCTGTAAATCTGTAATTCTCTCAGTGAGAGAACTGAGGCATGGAGAAATTAAATGACTTACTCAAGGTCACACAGCAGACAGGTGGCGGTATATTTCGGATGCTACTTTTTTTATGAGGCAATTTAAAAGAGTGGTGATACTTGTGATAATCTAGAAGATTTCAGAATGCAAAGTGAGGGCAGGCCAGTATGTGAAATGCTTTTTGGACGACAAACATTCTTTACAAGTTTTCTTTGGGTTGAACTTGAATTTTCTCTCTGAAAAGTGCACAACAGTTTTGTGGATACGAATTCTATTACTGCTATATTGTTTCTAATACATTTTTCAGCAGCAAAATGTCTTTGTATCACTAAACAACAGCTACTTGCAAGTGAAAAGGGAACAAAAGCTCATAAAACTGCAATAAAATATTTATTTGTCTTCAGCAATAGGATTAATTTTATCACTGTAGATTTATGACCCCAGAAATCCTTTGCTGGATATTTAATATATCAAAATAGCAGAACAAGGAGCTTGTGTTAGGAAATGCGGAGTGAAACTTGTGATTTACTGGAGAGAATAGATTTCGCTTTTTCATAGGACTTAATAAAACAGCCACAAAATTGAATTAGCCTGGCATAAAGTTTAATTGCCTGACCAAAATTTGATACTGCTATTGTGTTACTGTTTATGTACAACATATATCAGACTTTCTGGTATTACGCCTGTTTCCATTGGACTAGGGGAGTGGTGAGGTGAGGTGGGAGCAATTGTGAATCTATTTTGTTTAGCTCTTTTACTTTCCAAAGTGGAAAAGTTCGCTTGAAGCACCCTTTCTACAAAGGAAAAGCACAGCTTGACAACATTGCAGCTTCTCCCACCTCAGTCTCTTTGTGGTACCCTGGCATCCTTCAGAATGCTTCAGCTTTGGAGTGTTATAGAACCTTTGCGTTGAGGCGGCTTAATGATGTTCTGAGAGCGTTTTTTTATGACTGAGGTAGTCTGATAGCAGAAAGTCATAAAAGAAACCAGTAAATCTACAATTTTCAATCTTTCTGTGTATTGAAGTCCTGCTATAGCAATGAATGACTTTCTTGCTGCCCACATGAGAAGTTCTGTGAATAAAGCATGGATGCAGGAGTCAGAAGGACCTGGGTTCTAATCCCAGCTCCATTTCTTGTCTGCTATGTGACCCTGGGCAAGTCACTTCACCTGTTCTGTGGGGCTGAGGGAAGGGTGAATTAAGGGAGCAAATTAGGGTTGAAGAAGTACTTGAGGTTGAAGAAGACTCCACTCTCATCCATAGGTAAACTATCCCATCAGTAATGTCCTCTTCGGTCAATCAGCTAATCAATCAAATTCATTGATTGAGCCTCTTCAAAATCAAAAGACATGGATAGCGCTGTTGTCGAATTACAAAGAAAGAATACAGACCAGGCTCTCTGCCCTCACAGTGTTGGCAGTCTAACAGGGGAGACAGACCTAACCCCAAAACAATATCATGTTGGAATGCAAGACCGAGAACCTGAACAGAGGAGTTGATTCTAGTGTTAGTGGCTTGCTCAGCACCATTTGCACTCTCTCGTCTCTGGCCTTCATGTTACCACTGAGGCTGGTAGTCCAGGGAGCAAGTGGCCATAACTACACCACAAATAATAATCAGGATAGCATTTATCCTGTTGTTCACCTAATTTCATTCTCCTGGGGAGTTTGTCAGGTGGGCAGTAGAGATATTACAGATTTCTAACCTGTATAATGCACAGGGGATTCACTCTTCAGAAGGCTTCAGGAATACTGTAGAAAGGAAAACCTGAATATTTCTAGCTGGAGAAAAAGATAATTCAAGCTCTCACCCTTTTTCATGTGTGATTCAATACATTTGGGTGTCAGGGTCTCAGAAGCGATAGATTCTTCACAACATGTTTATTTGTTCTAATTCAGATAATTGGTACATTAAAATGAACAAATTAGAAACAGGCAACCGGGGGTGCTGGATTAGCAGGAGCCTTAAAAGCTTTACAATTTCCTCATATAATTATTGAGAAGGCATGTTTAATGAGTGTAAAATGCATTAGTAACAATTAAACAAAATTTGAGGTCAACAAATTAACCTTTTGAAATTTAAAATTGGCTTTTTAATTTTAGCAGGCTCTTAGCCTAGCAGCAAATGGTATAGGCTTTAAGTGCCATGTTCTTATATGGTTCATTAATTCCTTCATTCATTCAATAGTATTTATTGAGCACTTACTATGTGCAAAGTACCATTCTAAGTGCTTGGGAAAGTACAATACAGCAATAAACTCTGACATTCCCTGCCCACAACAAGCTTACAGTCTTGGAAGGGAGACAGACATCAATACAAATAAATGGAATTACAGATATGTACACAAGTGGTGTGGGGCTGGGAGGGGGGGAGAGCAAAGGGAGCAAGTCAGTGCGATGCAGAAGGGAGTGGGAGATGAGGAAAACTGGGGCTTAGTCTAGGAAGCCCTCTTGGAGGAGATGTGCCTTCAATAAGGCTTTGAGAGGGGGGAGAGTAATTGTCTGTTGGATTTGAGGAGGGAGGGTGTTCCAGGCCAAAGGCAAGATATGGGCTAGGGGTCGACAGTGAGACAGACGAGATTGAGGGACAGTGAAAAGGTTAACACTAGAGGATCGAAGTCTGCAGGCTGGGTTGTAGGAGAAAAGAGATGTGAGGTAGGAAGGAGCAATGTGATGGAGTGATTTAAAGCCATTAGGAGTTTTTGCTCGATACAGAGGTGGACGGGCAACCAAGGGAGATTTTTGAGGAGGAGGGGTGACATCTCCTGAATGTTTTTTGTAGAAAAACGATGCAAGCAGCAGAATGAAGTATGGACTGGAGTGGGGAGAGATGGGAGGCTGGGAGGTCAGCAGGAGGCTGATGCAGTAATGTAGGCGGGAAAGGATGAGTGACTGTAATGCAGGCAGAATAGGAGGAGTGATTGTATTACCGTGGTAGCAGTTTGGATGGAGAGGAAAAGGCGGATTTATGGTTCTAATGGATACAAGTCTCAGAAAAAAGTGTTGGGTGAGCGGTCAAATTGTGACTTTTCAATAGTCCTGACCAGTCACACCAAGGTCCTTCTTAAAATTCCCCATGCTGGGAACTGAGGAGGGAAACAGTTATAACTTTCCTGTGCAGTTTTCCATCCTGTCTCCTTTTGCTCCATATCTGCTTTATGATATGGAATTTGAATGGGCTCTGCTTGCTGGACTTTTTCAGAGACGAGGGAAAAATAGAATGAAGAGACTTAAAGAGTTGCTCCATTTCTTAATCCCACATCTTATACCTCAATTGAAAGGGGTTAAGTGCCCATTAAATTCTCCTCTTGGTCCATAAGCTCCTTTTTCAGTTCCTTTCCTAGGTGGTGAAGAAAATTTCTTCCAGGTTAGCCATTTAAGATTACTGTGCTCGTGAAAAATCCTTGACTTACACCTTGAAACATGAGGTCATTTTAATTATCTACAGATAAAAACTGGTTTTAGGAGTCACTTATCATGTCTAACATCTACAGAAGTCCGTAAAAGCCAGGTTTCTGGTTAAAATGTAAGAGGCTGTTGTGATTTCTTCAGCTCTTCTCTCTCTCTCTCTCTCTCTCTCTCTCTCTCTCTCTCTCTCTTTTCAGTGATCCCTTGTAGCTAATTATGGCTGCTGCTGGAAATGTTGACTCCTGTTTCTATGGATGCTGGAATAGGAGGGATGCTGTAACACTTCTGATTTCCAGTGGATAAATTTGATTTTTTCTTTTTTTGATGTGAGATGTGGAAAAAGAATGAAATGGGGGGGTAAAGGAAGAAATAGTGAGATGAAAGAAATGTGTGGTCACTGGTCTCTCTGAAATGTTTTGTTTTTTTTAATAGTACTTGTTAAGCACTTACTATGTGCCGGGCACTGTACTAAGTGCTGGGATGGATACAACCAAATCAGGTTGGACACAGTCCCTGTCCCACATGGGGCTCACAGTCTTAATCCCCATTTTAAAGATGAGGGACCTGAGGAACAGAGAAGTAAAGTGACTTGACCAAAATCATACAGCTGAATAGAGGAGGGAATAATAATAACAATAATGATGGTATTTGTTAAACGCTTACTATGTGTCAAGCACTGTTCTCAGAACTAGGGTAGATACAAGGTAATCAGGTTGTCCCAAATGGGGCTCACAATCTTAATCCCTATTTTACAGATGAGGTAATTGAGGGACAGAGAAGTTAAGTGGCTTGCCCAAGGTCACCCAGCAGACAAGTGGCGGAGACTGCATTAGAACCCACGTCCTCTGAGTCTCAAGCCCATGCTCTTTCCACTAAGCCACACCAACTGCATATTGTGACAGATAAAACATCCATTTTCACTCCAACCTCTAGGTCCCTGGGATATAGGAATACAAGACATGGATTTAAATACTCAGATTTGTATGTTTTTTTCTTCCAGGGAAGCTGCATCCCAATATTTGAGCTTCCATATTTTAGCCTGTAGGGGGAGCGAGTTAAATGCATTTTTTTCTTTTTTTTTGTTTATTTTCATTGTGCTTGTTAATTACTTAATATGGGGCATATACTGTATTATGTACTGGGGTAGATAGAAGATAATCAGGTTGGACAAAATCAATCAGTTGCATTTATTGAGCACTTACTATTTGCAGAACACTGTACTAAGTGCTTGGGAGAGTACAATATAACAGAGTTGACAGACAAATTCCCTGCCCACACTGAGCTTACAATTTGGAGGGGGACACAGACATTAATATAAATGAACAAACTATGGATGTGTACGTAAGTGCTGTGGGGCTAAGGAAGGGATGAATAAAGGGTTCACAGAGATGTGCCTTCAAATAAGACTTTGAAGATGAGGAGAATGATTGTCTCTCAGGTACAAAGGGGATGGACATTCCAGGCCAGAGGCAGGACGTGGGTGACTGGTTGGCGGTGTAACTTAGATGTGTAACTTAGATGAGATAAAGTTACACTGAGGAGGTTGGCATTGGAGGAGCGAAGTGTGAAGGTTGGGTTGTAGTAGGAAAGCAACCAGGTAAGATAGGAGGGGTCAAGGTGATTGAGTGCTTTAAAGCCAATGGTAAGGAGTTTCTCTTTGATGCGAAGGTGGATGGGCAACCAGTGGAGTTTCTTGAGGATTGGGGAGCAGTGGACTGAATGTTTTTGTAGTAAAATGATCTGGGCAGCAGAGTGAAATATGTACTGGAGTGGGGAGAAACATGTGTCCGGGAGGTCAGCAAGGAGGTTAATCCTGTAATCAAGGCAGAATAGGCTAAGTGTTTGAATTAGCGTGGTAGCCATTTGGATGGAGAGGAAAGGGAGGATTTTAGCAATGCTGTGAAAGTAAAATAATAATAATTATGGTACTTGTTAAGTGCTTACTATGTGCTAAGGACTGTTCAAAGTGTTGGGAATGTACAAGTTAATCAGGTTGGATGCAGTCCCTGTCCCACATGGGTCTCATAGTCTTCATCCCCATTTTATATTTGAGGTAACTGAGGCCCAGAGAAGTGAAGTGACTTTCCCAAGGTCAAACAACAGACAAGTGGGGGAGCTGAGATTAGAACCCAGGTCCTTCTGACTCCCAGGCCCGTGCTCTAACCACTCAGCAACACTGCTTTGACAGGATTTAGTGACAGATTGGATATGTGGTTGAATGACAGAGATTATTTGAGGATAATGCCAAAGTTTTGGGCTTGTGGGACAGGAGAGATGGTGGTGCTGTCTACAGTGAGGGGAAAGTCAGGGGGAGTACAGGGATTAGGTGGGAAGATAAGGAGTTCTGTTTTGGACAGGTTATGTTTGAGGGGTCTGCAGGACATCTAAGTAGAAATGTCCTGAAGGCAGGAGGAAAGGTGAGACTGCAGAGAAGAAGAAGAGAAGAAGAGAGATCAGGGCTGGAGATGTGGATTTGGGATTCATCTGCACTGATGGTATTTGAAGCCATGGGAGTGAATGAGTTCTTCAAGGAAGTGGGTGTAGATAGAGAATAGAAGTAGACCCAGAACTGAACCTTGAGACACTCCTACACCTGGGGTGGTGTCACCCGTCGCCGGGGACAGGTTCTTTCGGAACCGGCGTGGCGAGAGAGAAAGAGAGAGAGGCCGGGGATGGAAAACCTGAGTTTTGTATAGAATTTATTCTGCGGGGCGAATTGAATTAATTAATTATTTAGACGTGACAATTGGCCTTCCCTTTTGGGGGAAACATGGTGTTAAAGCTTCCTCTTTGGGAGGAATATGGTGTTAGAGCTTCCCTAACGGGAGGAATACACTGGCATGTTACTCACGAGTGGGCGGACACCGGAGCCCACTTATGATTTACTCACAACGTGGTGAGGCGGCTGGCTCCCACTATGTGCTCACTCCACCCGGGAGGAATCCACCTTTGCATTAAATACACTTATGCGTTAAACACTAATGAGTTACATACACTTATGAGTTGCATACATTTATGCGTTACACTTACGTGTTAAACCCCGTTATGCATTACCCACTTATGGTTACTGGCACTTGGTGAGGCGGCTAGCTCCCACCCTGTTCACATCCCACTCGGGAGGCACCCACTTAGACATCAAATCCACTTATGTGCTACTCGCACTCGGTGAGGCGGCTAGCTCCCACCCTGTTCACGTCCCCCTTGGGAGGCACCCACTTAGACATCAAATCCATTTTTAAACGTTACATACCCATGGTGAAGCATCTGGCTTCCAACCCCACGAGCTCTCAGCAGGACATGGCACTCACCCATCCCACGGCTCCTCACTTGGTGCAGGCATAGCGGCCTTCTCACGCTCTGGACAGAGGCGACCCGCAGCCAGATGCTGCAAATCCCATTCCTCTGCACAGAAGGTTAGAGGCGGCAGGTATTTATCACCTGTGCCCTTAGGTCATTCCAGCTTCCGACCTCAGTTTATCCAATCTCTGCCCTCCCCCTCCTCCATTCCTAATTTGATTGCACGGGAGCGAGGGGCACCTTCTGTATTCCCAGCTTGGGCTGTCAATCTGGCAGTTTCGGTTGTGGGGGCGGTGTCCCACCCTCACTTCCGAGTTCCGCCTCCTGGTTCAGGAGGTCATGAGATAGCATTTGACCTTGAGATGGTCGGTACCCCAGGGTCACCTGGGACAGGTGGGAAGCAAAGGAGAAGCCTGTGGAAGAGACTGAGAATGAGCAGCCAGAGAGATAGGAGGAGACCAGGAGAGGACAGAGTTAGTGAAGCCAAGGTTGGATAATGTTTCTGGGAGAAGGGAGTAGTCGACAGTGTCGAAGGCAGCACTGAGAATTTCAAGAAGGCCCAGGATGTGACTGGTCAGGACAGTGGGAAGTGGCAATTTTGTCACTCAACTGGTCTGTTTTATAAGACCTGTCAGTAGTTGACTGGGGTCCTCTCCTGTCAGACTTTATAGTCTGCTTTTCCTTCCTCCCAAATACCTGACTCCCCCCATCTTGGTCATTTCTCTCTAAACTGCTCTAAACATCCCTTTTCCACTATACCAGCATTATCATCTAGGAAAAGATGAGAGGTTGACAGGATGCACTAAAGAATACAGCAGGTCTTCCCCAGAAAGAGTCGGGGACCACTCACGGAGGGAGCATTCCCCATCAGGTTTAGGCATCTCCTGCTTTCAGGGTCACGTAGCTCCTTCAGTTCCCATGACACAGATACAGAAGTAGAGGTAGAGATCTGCTGCACAAGTGAAGTTGCTAAGATATAGAACTGATCTGTTTCATGAAACCTGGGTGCCAAAAATATCAATAGCTGATTGGGACCCTTTTGGGTCAGACCTTGGAATCTACTTTCCCTTCCTCTCACAAACCAGTGTACCATCATTTTGATATCTCTAAGCTGCTTTGAAAACCCCTTTACCACCCCATCAGCACCATCATTTAGTAGCAGATGAGAGGTTGGCGGGCTTCACTAATGCTGGAGATCTGCTCCCCAAGTCCAAAGGGACTGTTGACAGAGCCCAACCAATCCACCGTAATTGAATCCTGCTGCCACCTCCAACATGAAACCAGGAAATAGCTAAATCTGGAAGACTGATTATCAAATCAGCAGGCTTCCTAACCCCCCAGGTTACAGGTGATACTTGACTTTCCACTGACCATGAAAATCAAAGGTGCATTAGTGAGGCCCGAGTAGAGACTAGAATTATGTCCAGGAAGAGTGGACAAACCAGACATGGAGAGGAAGGAGAATGGATTAAAAACTATACAGGAAGGGTCTTCTTCTTTCCCTTTTCCAAACCCAGCACAGAGAATGTCAAGCAGGCCCTCGATGTGACTGGTCAGGACAACAGACGAATGATGATTATGCCACTTGGCCGGTATGCTTCATGAGACCTGGGTACTAAAAACCTCGACAACTGAGTGGGACCCTTTCGGGTCAGACCTTGCAGGCGGCATTCCCACTCTCCCACACACCAGGATAACCCCATCTTTATCATTCCTTTCTAAGTGGCTCCAAACACCCTTTTGCCACCCCATCAGCATCATCATCTAGCAACAGAGGAGAGGTTGACAGGCTGCACTAATGGTGGGGATATACAGCTGAAGTCCAAAGTGACTCGAGACACAGTCCAACCAAAACCATATAATTGAGGCCTGCTTCCACCTCCAACATGAAACCGGAAAACTGAGAGGGCTGAATGTGGAAGACTAATCATCGAGGCAGCAGGCTTCCGGCCTACCAGGCTAAAGGTGATACTTGACTTCCCATTGCCCATGAAATTCAAAGGTACACTGGAGAGGCCTGAGTAGAGACCAGAGGTATGCCCAGATAGAGCGGACCAAGTCCTCCAGATGCTCTCCCTAATTGTCAACATAGTAACCAGCCATGGAGGAGAAGGAGAATAGATTAAAAATTGTTCAGGAAGGACCTTCCTCTTTCCCTATTCTGTATCCAGCACTGGGAATTACAAATGGACCCTCGATGTGACTGGTCAGGACAGTGAGAGAACGACAATTTTGCCACTCAACCGTCTGTTGCAGGAGACCTGGATGCGCAAAATGTCTATAGCTGAGTAGAACCCTTTAGGGTCAGCCCTTATAGCCTGCTTTCCCTTCCTCCCTTAAACCAGGATAACCTCATCTCTCTCTAAGTGGCACCAAACACCCCTTTGCCACCCCATCAGCAGCAGCATCTAGCAGCACATGAGAGGTTGGCAAGATTCAGTAAACGTTGGGATAAGCACCCCAAGTCCAAAGTTGCTGGCAGAAGAGCCTGAGCTAACAATCCTAATGGAGGCCTACTGTCACCTCCTATATGAAACCAGAGGTGGCCTAATCAGGAAAACTGATGAAATAAGCAGAAGCTTCTGATTGGCCAAGATTCTGGGCACACTTGACCTTCCATTGTCCATGAAAGTCCAAGACACATTGGTGAGCCCTGAGTAGAGACCAGAAATACATCCAGGGAGTGTGGAGCAACCAGAAATGGAGTAGAAGGAAAATGAATTAAAAACTGTACAGGAAGAGTCTTTTTCTTTCACTATTTTGTACCCAAAATTGGGGCTGTAAAGCAGGCCCTCGTTGTGACTGGTTGGAACAGTGGGATAATGACAGTTTTGCCACTCAACCAGTCTGATTCATGAGACCTCATGAAAATCCTCAACAGCAGACTGGGACTATTTCGGCTCAGAACTTGTAGCCTTCTTTCCCTTCCTCCCATACATTGGGGCAACCCCATCTTTGTCATCTCTTTCTGAGTGACTCTGAAAGTCCCTTTGCCACCCAATCAGCATCATCATCTAACATCAGCTGAGAGATTGGCAGGTTACACTAGTGGTGGGGATCTGTTTGACCAGTCTGTGGTTAAAGGAGCCCTTTCTGCCAAAGCTTCTTCTTTCTGCTTCCAAATGCTGCTGCCTTCCAATGCTGTCGAGGGCTACTCTCCTGCTGCCTCTGCTTCTATTGGCGAGCTTCCTTCTTGCTTCTCTGCATACTTCTACTCCCCTGTGTGCTGCCTCCAGATCCCCCACCAAGTGTGCCCCAAAGCAACCGCCTTTTATCTGTCTTATGCATGGTAGCTGTGGCTCTACATGAGTCATTCATTGGTCCAGGCCTGATACTGGGTAGAGCAGGGAGAGAAAGCCCTGCCTCTCTCCATGCTCGCGCCCTCCCCCCCCATCCAAAGTCTCTTTCTTCTTGTTGTTCGCGGGATCATAAACAGTCATTAGAAAGGCAGCTTGTTGTGAGCTCACCAGACTTCCTACCTCCCAGGCTTCAGGTGATACTTGACCTTCCATTGCCCATGAAAGTCAGAGGTGCATTGACGAGGCCTGAGTAGAAACCAGAAGAATGTCCAGGGAGAGTGGACAGGGCCCACCAGGAGCTATCCCTAAATGTCCATATCATAACCGGACATGGGGCAGAAGGAGAATGCTTAAAAGCTATACAGGAAAGACCTTCCTGTTTCCCTATTTCACTATCAGCACTGGGAAATTTCAACAGGCCCTCTATGTGACCAGTCGGGACACTGGAAGAAAGACAATTTGGTACTTGACCGGTCTGTTTCATGAGACCTGGATGCCAAAACTGTCGACAGCTGCCTGGGACCCTTTCAGCTCAGACTTCGCAGCCTGCTTTCCTTTTCTCCATACACCAGGGTAACCCCATCTTTGTCATCCCTTTCAAAGTGACTTCGAACAGCCTTTTGCCACCCCATCACCATCGTCTAGCAGCAGATGAGAGGGTGGGGGGCTGCACTAATGGTGGGGATTTGTACCCCAAGACCAAAGTGACGGGACAAAGAGCCTAATCAAACCAGTGTAATTGAGGCCTACTGTCATTTCCAACATGAAACCAGAAAACAGAGGGGGCTGAATCTGGAAGACTAATCATCAAGGCAGCAGGCTTCTGGCCTACCAGGCTAAAGGTGAAAGTTGACCTTCCATGGCCCATGAAAGTCAAAGGTGCATTGGTGAGGCCTGAGTAGAGACCAGAAGTATGCCCAGGTAGAGCGGCCAAAGCCCTCCAGATGCTCTCCCTAATTGTCAACATAATAACCAGACATGGAGCAGAAGGAGATAGATTAAAAGCTGTACAGGAAGGGACTTCCTCTTTCCCTATTCTGTATCCAGCAGTGGGCATTTCAAATAGGCCCTTGATGTGACTGATCAGGACAGTGGGAGAATGACAATTTTGCCACTTGAGTGGTCTGTTTCATGAGACCTGGATGCTTCCACCTCCGTCATGAAACCAGAAAACAGAGGGGGCTGAATCCGGAAAACTAATCATCAAGGCAACAGGCTTCTGGCCTACCAGGCTAAAGGTTATACTTGACCTTCCATTGTCAATCAAATTTAAAGGTGCATTGGCGAGGCTTGAGTAGAGACCAGAGGTATGCCCAGGTAGAGTGGCCAAAGCCCTCCAGATGGTCTCCCTAATTGTCCACATCATAACCAGACATGGAGCAGAAGGAGAATAGATTAAAAACTGTACAGGAAGGGCCTTCCTCTTTCCCTATTGTGTATCCAACAGTGGGCATTTCAAACAGGCCCTTGATGTGACTGGTCAGGACAGTGGGAGAATGAAAATTTTGCCACTCGACTGGTCTGTTTTATGAGACCTGACTGCGAAAAATTTCTACAGCTGAGTGGAACCCTTTAGGGTCAGACCTTGTAGCCTGCTTGAGCTTTCTCCCATAAACCAGGGTAACCCCATCTTTGTCACCTCTTTCTAAGTGATTCCCAACACCCCTTTCCCAGGCCATCAACAGCATCATCCAGCAGCACCTAATGAGAGGTTGGGGGGCACTAATGTTGGGGATCTGCTCCCCAAGTCCAAAGTGACTGTCGACAGACTCCAACCAAACCACTATAATTGAGGCCCGCTGCCACCTCTCACCATGAAACTAGGAAATGGAGGTGGCTGAATCTGGAAGTCTGATTATCAAACCGGTGGGCTCCCGAGACCAAGGCAACTGAGGATACTTGTCCTTCCATTGCCTATGAAAGTCAAAGGTGCATTGGCAAGGCCTGAGTTAAGACCAGAAGTAAGTTCAGTGAGAGTGGATAAAGTCCGCGAGGCGCCATCCCTAAGTATTCATGTCATAACCTGACACTGAGCGGAAGGAGACAGGATAAAAACTACCGAAAGGGCCTTCCTCTTTCCTTGTTCCATATCCAGAACTGGGATTTTCAAGCAGACCTTTGATGTACAGACAGTTGGAGTTTGACAATTTTGCCCATCGATTGGTCTGTGTCATGAGACCTCAGCGCCAAAACATCAATAGCTGACTGGGACCCTTTTGGGTCCAACCTTGTAGCTTGCTTTCCCTTTCTCCCATAAAGGAGGGTACCCTCATCTTGGTCATCTCTCTCATGGCTGATCCGAACCCCCTTTTCCACCCCATCAGCAGCAGCATCTAGTAGCAGATGAGAGGCTAGCCAGGTCCATTAAAGGCAGGGTTTAGCACGCCAAGTCCAAAGTGACTGGTGACTGAGCTCAACCAAGCAATTCTAACTGATCACTACTCTCACCTCTAAAATGAAACCAGGAAACAGAGGTAGCCCAATCAGGAAAACTTATTACAGAATCACAGGATTTCCTACTCCAAGGCTACATTAGATACTTGACCTTCCATTGTCCATGAAAGTCAAAGGTGCATTGTTGAGGCCTGAGGAGAGACCAGAAGTATGTCCAGGGAGGGTGGACAAACCAGGACATGGAGCTGAAGGAGAATGTATTAAACACTGTAGAGGAAGGGTCTTCTTCTACCCCTTTTACATAGACAGTATTGGGAATTTCAAGCAGGCCCTTGATGTGACCAGTCTGGACAATGGGAGAATGACAATTTTGCCCCTCAACTGATCTTTAGCATGAGGCCTAGATGCTTCCAACTCCAATATGAAAACAGAAGTGGCTGAATCTGGAAAACTAATCATTAAGGCAGTAGGCTTCTGGTCTAGCAGGCTAAAGGTGATACTTGACCATCCATTGTCCATGAAAGTCAAAGGTACATTGGAGAGGCCTGAGTAGAGACAGAATTATGCCCAGGTAGAGCAGACAAAGCCCTCTGGATGGTCTCCCTAATTGTCCATATCATAACCAGACATGGATCAGAAGGAGAATGGATTAAAAACTATACAAGAAGGACCTTCCTCTTTCCCTATTCCATACCCAGCATTGGGATTTTCAAGCAGGCCCTTGATGGACGGACAGTGGGAGTTTGACAATTTTGCCACTCGATTGATCTGTTTCATGAGACCTCAGCGCCAAAACGTCAACAGCTGACTACTTTCCATTCCTTCCATAAACGAGAATAACCCCTTCTTGATCATCTCTCTCTTTGCTGATCCAAACACCCCTTTCCCACCCCATCCGCATCATCATCTAGTAGCAGGTGAGAGGTTAGCGGGGTCCATTAGAGGCAGGGTTTATCACCCCAAGTGCAAAGTGACTGGTGACAGAGCTTAACCAAGCAATCCTAATTGATCACTACCCTCACCTCTAAAATGAAACCAAGAAACAGAGGTAGCCCAATGAGGAAAACTGACTACAAAGTCACAGGATTTCCTATCCCCAAGGCTATATGTGATATTTGACCTCCCATTGTCCATGAAAGTCAAAGGTACATTGGAGAGGCCTGAATAGAGCCCAGAATTATGCCCTGGTAGAGCTGACAAAGCCCTCTGGATCGTCTCCCTAATTGTCCATATCATAACCAGACATGGAGCAGAAGGAGAATGGATTAAAAACTATACAGGAAGGACCTTCCTCTTTCCTTATTCCATACCCGCCACTGGGTATTTCAAACGGGCCCTCACCGTGACTAGTTGGAACAGTGGGAATACGACAAATTTTGCCACTCAACCGGTCTGTTTCACGAGACCAAGCTGCCCAAAATGTGTATAGCTGAGTAGAACCCTTTAGGGTCAGTCCTTACAGCCTACTTTCCCTTCCTCCCATAAACAAGGATAACCTCATCTCTCTCTAAGTGGCACCAAACACCCCTTTGCCACGCCATCAGCATCATCATCTAGCAGCAGATGAGAGGTTGGCAAGATCTGGTAAACGTTGGGATAAGCACCCCAAGTCCAAAGTGACTGGTGACTGAGCCCAAACCAACAGTGCTAATTCATCCATTCCATCGTGTTAATTAAGCACTTACTATGTGCAAAGCACTCTACCAAGTCCTTGGAAAGTACAGTTCAGGCAACAGATAGAGACAATCCCTACCCAGCAACGGACTCCAACAAGAAACCGGGAAACAGAGGTGGCCCAATCAGGAAAACTGATGAAAAAATTAGAGGCTTCCGATCGACCAGGGTACTGGGGATACTTGATCTTCCATTGCCAATGAAAGTCAAAGGCCCAATGACGAGGCCTTGAGTTGAAACCAAAAGTATGTCCTGGGAGAGTGTACAAAGCCTACCGGGAGCTATCCCTAAATGTCCATATCATAACCGGACATGGGGCAGAAGGAGAATGCTTAAAGCCATACAGGAAGGACCTTCCTCCTTCCCTATTTCACAACCAGCACTGGGAAATTTCGACAGGCCCTCAATGTGATTGGTCAGGACAGTGGAAGAATGACAATTTGACAATTGACCGGTGTGTTTCATGAGACCTGGATGCCAAAACTGTCGACAGCTGCCTGGGACCTTTTAAGCTCAGACTTTGCAGCCTGCTTTCCCTTTCTCCCATACACCAGGGTAACCCCATCTTGATGTGGGAGTTTGACAATTTTGCCCATCGATCGGTCTGTCATGAGACCTCTGCGCCAAAACATCAACAGCTGACTGGGACCCTTTTGGGTCAGACCTTGTAGCCTGCTTTCCATTCCTCCCATAAATGAGGGTACACCCATCTTGGTCATCCTTCTCTTTGCTGATCAGAAGTGCCCTTTCCCATCTCATCGGCATCATCATCTAGCAGCAGATGAGAGGTTGGGTGGCACTAATGTTGGGGATCTGCTCCCCAAGTCCAAAGTGACAGTCGACAGACTCCAACCAAACCACTATAATTGAGGCCTGCTGCCACCTCTCACCATGAAACCAGGAAATGGAAGTGGCTGAATCTGGAAGACTGCTTATCAAACCAGTGGGCTCCCGACACCAAGGCAACTGAGGATACTTGTCCTTCCATTGCCCATAAAAGTCAAAGGTGTATTGGCAAGGCCTGAGTTATGACCTGAAGTAAGTTGAGGGAGAGTGGATACAGTCCACCAGGCGCCATCCCTAAGTGTCCACGTCATAACCAGACATTGAGTGGAAGGAGACAAGTTTAAAAACTACAGAAAAGACCTTCTTCTATCCCTGTTCCATACCCAGCACTGGGATTTTCAAGCAGGCCCTTGATGTACAGACAGTGGGAGTTTGACACTTTTGTCCCTAGATTGGTCTGTTTATGAGACCTAAGCACCAAGACATCAATGGCTGACTGGGACCCTTTTGGGTCAGACATTGTAACCTGCTTTCCATTCCTCCCATAAATGAGGGTACCCTCATCTTGGTCATCTCTCTCTTTGCTGATCAGAACACCCTTGTCCCACCCCATCAGCATCATCATCGAGCAGCAGATGAGAGGTTAGCTGGGTCCATTATCGGCAGGGTTTAGCATCCCAAGTCCAAAGTGACTGGTGACTGAGCTCAACCAAGCAATCCTAACTGATCACTACTCTCACCTCTAAAATGAAACCAGGAAACAGAGGTAGCCCAAACAGGAAAACCTATTATAGAATCACAGGATTTCCTACCCCCAAGGCTACATTAGATACTTGACCTTCCATTGTCCATGAAAGTCAAAGGTGCATTGTTGAGGCCTGAGGAGAGACCAGAAGTATGTCCAGGGAGGGTGGACAAACCAGGACATGGAGCTGAAGGAGAATGTATTAAACACTGCAGAGGAAAGGTCATCTTCTTTCCCTTTTACATAGCCAGTACTGGGAATTTCAAGCAGGCCCTTGATGTGACCGCTCTGGACAGTTGGGTGGGGGGAAAAATTTTCCCCCCTCGATTGGTCTGTTTCATGAGACCTGGATGCCAAAAATGTAGATAGCTGACTGGGACCCTTTCGGGTTGGACCTTGCTGGCTGCTTTTCCTTTCTCCCATAAACCAGTGTACCTCCATCTTTGTCATATCCCTCTCTGCTGCTCTGAACACCCCTTTGCCACCCCCATCAGCATCATCATCATCTAGCAGTAGATGAGAGGTTGGTGGGGTGCCCCAAAAGTGGGGATCAGCATCCCAAGTCCAGAGTGACTTGGAGATAGAACCCAACCAAACAATCCTAACTGAGCCCTGTTTTCACCTCCAACCTGATCCTAGAAACAGAGGCGGATGAATCAGAAAGACTGATTATCAAAGCAGCCAGCTTCTGACCCACCTGGATAAAGGTGATATGTTAAAGACACATTGATGAGGCTTAACTAGAGACAAGAAATATGTCATGGGTGAATGGATAAAGCCCATGGGGAGCTATTCCTCAGTTTCCATATCATAAATCAGTTACAGTACAGAAGAATAATTGTTTGAAAGCTATGCAGGAAGGGTTTGGTTTTTCTTTCATGGTAACCATTATATGATTACTATGATCCAGGAACTGAACTAAGCGTTGGGTAAATTCAAGATAATAGGGTTTGACACATCCCCTGTCCCACATAGGACTCATAGTCTTTATCCCCATTTCACAGAAAGTTGTGAGGCATAAAGTGCCTTTCCAAAGGTCACACAGCACACATTTGGCAGAGCTGGGATTAGAACTCTGGTCTTCTGACACCCAGCCCCAGTATCTTTCTACTAGGTCAGAATGTTTCTTCCTCTTGATTGGGATTCTCCCCATATTCCATGTTTCCCACATCTTGGTCATCACTCTCTTTTCCTCTCCAAACTTCCCATTTCCACCCAACCATCACCATCATCCAGCAGAAAATGAGATATTTTGGGGGGTTGATCAATTTCTCCAGACCACAAATCTGCTGTAATTACAGGAGTTAGTCTTTTCATTTTACCGTTTTCCTAGCCCGTTTTACTGACCAATCCCCAGTCTAATGTAAGTGTCCAAAAGTGCACAGTCTCCCTTCCAGCCTTAATAGGCTGTTTTAATCAAGTTGGGGCTTTTAACCAAATTTTTTTCAGGAAGTTTGATTTCTAGATCCTTGGTTGAGCTATCACCTTTTGAGATATCAACACACTTGCAAATCTTCCTGTGTTGTGCTCATGGCCAGTAAGAATCTCCGTTTCCAACTGATGTGGGTACACTATTGATCAGGCAAGAAAGAAGTATCTTGTCAACTATAGGAAAACCCTAGCAGATAAAATGGTAATAATGACAAGATCATTTTGAGAAGAAAGTCAACAGTGGCTAATTTGCTATTCATTCTGCTACTCTCCAGAGCGATTCATGAA
Source organism: Ornithorhynchus anatinus (assembly GCF_004115215.2). NCBI lineage: Eukaryota > Metazoa > Chordata > Mammalia > Monotremata > Ornithorhynchidae > Ornithorhynchus > Ornithorhynchus anatinus. The sequence goes on from NC_041753.1 coordinate 64,786,655, forward strand.
GCAATTTTAAAAACATAATAATGCACTGTCAAAAAGATTTTAGAGCTTTTGTTGGGGGGGGGGGGGGACGGACTTTGTCATTACATTCGGCTTTGCACAAGAGTTTTTGACAATACAAATACACAACAACTCAAAAAATAAAGACAAGTACAAATGGTTCCTTACAGAACTAATCAGGCTGAGAGATTCAAACTAATTTTTCAAAGCAGAGACATTCTCTCCTCAGGTCCAAGGGTCTACCCTGGACTATGAAAATTGAACTAAGAAGATGTCAATATAGTGCAGTGACTAACAATTCTACTAATTGTTAGTTTAAAGAAAGGAATGAGAGTCAAATCGCTCTCTTTTCTGAATGGAAATCACATTTTGCCTCTGCTAAAATAAATTAAAAAATACTCAAGGCCTTCACTTTTGTACTCTGCTTAGTCAACTTGGATTTTCCCACCTCCTGCTATGTTTGAAAGCAGTCAGCATTGTCACAGTGATATTTTTCTGTGGAATGTGAATACCAACTTTAACATATTTGGGACCTTCCATCCCAAAACCCTTTTCTGGTATATCCATGTGATGCATAATAATCGTGGCATTTGTTATGTGCTTACTATATGCCAAGCACTGTTCTAAGCACTGGGGTAGATATAGAGTAATCATTGTCTCAGCTATGTTGTCCACGGTCTGTTTATAAAAATGAGTCATTTTGGCAAGCTTGAATATTCAGTGGCTTGGAGACAGATGTACTCAATGGGAAAGAATCGCATTTCTTAGCCCAGTTTGTTCGTCTCTGCTTTGGTTTGCTGCGTGTCAGGATCAGTGTCAGCAGCACTGATTGAGCACATAGAGATGTCCTCATGAGTGCTAAATTGGCTGATGAGATGGCATGACTGGGAATATAGCAGGCTCAATCAGGGAACACCTTCTGGAGGAGTATATTTAGGTCTGGCTTTCCAAGCAGCCCAAAAACCCTGATCTATATTCCCATTTTAATACTTTGAATTTTCAGAGCATTCAGACTCAGATGTGGCACAGCAACAGCTTGCTGCAATCTCCAAAGCAATGGATTACATTATTTCCATGCTGGTTTTTGTGGTCACTCATCTAAACTAGTTTCATGGTTGTCAGAGTCTTTGAAAAATGTTTTCTTCTTCTTCTCGTGAATCTTCCTAAGTACTCTAAGCAATGCTACAACTCATCGTAATGAAGCAAGAGTCTTGAGAGTCATCTTAAGAACCAGAAGACCAATTAATATTCTTCAGAAGACCATTGCATGCAGCCGCAAAGCAGTGAGTTCTTCAGAAGACAACTGCTTACTTTCTTTGTCTCAACCAGTTTTACTCTGAGGCAGAGTTACTATGCATATGTAAGGCAGAGTGATGAGGGAGAAAGGCACAGGCATGGCAAATCCCTTTTAAAATACGCAGGAATCTGTGGGTCACCCATGGAAGAATGGAAACTGAGATTCACGTATTTGGTATCCATCAAATCTCAAAGATCCCTGAAAGCCACACACAGCAGAGAGAACAGATATGTAGGCTCAGTAGAAATGGTGAAAGACTCTCAACTGAGGCTCAGTCTCCAACTGACGACAGGCTGGATAGAAAAACTCTTGCTTAGTTTCCTCAGGTTCCCCAGTGCTCCTAAAAGGTCCCACAATTAATGGCATCAGAAAGAAGCAGAGATCACACCCTTGTTTGTTCACACACTGCGTTCGTTCCTGATCCTCAGCAAAATGTTCTGTGCCTAGGTAGGACACTTGAGTGGAATTTTTCTTAGAGTGTAAAGTCAGCTGCATTTTTACAATCATCTTTGCAGTCTTTTACAGTGAGGCCACTCCACTCATCCTTTAGCAGTGGGAAGTTTTAAACTACTTCCCAATATCAAAGGGAAAGAGCTAGATTAATGCTTAAGTAGGAATTTGCCCATGATTTGGGGAGCTAATTTAGACCCTGAGATCATTTAGGCAGCCAGCGGCTGGTTCCAATCACCTGCACATCAGTTTCTCTAGCTAAGAAATAGGGTCGACAACCTGTCCCCGCCTCACCAGAGGATATTGTGATCGGAAAGCCTATGTTAGAAAGTTTTGATGAAGACTACTAAGTATGTTCCCTCACAGGAATTCTCCCTAAATTGTTACGACTTTGGTGAGGCAGATAAAAACCTCACTCAGAAACACGAAAACAGAGTGCACCAACTTTGGCAATGTCTGTTCTTAAATGAAGCTATGCTCATATTTATTTCACCGTTAGGACTCTGAATTCTGATGAGATGGGCTGGTCTAAAGCAGCCCCAAGACTCTGTGGCTCTGCTTTTTTACCTAATAAAGCAAGTGGACTCCTGCAATTTCCTTCACATACCCCTTGTGAAACTCAGTTCCCGCCTCTCCCTCTTTCCCCCCTCCCAAGAAGTCAATCTGGATAGCTCTGGAGAATCGTTTGATGAAGCAGCAAATGATACTATTTATTGAGTGCTGACTCTGTGCCCTAAATGTATTGGATGGATTGAGCGATTAAACGCAGAGTGTAATATAACCTAGTTGGGAGGTGTGATCCCTCCTTCCTTCCGAGGTGCTTATTGTCTAGAGGAGAGAATCATAGTTGCAGCACTTAGAATAACAGTAGTAACAGGAGCAGGACTAATAACAACAGTGGTAACAGGAGCAGTAGTAATAATAACAGTTGTAGTAGGAGCAGGAGTCGTAATAACAATAGTAGCCCTATCCATGGAGGTAATAACAACAGTTGTGGTAGCCATGGCGATGAGAAGTACAGTAGCAGGAACTGTGGTAGAAATAACTATAAATTACTAGTAGTAATAGCAGAACCTGACGTGAATATCAATTCTGCCTCCCCCACTGAGACTTGCCCAAGTCTCCCTTCCAAATGAGTCACTTCTTTCTTGAGAGGTGAATGCCAAGTTTCTTTACTGCCCACTTTTGTCTCCCAGCAGTGGAGAGTTAGGGCTGTTGAAGAAATCGTGTAGAGTTAAGTGTTATCACCTTCCTCCCTGTTCCCCGGCCCCTTTTAAAATTTTCCTTCCGTTCTCACTATGCGGGTTTTCAGATTTTTTTCTGGATTTCCGGACAGCTTCCTGGCACCCCCGGAAAGGAAGCCTTTGTCCTAAAACCAAAACGAATGTATCGCTAAACTGAAACTGTAAATTGCAGAACCTCACAAGTGCTATCTCAACTCCAAATATCTTAATTCAAAGGCAGCCTGAACAGAACGGACATTAAGGTGGATAGATCTGAAAACATCTGGCTCGAATTAAACCTTAGTTAGGTCCAAAGATAGCTTCGTTCACTTTGAGGAGACCAAGCTAATTTATTGAGATCATTTTTAACCCTGTCACCCTTGAGAATTTCTGAAGTAAACAAGCCAGGGGCTAATTATTCGTGGCCTCTGTCCTTCTCCTCTCTTATTTGTACCAAACAATCAATGGCAATTACTGGCTTACTACTGCGTTCAAAGCCTTGTGCTATGTGTTTCTGAGCGGTCAAAAGCTTTAGTGAGGAGACATTCCCTGCCTCCTAACAAATCAATACAGGCAGTGTTTCTCCTCTCCCTTTTGGGCCAAATCTTGAATCTGACCCGATGATGTAATCAAACAGTCGATGGCATTTACTGGCTAGCTACTGTGTTCAGAGCTCTGTGCTAAGAGTTTCTGAGATGTGGAGAGCTTTAGTAAGAGCTATTCCCTGCTTTTGTTTTTTTTAACAAATCAAAACAGGCGCTGTTTCTTCTTCAATATGACCTGATGACGCGAGCAGGGGCTTGTGCTTAGAGGACCTGGGTGGGTTCTCCAAACACTGCCAGCCCCAAGATGGCCAGAAAACATGAAAAGTTGGATTTAAAAATATGGCAAAAGCTGTGTGAAGCTGAGCACTTGCTCAGAGTGAAAGAACCTGGAACAGAATGAAGAGTCTGGCTCGCCTCAGATTTTTAACTGTCATCAACTGCCTCGTTTGAATGACTGCACCGGTTGACCCCCTCAGAGTGGCCGCTGATTGGCTGAGGCAGGGACTGGCTGCTGATTGGCTGTGGTGGGCAATGGCTGCTGATTGGCTGTGAGGATGATTATTGCCAGGTGGGCTCTTTACCCTTCTGGGGTTTGTTTTTCTCCCTTGCTTGTGTATTTGCCACTGGCCTCTCACTTAATGATAATAATGGTATTTGTTAAGTGCTTACTATGTGCTAAGTGCTGGGGAAGATACAAGATATTTGGGTTGGGACACAGTCCCTGTCCCACATGGGCCTCCCACTCTTAATCCCCATTTTACAGATCAGCTCACTGAGGCCCAGAGAAGTTGAATGACTTGTCCAAAGTCACACAGCAGATAAGAGGCAGAGCTGGGATTAGAACCCATGTCCTCTGACTCCCAGGCCATAGCTCTTTCCACTAGGCCATGCTCACTTGCATTCTTTTTTGCTGTCTGTTATCTTTGCTTCTTTTGCTTGATTTTTTCTCCCTTCCGATGGCCATGAGGAATCAGATCCATTTTTTCCTAGAGATGTGATCCCTCTGCCCCAGGGGGAGAAAAAAAAACCCAACAGAGCACCCTGTGTATCTCCTTTTCATTTTAATTGTATAAATTCATTCATTCATTCATTCAATAGTATTTATTGAGCGCTTACTATGTGCAGAGCACTGTACTAAGCGCTTGGGATGAACAAGTCGGCAACAGATAGAGACAGTCCCTGCCGTTTGACGGGCTTACAGTCTAATTGGGGGAGACGGACAGACAAGAACAATGGCACTAAACAGTGTCAAGGGGAAGAACATCTCGTAAAAACAATGGCAACTAAATAGAATCAAGGCAATGTACAATTCATTAACAAAATAAATAGGGTAACGAAAATATATACAGTTGAGCGGACGAGTACAGTGCTGTGGGGATGGGAAGGGAGAGGTGGAGGAGCAGAGGGAAAAGGGGAAAATGAGGCTTTAGCTGCGGAGAGGTAAAGGGGGGATGGCAGAGGGAGTAGAGTATAAATCACTGTTGTGTTTTCAAATGGTATAGGAATAAAGGTAAATCTATAGAATCCTGGGCACAATCTCATGAAATGGTAGAAAACAACAAAATGATAGGAAATTGAGCATAAATTGGCCCTTTGTGGCAATTTCCAAAATGACACATTTTTCTGAATTGACTGAATTGCCTCTCTATTTTTACAGGCTTTCTAATCTCTTCAGCTGATCTGGGAATGTCCTCAAATGAAAGTTCATTTGGGATTTTTAAATTAGCTCTGTTGCATTTTGGTGAAGTAGACACTGGAACGAACCCCTGTTGCATCCTCGTAAGAACACAAAACTGCCAGTGATTGTCTGTGGGAAAAAAAATAAATCTTTTGATACAAGCGTGCTACCCAACTTGGAGGTGTTTGCCAGGCTGTGGGAGTTCAAAGGGGTGGAGGTGGGGAAGGGCCGGGAAGGGCTGGGAGGTGTTAGCATTTTTCTGAATCCTGAACCTTCCATTATTGGGGACTAATACAAATGCCTGGGAATCAAAACAATTATTAGCGATAAACGCTACCCAAGTGCTGCTTTGAAAAAAGTGAAGTCACATATGAAAGGGAAAATTGGCTGCCTGGTAGAGTGTAATCAGAGCTTCTGTGTATAGTGGGGGATGGACAATTCATCCTATCACTGGAACAACCCTCATTAAGTAGCATTGAAATCCCTAATGCAGCAACCTTTTCTGAGAAACCTGGAAGGAGAGAGGTGAAGAATGCAGGGCCATGGAATGAGAAGCCCATGTCACTGCTCCCTAAATGGAGCTTTGGGATAATGTTATCAAACTGTTCGGGGAATCCCTGAGAGAATTTCTGTCTGATGTCTATTTGACAAACAGTGGTAGTAATCAATCAATCAGTGGTATTTATTGAGCACTTACTAGGTGTAGAGTACTGTAGTTAAGTGCTTGGGAGAGTACAATATCAATCCATCAATTGTATTTATTGAGTGCCTTCTGTGTGCAGAGCATTGTATGAGGTTGGGAGAGTTCAGCGTGGCTTAGTAGAAAGAGCATGAGCTAGGGACTCAGAGGTCATGGGCTCTAATTCCGACTCGGCCACTTGTCTGCTGTGTGACCTTGGGCAAATCACTTTACTTCTCTGGGCTTCAGTTCCCTCATCTGTAAAATGAGGATGAAGACTGTGAGCCCCACGTAGGACAACCTGATTAACTTGTATCTACCCCAGCACTTAGAACAATGCTTGGCATATAGTAAGCGCTTAACAAATACCATCATTATTATTATTATTACAACACAACAGACACATTCCCTGCCCACAAGGAGCTTACAGTCTAGAGGGAGAGACAGACACTAATATAAATACACAAATTATAGATATGTACATATGTTCTGTGGGGCTAGTGGGGTGGTGAGTAAAGGGAGGAAGTCAGGGCAAGGTAGAAAGAAGTGGGAAAAGAGGAAATGAGGGGCTTAGTCAGGGAAGGCCTCTTGGAGAAAATGTGCCTTCAATAAGGCTTTGAAGATGGGGAGAGTAATTGTCAGATATGAAGAAGGAGGTCATTCCAGGCCAGAAGAAGGATGTGGGCGAGAGGTCAGCGGGAGACAGATGAAATCAAGGTTCAGTGAGTAGGTTGTAAGCTGTATATATAACAGAATTAGTGGACAAGTTCTCTGCCCATGACATAACGAGTTCCTGTCTATAAAATAGTTTGGCATCCAATAATAATAATAATAATCATGGTATTTGTTAAGCGCTTACTATGTGCAAAGCACCATTCTAAGCACTGGGGTTGACACAGGGGAATCAGGTTGTCCCACGTGGGGCTCACAGTCTTAATCCCCATTTTCCAGTTGAGGTAACTGAGGCACAGAGAAGTTATGTGACTTGCCTAAAGTCACACAGCTAAGTGGCAGAGCTGGGATTCGAAATCATGACCTCTGACTCCAAAGCCCGTTCTCTTTCCACTGAGCCACTCTGCTTGCTTCTCAATAGGCATGATGTAAGAAGGAATAGGTTCTAGGCTGTTCTGGCCTGGGTGACAGGTATACAATTTATGTCTGTCTGTCTCTCCAATTAGCTTGGAAGCTCCTTGAGGCCAGGGACTGTATCTTTTACTTTTACTGTATTTTCCCGAATTCCTAGTACAAGGCTCTGCCCAGAGTAGGCACTCAATATGTACTACTGAATGAAAGAATAACATGTTGTACATTCCCTATTCTTAAAAGCAAAACAGAAAAGTGGGTTTCTTCATAAGAGTTCAGACTGAGAGTCAGTGTTGTCTGGTGGAAAGAGCACTGGCCTGGGAGTCAGGAGATCTTGGTTCTAATCTAGACTCTGCCACTTGCCTGCTGTGTGACCTTGGGCAAGTCGGTTAACCTCTCTGTGCTTCAGTTTCCTCATCTGAAAAACGGGGATTAGATGCCTACTGTGAGGCCCATGTGGGACATGGAATGTTTCTGATAGGATTGCATGTACCCCACCATTTATCACAGGGCTACTCACATAGTGCTGAACAATTATTACCTCAACTGTTACTGTAATAATCATTATTACCTTATGGCTCAGTAAAGAGCACGGGCTTTGGAGTCAGAGGTCATGGGTTCGAATTCCGACTCTGCCACTTGTCAGCTGTGTGACTGTGGGCAAGTCACTTAACTTCTCTGTGCCTCAGTTCCCTCATCTGTAAAATGGGGATTAAGACTGTGAGCCCCACGTGGGACAACCTGATTCCCCTGTGTCTACCCCAGCGCTTAGAAGAGTGCTCTGCACATAGTAAGCGCTTAACAAATACCAACATTATTATTATTATTATCATTATGGCTAGTCTTTATGTCTCATGTATCATCCTAGACATCTTGAGACAGCTTCTCCTCAAATCTAAAATATTTTTTGGCTGTGAGGTAGGCCCTGTTGGAACTGTTTCAAACAGCCTGAGAGCATGAACAGCATCATGGCCTAGTGGAAAGAGCACGGGTCTGGGAGTTAGAGGACCTGGGTTCTAATCCTGCATCTGCCACAGGTCTGTTGGGCGACCTTGAACAAGTCATTTAACTTCTCTGTGACCCTGTCATCTCATCTGTAAAATGGAGATTAAGACGATGAGCCCCACATGGCAGAATGCCTTAGGGATTTCTGGATTCAAAAACGGATGAATATTCGGAAGGAATTGACTAAATGTACCTTCCCTATCCTGGTAGCTCCACACAACCTCCCAAGGACAGGGCATGGAAGAACTGCTCATTTCTCTCTCTCTCTCTCTCTCTCACTCTTTCTCTCCCTCTCTCTCTCTCTTCTCCCCCCCCCCCCACCCAGGCCTCCATCTCCAGAGATTAGCCAGGAGCAGCACTCTCATTTGCTGTGAGTGATTTAGCTTCCCAGAGAGCTTAATAGAGCTCTTAGATGTGCTTGAAAAATCAGCTTGGCACTGCCCGTCCCCTCCCGATCCCATGCCATGGTGAGCCACATTTGAGGCTATGGGTCCTAGCTAAGCATGATGCCACCCAGTGCCAACCTGTTTAATGGAATGGGACAGCTGTCTCCCTCTGGGTATCAGCACCCCAGTCCATCAATCAGTCCATTAATCAGTAGTATTTACTGAACTCTGGAACACTGGGCTAAGCACTCTGTAGAGTACAATGCAATACCAGAACAAGTAGATACAATCTAAGCCCTCAAGGTGTTTACCACTTAGTGGAGGAATTTACAACAGGAAAGTGGTTGAGCTGGGATTAGAACCCAGGTCTCCTGATTTCCCACTCCATGATCTTTCACTAGGCCACACTGCCTTTGTTCTTCTCTGTTTATTTGTGATGGATTGATTCACCAGGTTTTGTTATTTTTCTCCATTCTCCCTTTCTTTTCACTTTTCTCACTTTGCTTAATTCATTACACTCATCTTCCAGTCAAACAATAAGGTCCTCAAGATTAAGGATCACATCTTTCAGGTGCCCAGTACCATGTTCTGCACATTTATTGATACTCAGGAAGTATCACTAATTAAGAATTTCATGTAGATTGTTAGTCTGTTTTTTGAGACCCAGCCTAGGTATTTTTTCAAAGGATCTTAACACTGGAGGTGATCATCTCAATATCCCCATGAGAAATAGGACATTTCTGTTATGATATTTGTTAAACGCTTTGAGAAGCAGCATGGCCTAGTGGCGAGAGCAGGGGCTTGGGAGTCAGAGGTCATGGGTTCTAATCCCGGCTCTGCCACCTGTCTGCTTTGTGACTGGGGGACCCATGTGGGACAATCTGATTACCTTGTATCTACCCCAGCACTTAGAACAGTGCTTGGCACACAGTAAGCACTTAACAAATACCATCATCATCATTATTATTATTATTATTATATGCCATGCACTGTGCTAAGCACTGGGGTAGATACAATTTGATCAGGTTTGATACAGTCCCTGTCCCACATAGGGCTCACAGTCTTAATCCCCATTTTACAGATGAGGTAACTGAGGCCCAGAGAAGTGAAATGACTTGCCCACGTTCACACAGCAGACAAATGGTGGAACCGGAATTAGATCCCAGGTCCTTCTGACTCCCAGGTCTGTGCTCTAGCCATTAGGCCACACTGCATCTTGACTTCAAGACCTCCATTTTTACAGATGAGACTGAGGCACTGAGGAGCCGGGAATCTTCCCAGTGTCTCATAACATGGCAGAGTTTGATGCAGGACTAAAGCTCAGGGATACAGTGGAATGTCCAACTGAAATTGGTACATAGCAAAAGCATCTCACCAGAAAGACTAATCTTGTGGGATTTACAGCTCCGTTTTCATACCACAGACATTGGTTAAGCCTTAGATAATCATCTGAACTTTTGCATGCTTATCTGAACTGAACTTGTGAACTTCTTGAGGCTCCCTCGTAGCTCTCTAAAATTTACTCCAGGTGCTTTGGGTTTTTGTGAGCATCGAGGAGTCTAGTCAAGCTTTAACTCCCCCTCCACCCTTAAACTGTGAGCCCCATGTGGGACAGAGCCCACGTCCAATCTGATTATTTTGTATTTACTCCAACATTCTTCAACTAGTATCTCTATGTGGATGATTCCCAAATCTACATCTCCAGTCCTGATCTCTCTCCTTCTCTGCTGTCCTTTATTTCCTCCTGCCTTCAGGACATCTCTACTTGGATGTCCCATGGACACCTCAAACTTAACATGTCTACAGTAGAATTCCTCATATTCCCACACAAACCTGATCCATCCCTTACTTTCTCAGCACTGTAGACAACACCACCTTCCTCCCTGTCTCGCAAACCCATAACTTTGGCATTATCTTAGACTCGTCTCTTTCATTCAACCCACATAGTCTGTCACCAAATCCTGTTGGCTCAACCTTCACATCACTAAAATCTAACTTTTCCACTCCATCCTCACTGCTACCACGTTGCCCATCTACCTCAACATCAACAGAAACTCCTTACCTCAGGTTTAAAAGTATTCAGTCACTTTGCCCCCCTCCTACCTTACCTCATGGATTTCCTACTACAACCCAGTAGGGAACACACAGCTCACTCTTCTAACGCCATTCTACTCACTGTACCTCAGTATCATCTATCTCGCTGCCAATCCCTCACCCACATCTGCCTCTGGCCTGGAATTCTCTCCCTCTTCATATCTGACAGATATTCACTCTCCCCAGATTCAGAGCCTTATTAAAAACACGTCTTCTCCAAGAGGCCTTCCTTGACTAAGCCCTCCTTTCTGCTTCTCTCACTCCCTTCTATGGCACCCTTGCACCAGGATTTGCACTCTTTATTCACCCCTCCCTCAGTCCCATTGCACTTATGTACTTTCCATAATTTATTTATATTAATGTCTGTCTCCTGCTGTAGACTGTAAGCTCATTTTGGGCAGTGCATGTGTCTATCAACTCTGTTTTATTGTATTCTTCCAAGTGCTTAGTACAGTTTTCTGCCCATGAGTGCTAAATAAGTACAACTGATTGAGTGGTTAATTGGCACATATTAAGGACCCTAAAAATACCATTATCATTATCATCATTCTTATACAATTATAGTGTAATAGCATTAATCACTATTGTTATTATTATTATAATTATTATTAGTGGTATTTCCTCTGCCACATCAGGGTGGCAGAATTAAAAGAAACCATCAAAATGGCACATAAGATACCATGGAAGAGATATTGTAAGCTCCTTGTGGGTAGTGATTTTTACTCTAATATAGACTGTATTCTTCCAAGAGCTTAGTACAGTGGACTGCATAAAGTCAGTGCTCAGTAAATACCACTAATTGATTCACTGATTGTTTGCCTGATTCGTCCAAGTGGAGCATTTGAATTGGCAGAGCCAAACATTGTAACTAGTCCCCTTGGAGCTCCAGGATTATAATTTGAGGAAAAAGACACCGAGTGAGGGAGAACAGTGGAAAGAAGCTAAACAGAGCCCAGATTTCAATAATGACAAAGAACTTTTGGCTTGGCAATTTGTTGCATATGAACTTGATCTGTTTCTTAATGAATGAATGAATCAATCAATCAATATGAACTTATTAGTTTCTTGATGGATGTGCCAGATCACCCCAACTGTTCCAATGAAGAGTTTGTTTCAAGCTGTGAGGCCTGTCTTAGGCAGGGGTGTTTCCCCCTGAAAATATATATAAACATAATAATATAAAATATAATAATAGTAATTGTGGTGTTTCGTTCTTTTAGTCTATATACAAAGTACTGTATTGAAAACTGGTGTAGATACCAGATAATTGGATTGGACATTGGCTTCGTAGGAATAATAATAATAATAATAATTTTAGTATTTTTTAAGCTCTTACTATGTGCCACACACTGTTCTAAGCACTGGGTAGATACAAGGTAATCAGGTTGTCCCATGTGGGGCTCACAGTCTTAATCCCCATTTTCCAGATGAGGTAACTGAGGCACAGAGAAGTTAAGTGACTTGCCCAAAGTCACAGAGCTGATAAGTAGCAGATCTGGGATTAGAACTCACGACCTCCGACTCCCAAGCCTATGCTCTTTCCACTGAGCCACACTGCTTCTATAATAATAATACTTTTGGTATTTGTTAAGCCCTTATGTGTGCCAGGCACTGTACTAATTGCTGGGGTGGATACAAGCAAATTGGGTTGGGCACAGATCCTGTCCCATGTGGGGCTCACAGTCTCAATCCCCATTTTACAGATGAGGGAACTGAGGCCCATCATCATCATCATGTTGGTATTTGTTAAGCGCTTACTATGTGCCCAGCACAGTTCTAAGCACTGGGTTAGATACAAGGTAATCAGGTTGTCCCATGTAGGGCTCACAGTCTTCATCCCCATTTTACAGATGAGGTAACTGAGGCATGGAGAAATGAAGTGACTTGCCCAAGGTCACATAGCTGACAAGCGGCAGAGCCGGGATTAAAACCCATGACCTCTGATTACCAAGCCCGGGCTCTTTCTACTGAGCCACGCTGCTTCTCTCCGAAGCAGAGATGTGAAGTGACTTGCCCAAGATCTTCTGACTCCCAGGCCCATGCTGTATCCATTTATACCTTTCTACTTCTCAGCACAGGCCTTTGAGTCAGAAGACCTGGGTTCTAATCCCACACCACCACTTGCCAGCTAGGTGACCTCTGATTAATCATTTAACTTCTCTGTGCCTCAGCTTCCTCATCAATAAAATAGGGATAAAACTTGTTTTCCACATCCCTAAACTATGAGCCCTATGTAGCTGAGGGACTGGATCTGATTTATTCATATTGTCTCTACCCCAGTGTTTGACACATTTTAAGAACTGAGAATATACAGGTGGGAATTAGACATGGTCCCTTTCCCTCAGAGGGCTCTCAAAGTTTCTGATCAGATCATGCTGTTTAACTGGAGATGGCTGCCTTATAAGGGATGGCCTTGGACACAGGGAGGAAAGACTTTTACAAATGAAATTGGCATATGGGACCAATTAAAAACCCAGAGTTAAAATGTTCAGTTTCATAAATTTGACCACGATATAGAAAGTCCAACATCACAAGTGAAGACTTCATGTTCCCTGGTCTAATGGGCTATGTTTCTTTTACCTAGTAATGATAATGGTATTTATTAAGCCTCAACTATAAGCCAAACCATCAGTCAATTAATAGTATTTTTTGTTGAGCATTTACTGGATGAAGAACTTTGTACCAAGAGCTTGGGAAACTAGAATTCAGTAGAATTGGTTGACACAATCCATATCCATAAGGCACTGTAATTAAGCAGTGGGATAGATTTATGATTTATCAGATGAGACACAATCCCTGTCCTACAAGGAGTTCATAGTCTGAGAGAGAGAAAAGACATTTCATCCCCATTTCACAGATGAGAAAACTGAGGCACAGAAAAGTTAGGGGAATTGCCCAAGGTCAACCAGAAGGCAAATGGCAGAACCAGGATGAGAACCCAAGTCTCCTAAATCCCAGTCTTGTATTTTTCCCACCAGGCCATGCTGTTTCTCTCTTACCTCGTTTGCAGGGAGGCTGAAGAATATCAGGTATCATTACGAGTGAAGTCCTTTATTCTTATTATTTGCTAGACTCTCATTGTTTGTCTATGTTGTTGAAGAAGACACCATTTTCAGAGGGAGGGCAGGGTGGCTGGTTGGAAAACATTTTCCTGGCTCTTCCCAGTTTCAGAGATGATGCCTTTGCCAGTTCACCATTTTTGTCTCTGATCTGTATTTTGCTTTCTCTATTTGCCTAGCACTTACTACTGCATGACATCCTGCTCTACAAGATGGAGCACCGGAAATTAACTAGCTGTGAGGAGGTAAATATCGCGGGCTAAGGTGGAGATCTCTGCACCAGTCATCGAGACTCTCCTTCTCATTCGGAGTTCGGCACATTAACTCTAAAGATGGCAAATGACATCCTTACATCGACTGTCGAAAGGAAAGCATTGGCTGAGGAAGACAGGGTAGGAAGCAAGCCTCACATATAATTTTCATAAATGATGAAACTAACGGAAACTTGATTTGGTCTGTAAAATTTGCAATGAACCTACCCTCATTTGTAGGTGTAGTGTGCCAACCCCATCTAAGCCATCCAATCATTTAATCAGTGACCAATGAGGGGGAGGGAGAGGGAAAGGGAGAGAGCGAGAGGGAAGAGGAGAGAGGGAGAGAGGAAGAGAGAGAGGGAGTGAGGAAGAGAGAGAGGGAAAAGGAGGGAGGGGAAGAGGGAGAGGGGGAGAGTGACAGAGAGAGAGAGAGAGAGAGATTTTCCACATTGCCTGGTCATCCTTCCTCTGGTCCCAGGGCTTCCCAAGTAGCAGCTAAGGAGACTCGGCTTCTGCCCAAAGGAAACACAGAGTTCCACCATCAACACAGATTCCCATGAAAACCAAACCTAAAGGGATAGGCAGAGCATATTCAATTCCTTTTAGGCAGACTGCCTGATTTCCGTTCGGCCCACTGTAATTACTTCAGACCCCCAGGCATGGGGGGATATGAATATTTTTCTGGCTTCTGTAAGTCCCTTGTAATCAGGAGAACTCAAAGAAAAAAAAAAGCTACCAAGCAAGCCAAAGCTCTCCAAACATCTTGTGAAACAAAATCTACCTTTTCCAACCTTGGATGGAGGCATGCACTCTCTTTATCCTAAATGCCAGGCAATGGGACAGCATTGAACAAGGCCGAAGGGTCACTGAAACCACTTCCTAAACTGAGGGCAAAACTGAAGAATGAAGGATCGCGCTCTAAAATATTGCCTCTGTGGCCTTCCGGAGAGAGAGAGTGTGCAGTAGTGGAATATTATGATGATATTGCAATTATTATGATTATGATGTTGGTTATGGTCATCTTTTCACCTGCCTTGAATTTACCTTACATGAGATTTCTTTGACACATCATAAGTATGTCTTAGTTAAATTCAACAGGGAAAAAACATCTTTCAGTACTAAACACAGACAAATGAGTCAGAAATGAGAAAAACCTGCCCTTTTATTCAGTTCTGTTTGGAAGGGAAGTTCACCTTTCGCATTCCCACCAGAGTAAAAGACTAAATAAATCTTATCCAGTTATCTTGAGACAACAAATTTTGGGCTCGAGAAAACCGCCCCTTTGTGGACTTCTTTGTTATTTTCTGGGTAGATCTCTGTTTAAAAACTTTCCAGCTCCTGTAAATCACTGTTCTTCAAAGACGGATGCAATGTTGAGAATGGTGAGACATCAGTCTGGGGCCTAAAGTTGACTGCAACTATTAACATTTCTGGGATGGCTGTGAACTGTTGGTTCTTTAACTACCAGTAAAATACTATTGTATCTAACATCGCCCTCTATTTTTGATACCCTAGGGTGATTATCTTCATTGATTGCATTTAATCGATATGCCCAGTGGGTCCAAAGAGTAAATCTGGACGAGATGAAAGGTAAAACAGAACTCTTAATCTTCCCACCCAAATCCTGTCCTCCCTTGGTCTTTCCCATCACTGTAGACAGTACCGCTATCCTCCCTAGCTCACGAGCCCAAAACCTTGGTCTTCAACTCATCACTCTCATTCGACTCGCATATTCAACCTGTCACCAGATCATGTCCATTTTACTTTCACAACATCGCTGAAATCTGCTCTTTCCTTTCCATCCAAACTGCTACTGTGCTGAACTAAATGCTTATCCTATCCCACCTTGACTACTGCATCAACCCCTTTGCTGACCTCCCTGTCTCCGGTCTCTCCTCACTCTAATCCATACTTCACTTTGTTGCAAGGTTCATTTTCCAGAAAAAAAAAAGTTCAGTTTATATCTCCTCGCTCCTCGAGAATATCCAATGATTGTCCATCCATCTCCTCATCAAACAGAAATCCCTTACTATAGGCTTTAAATCACTCACTGATCTCCTATTACAGCCCAGCCTCCACATTTCACTCCTCTAGCACCAGCTTACTCATCATACCCCCATCTTGCTTATCTCGCCACCCACCCTTTTTCCACATCCTCACCCAGGCTGGGACTCCCTCCTCTGCCACTCTCCCCTCCTTTCAAGCCTCATTAAGGTCACGTATCCTCCAAGAGGCTTTCCCCAATTAAACCCTATTTCACCAGCTCCCTCTCCCTTCTGTGTCACCAATCCCCTTGCATCTGTGATCTTTGGGCATTTGCTATTCTCCCCCCTACCCGCATCAACCCCACAGCACTTATGTATGTATCTTTAAATTACATATTATAAATTACTTATTTATATTAATGTCTGTCTCTACCTCTGGACTATAAGCTCGTTATTAACAGGGACCATCCCTGCCAACTCTGTTGTATTCTTCCAAGCGCTTAGCACATAGTAAGTGGTGGATAAATACTATTGTTGATGATGATGATACAATGATGATGACGATATTGCCCAATTTTGAGGCTGGTACCTGGATACACTACCAGAACGATTGCAGATGGAGAGCGGGGTGTTCTGGGAGAGATGTGGCCGCGGTGTCACTATGGGTCAGAAATGACTCGACAGCATAAGACAAGACAAGACAAGGCCTGGGCAACTACCTCATTAATCTTTCTTAAATATGCATCATACCCAAGTTGAAGGTGTCTGGAAGACACAGGATTCCCTCAAATTTTCTCCTCATTTTGCTTTGCCACATGTATTATACCCCACAGAAACAGGTCAAAATGGTGGAAGAAACATCTACTCCCAGAAGATGTTTCTTTCCAGCTTTTGGTTCTGAAATACTCATATAGATGGGTCAATCTGAGCCTTAGATAGTTCTGGCAGTTGGATTTTTTAATAGAGGAAACAAAAATAACTAGCAAAGTCAGCAAACATTATTAATGCCTTCAGTGGTAGAAAATACACATTCTTGCTCTGCCTTGGTATTCTCTACTTTGACATTTTTCTTTCTTTCCCCTTTGAGGAAAGCATAAAGAATTATTAAGCCCTCTCAAGTTTCACTGTTGAGTACTGGAATTCCGATAGCGACACACTCAGTTCTCCTATCATGTGAGGACTGTGTTCTTACAAAACCCCATGTTCGAAGTTTGTGCTAAGCACTTAGTACAGTGCTCTGCACACAGAAAGCGCTAAATATGATTGAATGAATGAATGAATGAATGAATGAATGCTGAAGCACTTCCCATTCTGTCACCACCCTGGGCACGTAAACCGTTTCTTCTAGGATTGTGATACACGGTAGCCATCTAGGCAGGCATTGTCAGACAAACAGTGGAAAGACACCTTGTGGAGGAACTGGATGTATTTCTTTTGTGAAATCGATGTTTGCAATTAATTTTGCCTCTCTTGCACCTATCCATTCAGTAATTGGCAGATGTCTTCAGCAAAGTTAAAATGAATTGAAATGAAAGACATATGAGCAAAAAGCAAGATAAAAATTTAGATTGTTGACTGGTATTTGGTATTTCTTCAAAATATTTTGAGCCTTCTGTGTGGCCACATTGGCTTGCCTGCATTCCCCTCCACCCTTTCCTTGCCTCTTTAACATCAAGGAACTAAGGCGTTGTTGCTACGTTACCTATTGTGCTATTGTTCCTGGCTCCCTGATCTGAATGATGGAGAGATGAACTCCTGGTATTGATCAGGGTAGAAGCCTAAGATTCTCACGGCCACACTTTCCTACTAATTGAACCTGTGTATGGAGATTTCTCTGAGCCGCACAAATGAATCTTTCAATGCCCTCCTGGTAGCTGCCTCCATAGAGCTGGGAGGAATGGGAGAATGAATAGTGAGCTGGCTTACACATTCTTGCTCATTAATAAGAAAGAAGACCAACACCAAGAGGTTGAATGAATCTATCAATTGTATTTATTGAGTGCTTACTGTGTGCAGATCACTGTACTAAGTGCTTGGGAGAGTACTATATAACATGCAGATTGTCTTCTGGTGCATCAGATGTGATGGATAATTTTGGTCTTTAAAGACCACTTTGTTCCTTCGTAGTCTGAGAGACCAAGCACAAGTTCCTCTTTATTTGGAAGATCTCAGGCTACAGGTGACTAATCTTCTCGATCAGGATTTTAATGCTCATGATCTGATGTAGGCTCGAGTGGTCCAGAGTAACCTATAGACCTTGATCTTGCCCTGAAACTGCCTTGGAAATGATAGTATTGTTGATAGTGACAGGAAATGAAAGATCTCACTCCATCTTTGCAGCTGAAGCAATAAAGCACAGAAAAAAAATGAGAAGACAACATGAAAGGATAGTTATTTATCTTAAATCATTTCAAGAACAATAGGTCCTTTCCTATAAGAGAGCCAGATATTTCCAAATGTGGGGAAATATATAAAATCACGGAGATTCAATTTTGGAAATTACCTGCATTTCTTCAGTGATTGAGACATCCTGTGGGGAAAGACAATTCTGGTTCCCAGCTACCATATCTATCATCTGTCTATCTATCAGCATCTGTTGTCAAATCCGTAAAGTTCCATGGGCCCGGGGAGTTCTGGTGTGATAATGGTGTTCTGGGTGTGTTTTGGGTATTTAGTGCCAAGAATGGGAAACAGCGTGACCTAGTGGAAAGAGCCTGAGGCCTGGGAATCAGAGGACCTGGGTTCTAATCCCAGCTCTGCCACTGATCCACTATGTGACCTTGGGAAAGTCACTTAACTTCTCTGTGCCTCAGTTACCTTATCTGTAAAATGGGGATTAAGACCGTGAGCCTCATGTGGGACATGGACTACGTCCAACCTGATTAGCTTGTATCTACCCCAACACCTAGTACAGTGCCTGGAACATATTAAGCGCTTAACAAATACCATTAAAAAATGGCTGGGTAGTGTATAGGACATAGATGTAAGCACCATTACTGCTATATGACCCAGCAATTGAAATTCAGTAGACAAATGAGATAAATGAGAAAAGGAAGAAGGATCAGCTGCTGGGTTGAAGTAAAAGATTTAGCCTGTACCCATGTGTGATGTTTCTGGGGTGTCCCACCCTTAATACATATATATATATATATATATATGAAATGTAATATATATTAAGGTACTTGTTAAGGGCTTATTATGCTTCAGTCACTAGACTAAGCAGTGGGTGGGATAGATATAAGGTAATCAGGTTGGACACAGGAAATGTCCCACATGGGGCTCACAGTCTGAGTTAGAGGGAGGAGGATTTAATCACACTTTTATAGATGATATAATAGAGACACAGATGAGATAAGGCACTTGCCCAAGGTCACACAGCAGATAAGTGGCAGAGCCGGAATTAGAATCCAGGTCCTCTGACTCCCAGGCCCATGCTCTTTCCATTAGGCCATGCTGCTTCCCTGAAATCCCAGCTGAAACAGTCCCCAGAGTCATTTTAGAATAAACGAATCAATCAATCAGTCCATTACATTTATTGAGCCCTAACAGTGTGCAGAGCACTGTACTAAGTAGTTGGGAGAGCACAACACAACAATATTTAGTTGCCATTGTTTTTACGAGATGTTCTTCCCCTTGACTTTATTTATTGCCATTGTTCTTGTCTGTCCATCTCCCCCGATTAGACTGTAAGCCCGTCAAACGGCAGGGACTGTCTCTATCTGTTGCCGACTTGTTCATCCCAAGCACTTAGTACAGTGCTTTGCACATAGTAAGCGCTCAATAAATACTATTGAATGAATGAACATTCCCTGCCCCCAACAAGTATTCAGTCTGGAGGGTGAGACACACATGAATACAAATCAATAAATTACGGATATGTACATAAGTGCTGTGGGGCCGGGTGCACGGTGGTGAGTAAAGGGAGCAAATGAGGGTGATGCAGAAGGAAGTGGAAAAAGAGAAAATGAGGGCTTAGTCAGGGAAGGCCTCTTGGAGGAAATGTACCTTCCATATGGCTATGAAGGTGGGGAAAGTAGTTGTCTCTCGAATGTGAAGACGGAGGATGTTCCAGGCCAGAGGCAGGATGTGGTCGAGAGGTCGGCAGCAAGATATATGAGATTGAGCTACAGTGAGTAGGTTGGCATTAGAGGAGTAAAGTGTGAGGGCTGGGTTGTAGTAGGAGAGCAGTAAGTGAGATGGGGGGGGGCGGGCAAGGTGATCAAGTGCTTTAAAACCAATGGCAAGGAGATTGTGTTTGAAGTGGAGGTGGATGGGCAACCACTGGAGGTTCTTGAGGAGTGGTGAAGTGTGGACTGAATGTTTTTCTAGAAAAATGATCCGGGCAGCAGAGTGAAGACTGGAGTGGGGAGAGACAGGGGTCAGCAAGGAGGTTGGTACAGTAATCAAGGCGGAACAGGATAAGGGCTTGGATTAATGTGGTAGGAGTTTAGATGGAGAGGAAAGGGCGGGTTTTAGCAAAGTCGTGGAGGTCGAACCATCAGGATTGAGTGATCGACTGAATATGTGGGTGGAATGAGAGTGTCTGGAATGCTGGGACCCCTGCTAGCCTTCACTGGGTCCTAAAATCCTCCTATTCTTCCCTACCAATTAAGTGCACGAACCATCGATCCAAGGATGTGATGTCAAAGAGTTCTCAGTCAGTTAGCAAACACAGGTGTGATACAGCCCAGAAGATCACATTTGCTGCTACAGCCAAGATGGACCAACAGGAAAACACAGTTCTGCCCTCAGTTGCTGATGTCAGGGTTGAAAGTGTTATGGTAGACTCTTAGTTGAGATGACATAATAATATCAATTCATTTCATAAAACTAAATATAAAATAAATGTATTTAATGTATATAAATAATATATAATAATAATTATGATATTTGTTAAGCGCTTACTATGTGCCAGCCACTGTACTAAGTGCTGGGGTAATACAAGCAAATCGGGTTGGACAGAGTCCCTGTCCCACGTGGGGCTCACAGTCTCAATCCCCATTTTACGGAAGAGGGAACTAAGGCAAAGGCACAGAGAAGTGAAGTGACTTGGTCAAGGTCATACAGCAGACAGGTGGCAGAGCTGGAATTAGAATCCAGGTCCTCTGACTCCCAGGCCTGTGCTCTAGCCACTAGGCCATGCTGCTTGTATTGTACTCTCCCAAGCATTTAGTACGGTACTCTGCACGCAGTAAGCACTCAATGCATATCATTGAGTGATTGATTCATAACATGGAAAATCAATCAATCAGTGATACGTATGGAGCATTTATTGTGTGAGAGCCCTGTATTAAGGAAATTGAGTAAGTTCATAATTTAATGTGGGCACTAGCTCTGGGAGACTGCTGGAGCCATGAATTACCGGAAACACACCATTGTAATTTATTTTAATGCCTTTTTGCCCTGCTAAATTGTAAGGTTATCGAAGGAAGAGTTATTGACTTTACTGTACTCTCCCAAATACTTAGCACAGTGCTCTTTAAGCGCTCCCTAGGTAGTGATGATGATGATAAAGATTCACTGAGTGTTCTTTGGGTGATTTACTTGTATCTACCCCAGGGCTTCGAACAGTGCTTGGCACACAGGAAGCTTTTTTGCTTTGCTGCCTGTCTCCCCCGTTCAGACTGTGAGCCCGTTATTGGACAGGGATTGTCTTTATCTGTTGCCGAATTGTATACTCCAAGCGCTTAGTACAGTGCTCTGCACATAGTGAGCGCTCAGTAAATACTATTGAATGAATGAATGAAGCCCTCAGCATATAATAATAATAATAATAATGGTAATGTTGGTATTTGTTAAGCGCTTAATATGTGCCGAGCACTGTTCTAAGCGCTGGGGTAGACACAAGTGAATCAGGTTGTCCCACGTGGGGCTCACAGTCTTAATCCCCATTTTACAGAGGAGGTAACTGAGGCACCGAAAAGTTAAGTGACTTGCCCAAAGTCACACAGCTGACAAGTGGCCGAGCCGGGATTCGAACCCATGACCTCTGACTCCAAAGCCCGTGCTCTTTCCACTGAGCCACGCTGCTTATAATCATAATTCTTAGTGTGTCCGAAGAATACTTGAATATTTTGGTGAAGCCAAGTAGACACTTCCTATACTAAGTAAGCGCTTGACCCACCAGTCCAAGCTTGTGATGTCACAATGCACTCAGTCTGTTAGTTGGCAACCAGTACTTGTAAACACCCTATGCAGCTGGGGGGATCTCATTTGCTGGTTTAGCCAAGAGGTGTCAACTAGGAAACTCAGCTCTGCTCTCAGGTGCTGGTGGTGGAGTTTCAAAGAGCTATGGTAGGTTCTTAGTTTAATATAAAGTTGAAAACCAAGTAAATTTGTAATTTAATGTGGGCTCTACCTCTGGAAGACGACTTAAGCAATCAATTACCTGGAACTCACCATAAAAGTTGAATCAATATGAAATTTCATTATTATTTCTCCTAAGAGGTGACTGATGGCAGAGAGCCTTCGGTCGCATTGTTATGTTAAGCAGCAGTATGACCTAGTGGGAAGAGCATGAGCCTGAGAGTCAGAGGATCTGGATTCTCATCCCCACTCTGCCTCTTGTTTGCTGCGTGATCTTGGGCAAGTCATTCAACTTCTCTGTGCCTCAGTTCCCTCACCTGCAAAATAGTTCATCAATATCCTTTTGCCTTCCTACTTATACTGTGAGCCCAGCATGGGACCTGATTTTCTTATATGTACCCCACTGCTTTGTACAGTGCCTGGCATAGAGAAGAGCTGTGGCTTAATGGATAGATCATGGGCCTGGGAGTCAGAAGGACCTGGGTTCTAATCCTGACTCTGCCACATATCTGTTGTGTGACCTTGGGCAGGTGGCTTCACTTCTCTGGGCCTCCATTACCTCATCTGGGAAATGGAAATTAAGATTGTGAGCCCTATGTAGGACAGAGACTGTGTCCAACCCAATTATCTTGTATTTACCCCAGTGCTTAATAAGTGCCTGGTATACAGTAAGCACTTAACAAATACCACAGCATGGCTCAGTGGAAAGAGCCCAGGCTTGGGAGTCAGAGGTCATGGGTTCAAATACTGGCTCTGCCACTTGTCAGCTGTGTGACTGTGGGCAAGTCACTTAACTTATCTGTGCTTCAGTTACCTCATCTGTAAAATGGGGATTAACTGTGAGCCTCACGTGGGACAACCTGGTTACCCTGTATCTACCCTAGCGCTTAGAACAGTGCTCTGCACATAGTAAGTGCTTAAATACCGACATCATTATTATTATTATTATCAAATATCACACTTATTACTTTTTTCCAGGATTCAAGCAAGTGCATCTCTTCCTGTCAACGGCATCATGAATCAGGTAACACCTTCAACAATGTGAGTACTGAACTTAGCCAAGCCCTCCTGGAGTTATCTCCTCAGTCTGTGTACAGAGCCCTGCTTTGCCCTCTAATACTATACCACACGGCACTGCAGCTCAACTGGAAAATCCTGGGCAGACCCTCAGCTGAGTGTTCTGACCTAATCTGCCATTTTCTTATCTATATTACCCCAATAAGGCTTGATATGGCAAAACGTAAGGAAAGAAGTTCCATGCAGGCTTTGCACTTTAGCTGGTTTACAAGTGATAATGGGAATAAGGATAGCAGGGGAGGACACTTACTAGGTAAGTGCTTCATATGTACAGACTGTTGCTATTTGTAGCTCCATTCATTTGAAGTACAGGGTAGAGGGGATGAGCTGCTAATTCACATCTTCCTATGTCCTGTTACAGGGTTTAAGAACGTCACAGGGTGAGAGTAAAGACAACAATTTTAGCAACATTCTCGTGTGGAACATAACTAGGAATGAACTCAAAAGCCGCATACCACACATTTCAACCTCTCAGCACGATTTCAACAAACAGAAAAGCCCCATCCGTGGGCAACTGTTCCTTCAGAATTACAACTCCCAAGAGAAAGCTAAGATGTTTCAGCAAATACTACCCAGTACATATCAGCAACATTTCTGCAACTCTCATAAGAACTACCATCTGAGCAACAGTGACGAATTAGAAGTTAACGTCGAGCTGCACATTGAACGTCCAACAAACATTGCAGGAATTTTCCAGGTTCCTTCAAAAAATGCAAAAAGGAAGCCCACCTCGATACAATTTACCATATATGACTGCTTAACTTGGCCAACATCATCAAAATAAGCCAATCTCAATGCAGCAATTTTAGTGTGTTTTTTTTTCCAATAATGAAAACAATTTTTTTTTTTTTACTTCTGCAGATTGAAGGTTATCGCCACTCCTGAGAGCTCTGACTATCTGGCTGAGAATCTCTCCCTTACCTCTGTTCAATGTGGCTATTGCCACTGTATCCAAGTTAGTGGATGGCAGAGTACCAAAAAGATTTGAAAACGTCAGGTTTGCAGCTTTGGCCACTCAATGGGCTCTTTAAGAACACTGCACTTAGATTCCTTTTGTCCGAGTCAAGGGAACATTAAAAAGGGCATCTTCTACCAGTTTTCTCCTGTGAGTCTTTCGCTTTCAGAAACATAAGGTTCACACAAATATGGTCAAACAGCAACATGATAGGTACAGTGGGGCTGCCTGCGTACAGTCGTATGGAGCTCACGGCTAGATTGTAAACTCCTTGAGGTCAGCGATCATGTTTACCTCCTCTGTTGTACTCTCCCAAGTGCTTAGTACAGTCGTTTGCGTAGTAAGCGCTCAATACATATCAATGATTGATGGATTGATCTGTGTGTTTCCTTCCACTTCCCTATTCAGTTTAGGTATGTACTACAGTCATCTATTCTTCTCACATGTCCCACCCGTGGAAGTTGTATACCTGTGAGCAATGCTTCAGTTCCGGTTGGGATGTTTTCAGGGCTCCTCAGCCCTAAATCCTGGCCAAGAGAGTTCCCAGAGTCATCTCAGAGCACCTGGACCACTGCTAGCCTCCACTGGGCCCTAAAGCCCACCCGCTCTTTCCTTCTCAGTGGAGTCAGCTAGCTCACCCCAAATCCTTGCATCCCTATCACTGCCATTACAGCTTGTCTCTAGCCCCAGCATCTCCCCAAAGACGAGGGCATCACTCGGGGACTTGCTTACCACTCTCTCCCGGGGCCAGCTCCAGGAGGCTCACAGAGAGAGGACTATCTCTCGGTCCCTTGACTTGTCAAGACCATGCTTCCCGCTGACACCTGGAGCTTCAATACCATTGATCAATTGTGACCCGCAGTTTCATCTTCTGAAAAATGGGGATAAGATTGATTGTGATCCCCATGTGTGACAGAGACTGTGATAACCTTGTTTACCCAGCATCTAGCACAAGGTACTTAAATAGGAGAATAATAATAATTATCATTATTATTATTATTCTTACTACCCTCCTGAACATCCATTCTCATGGTTAAGGTTGGAACATCTAACACCCTTAACTTTTTCTCTAGTAACCCATCATAGACTATCTACAAATCTATTTTCAACCCTTCTATCACTCCTAACTTTATAACATTCCTAACTTTTCCTTTATTATGGACTTCTTATCCACAAATTTATCCAGATTTCCTGAGGAACACTAGTAACAACACAAAGCAACTGAGCTCAGGAGTAGCACGGGAAGATGGGAAGAGACTTTCTGTGGCTACTGCCAAATCCCTCCAGTTCTTCCTATCCAACATCTCCTGGATCACCCCTTTCCAATAATTCTGAGAATCTATAATAATGACAGTATTTGTTAAGCACTTACTATGTGCCAAGCACTGTCCTAAGCGCTGGGGTAGGTACAAGGTAATCAGGTTGTCCCATGTGGAGCTCATTGTCCTAATCCCCATTTTACAGATGAGGTAACTGAGGGACAGAGAAGTTAAGTGACTTGCCCAAGGTCACACAGCAGACAAGAATATCATAGCTAGATGATTATATCAGCTTTCTCCTTGCTCATCTCCCATCTTCCAGCCTCTTCACCCTCCAAAGTGTATGGCACACTTCTGAATGGAATAACTTCTTGAAGCACTGCTCGGCCCAAATCACTCTTTTCCTCAAAAGCCCTTCACTTGCTTCCTCTGTCTTTTCGCATCAAACCAAAGCTTCTCACCTTGTGCTTCAAGGTTCTCCACCACCTAGCCTCTCCTTTCCTATCTGATCCCTTTATCCGCCATTCCCCAACCTGCTTCCTTTGTTCCACCAAAGCCAACCTTCCAGCTGAACCGCATTCTCAATCTCCCACCTCTTTCCTCTTGTTCACCCTGGTCCTCTGGCTTGGAACTGCCCCCTCCCAACATCCGACAGATGCTAGCTCTCCCCACATTCTCCCCATATTCTCTAGCAAGCTTTTCCCAATTATTTTCCAACACCCCAAGTTACATAAACCTTCCAGGCATCTCTAACCCTTATGGCCTATTTCTACCCCTACTCAGCATATTTGTGTGTTTTACAATTACCTTCTCAGGAGCGCACCTGGAGAGTTTCCAGTACCCTACCAGTCTCGACTATGGGAGGGAGAGTCATGCAGAGGCATACCCATTCCATTCCTAGCTTGGCCGGTGGCTAGCGAGTGGAGGGCAATCTGCTACAAGTCAAGACTCACCTGTGCTTGTTGCGCAAGTTGCGCATATGGAGGCAATGGCAAACCACTTCCGTATATTAACCTAGAAAACTCTCTGGATCCACCAACAGAACAATTGCAGATGGAGGTGGGGAGTCCTGGGAGAGATGTGTCTGTGGTGTCGCTATGGGTCAGAGATGACTCAGCACAAGACAAAACAATTTTACAGTTGCACATTCAAATATTTATTGTGGTGACTATTTGTCTATATTTTTATATCTGTCTCTGCCAATAGAGTGCAATCCCCTTGTGGGCAGGAAATATGTCACTTCTTTGTTTCGCTCTTCCCAAGTGCTTAGCACAGTGCATTGAATCCAGTAGGTACTCAATGATTACAATCACTGCAACCAATGTAAAATACTGCTATGTAAGAAAAGTATTAGATGGTCACAGCTGCTAGGGCGCGACAAGATTCTAAACTCACTGTGGGCAGGGAATGCATCTACCAACTCTGTTGCTGTACTCTCCCAAGTGTTTAGTGCAGTGCTCTGCACACTTTAAGAATCTGATTGATTGATTGATCAATAATATAAATTATTTACACCTACACAGCCACACACACATTTACACTGAAAGCTTCCTGTGGTCAAGAGAACATGTCTTCCAACTCTGTTATATTGTACTCTTCCAAGCAATTATTAGTACATTGCTCCGCAAACAGTAAACAATGAATACGATTGATTGATTGATTGATTGATTGATTGAACTTTTGTCATCCTTTCTCCTGAAAGATCCTGCTGCTAAGATAGAGGTGTTATCAAATCAAATTATGAGGCTGTTGCTAAAAAGACTAAGGTAAGACCGCACGCACAAGAAAACTGCCCTTTGGTTTTGCGGTTGGAGCTACTATTTGAGAACTTTGTGATTACCTGATATTCAGTCCACTTGCTTCTGAGACTTCTCAAGGTCTTTGATGAAATGAGTCGAGTCTACCCCTCTCTGACAGTTGTTTGCCAGGTTGTCTGTGTGTTGCAGTTTTTTTTTTCCATTAACTATCTTTCCTTGAAAGTGTGCTTCAGTTTGGTCTTGCATCTAAGGTCTTCATTGGCAACACAGAGCTGAATGCCGTCACCTAATGCTGCTACCTAGGTGGCATATTCAATAGTATTTATTGAGCGCTTACTATGTGCAGAGCACTGTACTAAGCACTTGGAATGTACAATTCGACAACAGATAGAGACAATCCCTGTCCAGTAACGGGCTTACAGTCTAATTGGGGGAGATAGACAGACAAAAACAATAGCAATAAATAGAATCAAGGGAATGTACATCTCATTACCAAAATAAATAGGGTAAAAAAAATATATACAAATGAGCAGATGAGCACAGTGCTGAGGGGAGGGGAAAGGAGAGGGCGAGGAGCAGAGGGAAAGGGGGAGAAAGGGGGCTTAGCTGAGGGGAGGTGAAGGGGGAGGCAGAGAGGCAGCAGAGGGAAAGGGGAAGCTCAGTCTGGGAAGGCGTCTTGGAGGAGGTGAGCTCTCAGTAGGGCTTTGAAGAGGGGAAGAGAGTTAGTTTGGCAGAGGTGAGGAGGGAGGGCATTCCAGGACAGCGGGAGGACGTGGCCCAGGGGTTGACAGTGGGATAGGCAAGAATGGGGGAGATGGTGAGGAGGTGGGCAGCAGAGGAGCAGAGCCTATGGGGTGGGCAGTAGAAAGAGAGAAGGGAAGAGAGGTAGGAGGGGGCAAGGGGATGGAGAGCCTCGAAGCCTAGAGTGAGAAGTTTTTGTTTCGTATGGAGGTTGATAAGCAACCACTGGAGGTTTTTAAGAAGGGGAGTGACTGAGAAGTTTTTGTTTCGTGTGGAGGTTGATAAGCAACCACTGGAGGTTTTTAAGAAGGGGAGTGACATGCCCAGAGCGTTTCTGCAGGAAGATGAGCCGGGCAGCGGAATGAAGAATAGACTGGAGCGGGGAGAGACAGGAGGAAGGGAGATCAGAGAGAAGGCTGACACAATAATCCAGCCGGGATATTATGAGAGCCTGTACCAGTAAGATAGCCATTTGAGTGGAGAGGAAAGGGCAGATCTTGGCAATATTATAAAGGTGAGACCAGCAGGTCTTGGTGACGGATTGGATGTGTGAGGTGAATGAGAGAGCTGAGTCAAGGGTGACACCAAGGTTACGCGCTTGAGAGACAGGAAGGATGGTCATACCATCCACAGTGATAGGAAAGCCAGGAAGAGGACAGGGTTTGGGAGGGAAGATAAGGAGCTCAGTTGGCATACTCTCCAACGATGTAGAGAGACACAGAAATTGAAAATCTAATCAAGATTGACCAGCATGTCCTTTAGGAGATTGCCAGACAGAGCAGGGGAGGCACTCAACGTCTTCCAAACTGTTTCAGTTTCCCACTTTCTATATGGCTGGGAGGTCCAGACTTGCCACAGAAACCACATCCTGCTTCCAAACCATTTTCACTGGGGTCTCCTGAGTAGCACACCAAGCACTATTACCAAATGATTCACTTTGAGTTCCTGGAGCTTGTTTGGTTCAACAGGCTTGAGGAAAACTGATAATAATAACAATAATAATGATAATAATAACAGTAATAACATTAATTGAGAGTATTTGCTTAGTACTTACTATGTGCCATAATACTGTATTAAGTGCTGGGTTAGATACTAGATAATCAGGTCCCATATGGGGCTCACAGTCTAAGTTGGAGGGAGAACAGCTATTGAGTCCCCGTTTTGCAGATGAGGGAACTGAGGCACAGAGAAGTTAAGTGACTTGCCTAAGGTCACACAGCAGGCAAGTGGCAGAACTGGGATTAGAACCCAGGTCCTCTCCCAGGCCCACACTTTTTTCCACTAGTCCACAACGGCTTTTGCCATACGACTCACTGCCATACAGCTCACTGGACCATCGGGAACAGGGAGGGCAAAACAAAAATATTTTTAAGACAGAGAGAAGCCCAGTCTTAATCGGTGAACAGACCTCTGGCCATTGGGAGAAAACAACAGCAGAAAGACAGACAGATAGACGTACCATATACACCCACACACCCGCATGCACTGAGACTAGACTAGCATGGAGGTGGCAATCAGGAGCAGGGGCTTTGGGAACACTGGGGGAGCATGAGATTTGAAAACAGTGGCAGAAGTTGGCATGTAATACCCAATTAGCATGGCAAAGACCAATTATGCTCTCACCTCCAGTGCCACCATCTTCAAATATGCGCTGGCCTTAAGTGATAAATCTAGCCTTCGGGACTCTTGGAGAAAAATTAGGAGGAATATGTTTTCTTTCAGGGTAACTGGAAGCATGACTTGGGGCATGTTTTGGAAATTGGATTGCTCAGTGAAAATGAAGGAAACGTCACCAATTTTGTTTGATGAATCACTTGACAGTAGCAACACTAACGATGATGATAATAATAATAATAACAACAATAATGGTGTTCGTTAAGTGCCTACTATGTGGTAAACACTATTCTAACCACTGGGGTAGATGCAAGTTAATGGGGTCAGGCACAGTCCCTTGTCCCAGTCTGATGAGGAAGGAAAACAGGTATTGAATCTCCATTTTTCAGATGAGGAGATTGAGGCCCAGGGAAATTAAGGGATTTGCCCAAGGTCACACAGCAGGCAATTGGCAGAGCCGGGATTAGAACCCAGGTCTTCCAACTCCCAGGCCCGAGGTCTAGCCCCTAGGCCACAATGCTTCTACAGTAAATGGAATAAGAGGTGTGGCTCCTGGTGTGACCCAAACACACCTACGCAAAATCACATGGACGTTCCCAGAGACACACGCTCCCTTATGTGCTTTTTCATTACCAAATACCAGATCCCCCATTAAATTATTAAAGACCATCTGATTATATTTTGTTATCGAGGTGGCTGGTATTGCTACCAATTGTCAAATTTCAGTTTCCTGTTGTTGATTTTCATGCATGAGAAGCACACAGCTCTTGGATCCGTGCCAGAGCCTCATCAATCTCTCTGAGCTGCTCCGACCTCAGGATATGGAAGAGTAGAGGATAAATTGGAAGATCAATGACTTGTCCCTCCTGCCGCGCCAGCTGCTATTGAGAAATTAATATGAGGATCACTATAAATAAAAGATAAAAGACGATAAGGTTCATGGTGTAAAATATTAAGGTTGGACACAATGTGCAGGAGGAATCTAAACCAAAATGTAAGCAAATTAACCCCTGAAAAAACACTCTGTACCTTTTGGCACTGCAGCTCAATAATGATACTAAGCCACCCCCAATAGATTGTAAGCTCCTGGAGGGCAGGGATCGTGTCAACCGACTCCACTTTCCTCTCCCGAGGGCTCAGTTCCATTCTCTGCCAACATTAGACCAAAGGCTCCTCAAAGGCTCCACAACTAGCTTAGGGGGAGGCATATACTAATATAAAATAAGTTACGGATATAATAATAATAATTAATAATTATGGTATTTGTTAAGTGCTTTCTATGTGTCAAGCACTGTTCTAAGTGCTGGGAGCATGGGCTCGGGAGTCAGAAGTTGTGGGTTGTAATCCTGGCTCCACCATTTGTCAGCTGTGTGACTTTGGGCAAGTCACTTCACTTCTCTGTGCCTCAGTTACCTCATCTGTAAAATGGGGATGAAGACTGGGAGCCCAACATGGGACAAACTGATTACCCTGTATCTCCCCAGTGCTTGGCACATAGCGATTAACAAATGCCATCATTATTATTACAAGGTAATCAGGTTGTCCACATGGATGGGCAGGGATTGTCTCTATCTGTTGCCCAATTGTACATTTCAAGTGCTTAGTACAGTGCTCTGCACATAGTAAGAGCTCAATAAATACTATTGAATGAATGAATGGGGCTCCCAGTTTTAATCCCCATTTTACCGATGAGCTACAGATGAGCCAACTGAGGCCCAGAGAAGTGTAGTGACTTGCCCAAAGTCACACAGCTGATGAGTGGCAGAGCCAAGATGAGAACCCATGACCTCTGACTTCTAAGCCTGGGCTCTTTCCACTAAACCATGTTGCTTCTCACTTATATATACATAAGTGCTGTGGGGCTAGGGGAGATGGTGAATAAAGGGAGCAGATCTTCCTTTGGGAAAAGAGGAAATGAGGGGCTTAGTCAGGGAAGGCCTTTTGCAGGAGTTGGCCCTTCACTAAGGCTTTCAAGGTGGGGAGAGTCATTGTCTGTCAGATATGGGAAGGACCGGCATTCCAGGCCAGAGGCAGGATGTCGGCAAGAGGTCAGCGGCGAGATAGATGAGCTCGAGGTACAGTGAGTAGGTCGGTATTACATTCATTCATTCGTTCATTCAATGGTATTTGTTGAGCACTTACAGTGTGCAGAGCACTTCACTAAGCACTTGGGAGAATACAATAGAACAATTAACAGACACATTCCCTGCCCACAACGAGCTTACAGTCTAGAAAGGGGGATCGACATTAATATAAATAAATGAATTACAGGTATGTACATAGGTGCTGTGGGGCTGGGAGGGGAGAATGAATGAGGAGCAAAGTATGCGAGCTGGGTTGTAGTAAGAGAGCATAAGGTGAGGTGGGTGGGGGCAAGGGGATAGAGAGTTTTAAAAATAATGGTAAGGAGTTTTCCTCTGATGCAGAGTTGGATGAACACCCAGTGGAGGTTCTTGACGAATGGGGAAAAATGGACTGGACATTTATGTAAGCGGCAACAGAGTGAAGCAGAGCCAAGTGGCCAAGCAAAGTAGAGACTGGACTGGGGAGAGACAGGAGGCAAGGAGTTATGTGTCAAACACTGTACTAAGTGCTAGGGTAGAAACAAGTTGATCAGGTGGGATATAGTCGCTGTCCCACCTGGGGCTCACAGTCTAAACTTCTTGTACTGTTAGGCATTCTTAATGAGTACCAGATAATTTGCAACTTGTAATCAGGCCAAAGACAGTAACCTCTGATGGGTTACCTTAATTTGCCCTCATATCTTAAGGGTCATATCAATACATTATAATAATAGAGTGATATCCTTACAGAGCCCCTCTTGTTCTGAAGAATCTGCAAGTGCACTCCTTCTAAGCCTCTTGGGAATTAGAGTCGGGAGAATGAGTTCAGGGAACTAAGGGGAGTCTGGGAGGTGTGATTCAAGTTCAGAAGGGGAAGCAGAAGAGGTAGGGGTACAAAGGGAAAAGAGGCCCTTCGGGTTGCCAGTAAGCACCCAGGTCTTTGGGGGCTGTCTGAAAGCTTTAAGGTCATCCCGGCTTTAATTGGCATGGCATCCCTCCTCCCCGCCCCATGTCTAATGCCCCTCAGTTCTTGTCCCCGACCTCTGACCTCTCCCCTTGCTCCACACACCCCTACTGGCCATCGCTTGAGGTTGTCGGCGGAAGATTTAAGTTCCTTAAATGGCAGCTACCAACCCAGAAGCAGCGTGGCTCAGTGGAAAGAGCACGGGCTTTGGAGTCAGGGCTCATGAGTTCGAATCCCAGCTCTGCCACTTGTCGGCTGTGTGACTGTGGGCAAGTCACTTAACTTCTCTGTGCCTCAGTTCCCTCATCTGTAAAATGGGGATTAAGACTGTGAGCCCC
This sequence comes from Ornithorhynchus anatinus, assembly GCF_004115215.2. Lineage (NCBI taxonomy): Eukaryota > Metazoa > Chordata > Mammalia > Monotremata > Ornithorhynchidae > Ornithorhynchus > Ornithorhynchus anatinus. The sequence goes on from NC_041753.1 coordinate 64,819,464, forward strand.
ACGTGGGACAACCTGATTCCCCTATGTCTACCCCAGCGCTTAGAACAGTGCTCGGCACATAGTAAGCGCTTAACAAATACCAACATTATTATTATTATTATGCACTTGCTTCCTCCGGCCCATAGGCTCTCTAAGCCTGCGTTCATTCAGCCCCCCACCTCTTCTTTTTCGGTTTCTCTGATATTCAGAATTCAATTCATGTGAAACACACAGTCTCCTTTACCTCTCAAAGATAAATAGACAAATATACCTTTTTAAAAAGATTATTTTCTCATTTGCAGCCAAATCACCTGCTGGGGGACAGAGGCTGATTTCTTCTCCAGCATCTTATAAAGGATTCCCTAAACTGTGTTTTTTGTTTAGTTTTGTTTTTCTTTTTTTCTTCCCTCCATCTGTGCTACTTCTGAAGGACAAGGAAGAAAAAAAAATGGAGATCAATGGCCCTTCTCCCTGCCGTGCCTGCCTTGGCTGAGAAATGAATATGAAGATCACTATAAATAAAAGATAAAAGATGATATGGCTTTTGGAGTAAAATATTAACGCCCATCACAATGTGATGTATCAAAGTCTAACCAAATTAACCCCCTGGGATAAACACAGGCCATGTTTATGGGCCATTTGAAAAATAGACCAGGGGGAAAAAAAATTGAACTTACATATAGAGAGAGAGCTGTCCAGGGGATCAGAAAAAAATCAGCTTTTCCTGCCTTACAGGACTTCTCCGGTTAGCTCTATCCAGAGGTTTGGTGATTGCTCCCCTTTTGGTATATTCAGGCAGCATGATCACTCACCCTTCTGTGCAGCATGCTAACTTGTTTTCTTATAGGCTGGCCCTGTGGCCAAAAGCTAGTCTTTTTTTTTTTTTTCAATCAAAGCTACCTAGAAAAATATGTTTTCCATTAGGATTTACACCGATCATTTTTCTCACTTATCCTTCATTAGATTAATGTTGGTGTAAGGCTTTGGTGGAAACCATATGTATGTTGGGCACAGGTCCAGGAATGCATTATATAACTCGAGGGGTTTCCATTCATAATAGCAGACGTTTCCAAATTGGGGCTTTAAAGCAGGTTAAGCAAACAGACTGAGCTGCTGAAGATCTCTTTCCTGACTCATCTCGTCCCCTCTCCCCAGCCTTATCTTTTTTAGTGCATGGGGAGAAAAATGTAAACTCTATCATTGGTCTTGACAATGCCATTTTTTTCTGATCTTATGAGACCTGACCATTCTGTGGAGGGGAAGCTGGTTTCTCTCTCTATTTTGTTTCCAGTCCTCCTCCTCAATCAGGAAAGAAAATCCAGAGATCAATCAATCGATCAGTCAGTGGTGTTAATTGAGCACTTTCCATATGCTAGGACTGTACCACATGCTTGGGAGAGTACAATACAATGGGGTTCATAGGCACGTTCTCCACCCACAAGGAGCTTACAGTCTAGAGTGGGGAGACAGACATTAATATAAACAAATAATTTATAATATGTAATTTATAGATCTATACATGCACATCAAGAGATGTGCTACTCTTCATAGCAGGCAGTCTTGGTTATGTTGTGGGAGACACCTTCGGCTCTCTTTACTTGTTTTGTTGGGGTTTTTTAATGATGTTATTCGTGGTGCTGGACTATGGCTGGCCTTTGGAGCGATCTATTTATAACATTCCAACTGTTCTACTGAAGGTTGTCAGCAGGGGAAGTGCAGGTAAGGAAAGAAAAAACTTCATTTCTCAGGAGTCAGAGGAAGCAACTCATGACCTCTTTGCACCCTAATCTTAATCACAATCATGGTATTTTGTTAAGTGCTTACTCTGTGCCATGCACTGTACAAAACACTGGAGTAGATCCATGATCATCAGGTTGCACACAGTACCTGTCGCTCTGGAATTTCTCAGTGCTCCTAAGATATTCACCGAAACAAAATCCATTTCTTGCCTTGATCAACTCTGATGGACTATCTATACAATACCAGTCAGCACATAATAATAATTAATAATAATAGCATCAGTTAAATATTTACTACATACCAAGCACTATGCTATGTGCTGGGATAAATATAGTAAAATCAGATCAGAACTACTCCCTCACCCAGATGGGACTCACAGTCTAAGGGGAAGAGAGAATAGGTATTAGATCTCTGTTTTGCGGATGAGGCGCCTGGGGCACAGAGAAATTTAGTGACTCAGCCAAGGTCACGTAACAAGCGAGGAGCAGAACGAGGATTAGACTCTGGCTCCCAGGTCCCTGCTCTTTCCACTAGGCAACATAGGGGGTGGGCCTAGATGGATCCAAGCCCCTGAGAATTTTTGAGGGTGGGGAGAAAGCTCACACTGCCTCTTTGCTCTCCAGATGCTGACCTGTGAAGAGCTGGCCCATCAGCTTAATTTAGAATATGGATTTATGCATGTGGAACCAGCTCTGAAGAGGGTAAACCCATATTCTGGTATTAATCTGAGGGGAAAGCAGGTCAAAGAAATCAGGGTTGATGTTCTACACTGGGGTTTTTCTTCTCTAAAACCTAATTGGGGATTTTTAAATCTCTATTGCAATTTACTCGCTTATATTCTTTTCAATTGTGTCTCCAATTAAAATAGTACATATGAGCCGATGGGCACCCACAGTTTTAGAATTCTTCAAAATACTAAAGCAGAGTTCCCTTTCATTTCTGGTCAGATACCACATCTGTTATTCCTTTTGTATGCCTGGTCTGATGAAGGGCAAACTATGCTTCCAGTTCTAGGTATTTTAAGAAGGTGGCTATAATATCTAACGGTTATTTATTAAGTGCTCAATACTTGCTAAATACTGGAAGATACACAAGATTATCAGATTGGACACAGACCCTGTCTTTCAAGAGACACACAATCAATTTTATCCCTTTTTTACAGTCAAGAAATCTCTGAGCCAGAGAAGTTAAGTGCCCAAGGTCATACAGCAGGCCAGAATGGGAGACAGGATTAGAATTCATTCCATAGTATTTATTGAGCGCTTACTATGTGCAGAGCACTGTACTAAGCGCTTGGAATGAACAAGTCGGCAACAGATACAGTCCCTGGCGTTTGATGGGCTTACAGTCTAATCGGGGGAGACGGACAGACAAGAACAATGGCAATAGAGTCAAGGGGAAGAACATCTCGTAAAAACAATGGCAACTAAATAGAATCAAGGCGATGTACATTTCATTAACAAAATAAATAGGGTAATATATACAGTTGAGCGGACGAGTACAGTGCTGAGGGGATGGGGAGAGGGGGAGGAGCAGAGGGAAAGGGGGGAAAAGAGGGTTTAGCTGCAGAGAGGTGAAGGGGGGGGTGGTAGAGGGAGTAGAGGGAGAAGAGGAGCTCAGTCTGGGAAGGCCTCTCGGAGGAGGTGAGTTTTAAGTAGGGTTTTGAAGAGGGGAAGAGAATCAGTTTGGCGGAGGTGAGGAGGGAGGGCATTCCAGGACCGCGGGAGGACGTGGCCCGGGGGTCGACGGCGGGATAGGCGAGACCGAGGGACGGTGAGGAGGTGGGCGGCAGAGGAGCGGAGCGTGCGGGGTGGGCTGTAGAAAGAGAGAAGGGAGGAGAGGTAGGAAGGGGCAAGGTGATATAGAGCCTCGAAGCCTAGAGTGAGGAGTTTTTGTTTGGAGAGGAGATTGATAGGCAACCACTGGAGTTATTTAAGAAGGGGAGTGACATGCCCAGATCGTTTCTGCAGGAAGATGAGAAACGAGAAGGAAATGAGAAAGAGAGATTAGAACCTCATTTCTGCAGGAAATGAGAAAGAGAGATTAGAACCCAGGTCTCCTGACTCCCAATCCCATGCTCTTTCCACTGGGTCATGCCCAGGGTTGGAGGAGTTCAGACCTAGATGTGGAGGAGGTCAATCACTTGTGAATACCTAAAGCAGAAGAAAAAATCGGCTTGAACTAGAGAAAATACGGTATATGTCCAGAATTTAATTTTCAAAGATGTCTGTTTTAATAATGAAGACTAGTTCTGGACGCAGCTCCTGGCACATTCATAGATCCACCTGCGTGCCCAGTATATCAAAGGAACCACAGAAGTGTGCTGAAAATTGCTTAAGTGAGAGACATAAACACAACTACAGATGAACAGACAGGAAATCAAGCCTTTTAACTGCTGGACTGCTGGCAAGCCCTGATGGAGAACTCCAGCTTCAGCCAGTTTTCAATTGTGATCCATCCAAGTTCCCACCGTAGACCTGCTAGAATCTGGACTTCACAGCCCATTTCTCTATGAGGATATTACCAGTGCCTATTAATATAATGTCTGAATTTGATCCCCAAAGCTTAATATGTGAAAATGGATGACCACTGCGAGGGCTCATCACCTTATCAAATATCTCAGCCTGAATTTTCTCCGCAGGAGCAAAAATGTGATTTTCCTTTTGATATGCCCCAAGGCCCTCTCCCCTCCAGGAGGCTGTTTCTATACAGTGAGAAGCACAAGGTTCAAGTAGAATTCTTTGAAAGAAAATCATCATAACATCTGGGCAAAAATCTCCTGTCTCCTTTCCTACATTAGCTACCAAACTGACTAAGATTGCAGAGGGGACTCAGGCCTTTTTTAAGCCAGTTTGCCCCCAAATCTGTGTTTCCCAACAGCATATAAGATGTGAGAACAAAATAGCTTTAATAACTTTGAGATGAAACCATACCCACACATTTGATGGTACAGATTTGAAGTTACTTCAGAAAGCAAACCCCAAGTGCCTTCCTTAAAGGGAAATCTGAAATGATTTACTGGAAAAAGAAAAACAAACAAACCAAAAAGCTTGTATCACAGAGTACTGTTTAGCAGAATGGTCTGGTAGAAAAGCACAGGCCTGGGAGTCAGCCTGGAAATCCAGTGTCAGCTCTGCTACTGGCCTCCTTGGTTTCTTCAGACAAGTCACTTAACTGCTCTGTGCTTCGAGTTTCCTTACCTGTAAAATGGGGCTAATGAGACCTCTGCTTCTCCCTACACCAGAGGCACACTGTGAGGATGAATAAGTTAACTGATGTGAAAGCTCTTGGGAAATCTGAGGTATGAATGGTTTATTAGACTGTGAGCCCCATGTGGGACAGGGTCTGTCTCTAATCTGATTATGGTGCATCTACCCGAATGCTTAGCACAGTGCTTGCCACACAGCAAGCACTCAACAAATACCACTTATTATTAGTTCTAAGATTTAGCAGTCCTTCTCAATCATAGCTCAAGTTTCCATTCTCCCTTAGCATGTTTGGAGCAGAGATGTACAACCCTGCAGAGGCGAATAATCAAGGAGCAGTGTGGACTAGTGGAAAAAGCACAAGTCTAGGAGTCAGAGGACCTGGGTTCTAATCTTGTCTCTTTCACTTGTCTGCTGTGTGACTTTGGGCAAGTCACTTAAATTCTCTGTGCCTCCGTTACCTCATCTGCAAAATGGGAATTAAAACTGTGAGCCCTGGGTGGGACAAGGATTATCATATGTCTATTCCAGGACTTAGTTCAGTTCCTGGCACATTGTAAGTGCTTCACAAATACTATTAAAAAAAGGCAGGGGATTGGGGGTTGGCCTGCTTCAGTCCCATGCCTAAATTGGTCCAGGACTGGCCCTGGTTCCCAGAGACAGAGCACCAAATGGGCCCAGAAGTGACCCCGGACCAAACTCGAAATGGGTCCAAGTTGACCCTGGCAGGGTCACAGACTTACTGAAGATTGTACTGCACCTGTGTTGTTGCCAATTAAGGATGATGGGAGTTATAGTCCTAATAGGCCAAGGGCCAGTAAGGCAGTGCATCACAGCCCTCCAGGCTGGAAACATCTAAAATAGGAGTGTGAGAGTCTGCAGGGGGCGGATGACTGAGCCCAACCCTTAATTAAATGCTCTTTAATGTCACTTTACCCCCACCACAACTTCCTCTCTTCTTCTGAAGACAAAATAGCCAAATAGGGAAGCAGGAGGAAAAAGAATCAGTTTTCAGGGTTTGGGGGCTGCTTGTCAGCTGTGTGACTTTGGGCAAATCACTTAACTTCTCTGGGCCTCAGTTACCTCATCTGTAAAATGGGGATTAAGACTGTGAGCCTCACGTGGGACAACCTGATCACCTTGTATCTCCCCAGCACTTAGAAAAGTGCTTTGCACATAGTAAGCACTTAAATGACATCATTATTATTACAGGATGTGTGTGGGTGTGTCTACACTGTGTGTGGGTGTGTCTACACTGTGTGTGGGTGTGTCTACGCTGCTGAGGACGAGGGGCAGGGGCCAACTCCGGGAACACTACTGTTGTATGAGATCTTCTCTAGAGTGTGTGTGTGTGAGTGTGTATGTGTGGGAGAGAGAGAGAGATGTTATGAGGAGTGTTTACAAGAGTCTCTTGCTCTCTTTAGCTGATTGCTCTCCATGTCTGTGTTTCTCAGGAAGCCTGTCTCCCTGCCTCTGGCACTTACTTGCCTCTCTCTTTTCTGCCATCTTTTCCCCCCCAAATCTTGTCTTTTTAAGAAAAGAATATAGTTCTAGTCACAATCTGGAGTCCTTTGGGTTGCACTGAATAATCCTAGACACAGCTTCTACCAATGGCAAGATACACTGCTTAGTAGCTGGGGGCTCTTTCGAATGGCAGCCTATGTAATAATAATAGTAATAATGACAGCATTTGTTAAGCGCTTACTATGGGCAAAGCACTGTTCTAAGCTCTGGGGGAATACAAGGTGATCAGGTTGTCCCACGTGGGGCTCCCTGTCTTCATCCCTATTTTACAGATGAGGGAACTGAGGCCCAGAGAAGTGAAGTGACTTGCCCAAAGTCACACAACTGACAAATGGCAGAGCCGGGATTAGAACCCACAACCTCTGACTCCCAAGTCCGGGGTCTTTCCACTGAGCAGCACTGCTGCTCTCTGTACTGCTACGTGGCTGGAAAAAGAGACAAGGAAACAAAAGAGAAAATGATGCCGGTCACTGCAAACATTCAATACAGCAACATGACAAGGGGAAGCCTTTTTGTGCACCCATTGAGGTCAAGTCTGTGGATCCCTCACTGACCTCTTCAGCCACCCACGCACTTACAGATGAGCTTCACTATCAGCAGTTATTTTCTTCTGATACAGAGAACAACGGTGTATGCACAACCATATAATGCAGGCCCTCCACTGGAATAATAATAATATTTGTGGTGCTTGCTAAGCACTTACTATGTGCCAGGCACTGTAGTAAGCGTTGGGGTGGGTACAAGCAAATCGGGTTGGACACGATCCCTGTTCCACAAGGGGCTCACAGCATCAATCCCCATTTTACAGATGAGGTAACTGGGACACAGAGAAGTGAAGTGCCTTGCCCAAGGTCACACAGCAGACAAGAGATGGAGCTGGGATTAGAACCCATTACCTTCTGATTCCCAAGCCCGTGCTCTAGCCACTATGGCACACTGCTTCTCTTACCTCTGAGATGTGGTCACCAAAAGAGATCACATGCTTAATGCAAGAAAGGAAGAGTACTAGTATATCCCACTATCAAGCTCGTACGATAAAACTCGAGGCAGTTTTCACACTCAGAACTCTTCCCCTGCCTTCTTTCATTCCGTCAGACATGTCTTCTTAAGGATAGGTCAAAGCATTGAAGCAGTGATTGCTCAGCTGACATCTTTTTGGATGCACAAGCCACCATCTGTGCAACGTAGTTTTAGTATTGCATTGGGCCTGAATCTTTGGCCTTCAGTAAAACTCTACAGGACTATTGTCTCACATCTGTTCCTGACTCTGGGTGAGTAGGAGGAGAAACAATGACTTGGTTTCAGCACTCGAGTAAGTCAAAACATGCTCCAGCTACCAAACAGTGTGATAGGCTTGGACTGGAATTCTTTCCTGAAAAGCGGGAGGAGCATAAGATCCCTGTGTGTCTTTGGCAAGAGGAATCCTGCCAGACAAGACTAATATACTCCACCAGTACAGGGATAGTAAGCGCTCAATAAATACTATTGAATGAATGAATAGGCCAGGTAGATGACAGGGAACAATGTGTGTCAACAATTAGACTTCAGGAAGTCATTTGAGTCCACCAAATCTGGCATCTTCATTGTCCGACTGGGATAGAATGAAGGAATCGAGAAGCTGTGCACCAAACTTGAAGCTGATATTAAAGAGGGCAGAGTGGATCTAGTACAGTGCTCTGCACACAGTAAGCTCTCAATAAATACAATTGAATAAATGAATGAATGAATCTAGAGAAGCAGCGTGGCATAGCGGAAAGAGCATGGGCTTGGGAATCAGAGGTCGTGGGTTCTAATCCCGCCTCTGCAACTAGTCAGCTGTGTGACTTTGGGCAAGACACTTAACTTCTCTGGGTCTCAGTTACCTCATCCGTAAAATAGGGATGAAGCCTATGAGCCCCATGTGGGACAACCTGATTAGCTTGTATCTACCCCAGCATTTAGAACAGGGCTTGGCACATACTAAGCGCTTAAGGAATGCCATCATCATTATTATTATTATCTTACTATAGACAACCATTATGAAAGCAGTGTTGCCTAATAGAAAGAGCATGGGCCTGGGTTCTAATTCTGACTCTGCCACTTACCTGCTGTGTGACCTTGGGCATGTCCCTCATCCACAAAATGGGGATTCAATACCTATTCTCCCTCCTACTTAGACTATGACCCCCTTGAGGGACCCAATTATCTTGTCTTTTCCCTAGTGCTTAGAAAATAGTAAGCCCTTAACAAAAACCATAATTATTATAATAATTGTTATTATTATTACCAGAGTGAAAGTCAAAGTCACAGCCCTCTAGGCTGTAAGTTCACTGTGGGCAGGGAATGTGTCTTTTATGTTGTTATATTGTACTCTCCCAAGTGCTTAGTACAGTGCTCTGCACATGGTAAGTTCTCAATGAATACAATTGACTGACTAACAGACACATCGAAATGACATTTTTTCAAAGGAAAGATGGAATAATTTCTCTCCTCTACCCATTCCCCTCTCCCACTTTCTCTCCCTTTCTCTTTTTCTTTCTCTCCTCCCCATTCTCTCTCTCTCTCTCTCTCTCTCTCTTTCACTGTGATGTTTTCAGGGGTTCTCAGCCCTAAATCCTGGCCAAAGGAGTCCCCAGAGTCACTTGTGGAGTAACCGGGCTCCTGCTAGGTTCCACTAGGACCTAAAGCCCTTCAGCTCTTCCCTTCCTGGAACAGTTAGATTTGGAAATTCCAGCCTAACACAGGCCAAATCCCTCCACCTTGCACATCTATTGCTGCCACTATACCAAACATCTACCCAAAGGCAAGGGGATTACTCAGGGACTTGCTTACCACCCTCTCCCAGGGCTGGCTCCAAGAAGGTTGCAGAGAGTGGACTCCCTCCTCCCCATCCCTACAATCAATCAATCAATGATATTTACTGAGTACTCACTGTGTATAGAGCATGGGATTAAGCACTTGGGAGAGTACAATACTGGGTAGACACATTCCCCACCCACCAGGAGCTGAAAGACCAGAGGGAGAGACAGACATTAAAATACTTTAGGGATGTGTGCTGTGGGGCTGAAGGTGGGGTGACTGTTAAGTGCTTAAAGGGGACAGATCCAAGTGCATAGGTGAATAGAAGGGAGAGGGAGGAGGGGAAATGAGGGCTTAGTTGGGAAGGTCTCTTGGAGGAGATGTGATTTTAATAAGGCTTTGAAGGTGGGGAGAGTGATGGTCTGTCAGATATGAAAGGAGTGGAAGTTTCAGACCAGAGGGAGGATGTGGGCAAGAGTCGGTGGCGAGGTACACTAGATCGAGGTACAGTGAGCAGGTTGGCATCGGAGGAGCGAAGTGTGCGGACTGGGTTGTAGTAGGACGTCAATGAGGTAAGGTGGGAGGTTAATATAGGAGTGCTTTAAAGCTGATAGTAATGAGTTTCGGTTTGATCCAGTCCAGACATGAATGAACAACCACTGGAGGTTTTTGAAGAGTGAGGAGATGTGAGCTTTCTTTTTTTAGAACAATGATCCTGAAGTAAGGACTGGAGAGGGGAGAGACAGAAGGCAGGGAGGTCAGTGAGGAGGGTGATTCAGTAGTCAAGGCGGGATGTGATAAGTGCTTGAATAGGAGTAGCAGCAGTATGATAGAGAGGAAAGGGTGGATTTTAGCGGTGGGACACCAGGAACTTCTCCAAATTTACCACAGGCAGACACCAGAATAAAAGATCCCAATATGTTTTAATAAACATCTAATTAGAGCATTAATAATCAGGTAATAAACAAAGAAAATTCTGGTCCAAACTGCCTTTGATTAGATCTACTACTCTCCCACTCCCAACCTACCCCTGGACCTTCTTTCCTTTTTCTAGAAATGATTTGTTTGTATTAAGTCTGTCTCCCCCTCTAGACTGTAAGGTCAATGTGGGCAGGGAATGTGTCCATTATATTGTACTCTCCCAAGCGCTTAGTATGGTGGTCTGCACACAGTAAGAGCTCAGTACATATGATTGACTGACTGATTTGGGTAGATACAGGTTCATCGGGGCTCTTTTATTTGGAGGTTTGTGTCAGCAGTGGGCACTGTACTCTAGGCCAAACCACAAGCCTGTGAAAGAGTGAATATAATAATAAATAATAATAATAATAATAATGATAATGGCATTTGTTAAGCACTTACTTTGTGCCAGGCACTGTACTGAGCGCTGGGGTGGATACAAGCAAATCGGGTTAGACACAGTCCCTGTCCCACCTGGGGCTCAGAGTCTTAATCCCCATTTTACAGATGAGGGAACTGAGGCACAGAGAATAAAGTGACTTGCCTGAGGTCACACAACAGAGGAGTGGAAGACCTGGGATTAGAACCCGTGACTCTCTGACTCCCAGACCAGTGCTCTATCCACCACACCCTGCTGCTTCAAATATGAATACGGTTGCAATTCTGCAGCCTCAGAATTATATGAAAACACTTCATTCATTTCTAGTTGTGAATATATGCTTTGAATTACTTGAATACACATTAAACAAGAGTTCAGTATCCTTTGTCATTATGGTATATTTAGCATGTAAGGGAACTTTATGTTATTTTTCTAGATGTTCTGGAATGGATCCTAATTTACAAGACATAAATCTATGGAAAACATACCTCAGAATACAATTACATTTTCAAGGAACAAAATCCAGTTGCACTGTGCCAATTTCCCTGCACTGAAGATAAACAAATGGAAGTTGATTGCTCTAAGGTGCTGTGAATCATGTCCTGTTCCTACTTCAGACCGCACATTCTGCTCAAAGAGATGAGCTGTAGACTGACAGCTTGACCCTACCCCGATTCCGCACTAGCGCTGGGTTTGGAATGGAAAATCGAAGGGGAAAATATTAGCCCAGACAACTGAGGGATGGAAGCTTATAAAGTATAAACCTCCAAACTGTAAGCTCATTGTGGGCAGGGAATGTGTCTAACAACTCTTTTGTATTGTCGTCTCCCAAGTGCTTAGTGTAGTGCACTGCACAGAATAAGTGCTCAGTAAATACCATTGATTGATCATAAAGATCCACAAACATGTAGGTAAAAGCATTTCCTATTGTGGAAGTGGGCAGGGCAGGGGTCATGCTTCTTGTCCTTTCCCAACTCTCAGTCCCGCGCTTGTCACAGAATAAACACTCAGTAAATACCATTGATTGATCATGGGTGTTTCGAGCCTTTTAAGAGCACCCATATCCCTATCTGTATCACTGAGGCTGAGTTTTTGGCCTCCAAAATTTTAGAACTTTTGCACTAACCCATGTTTCCTGCTCAGTCAGTACCACTATCATCCTTAAAGACAGGTATTTAACAAATTAACGAACATGAATGAAATGACTCCCAAGGATTTCCCTGAGGTTTTTTGTTTCGATTAAGCCCTGTGTTAGGCACCAGAGGGAATTACAAAGAAAGAAGAAGACCCACAGTCCTTATTGCCAAGAAACTCACCATCTAAATAATGCATTTCATCCTCAAAGAACCCCTATGGACTTCAACAACAGCTAGAAAGATGACATGCCCTGGATCACTATTCTCACCACTGACAGGCAGCCACCCTCGGAGTGAAACACAGCAGCTGCTCGATGGCAAATTAAATAGCAGTTTAGGACAGGAAGTGGAGGATAATGATGCATGCAGCTGAAACGGCAGGAGGAATTCAGTAAGCAGATTGCAATTACTAAAGCTGTGTGAAACTTTCCGAGGCGCGCCCCCGAAATGGTTTCCACAAAGCATTGATCTCACACCCATATGGCCCTGTTTTGAGTTTTGATATCACTGGAAGCTTCAAGGATTTGTGGATTCCTTGAAAGGTTGATTAGAAGCAGTGTGGCCTAGAGGAAAGACCAAGGACCTGGGAGTAAGGGGACGTAAATTCTAATCCCAGCACCACCACTTTTTTGCGGTGTGGACTTGGGCGAGTCAATTAACTTCTCACTTTTCTTATCTGTAAAATGGGAATTATGAATAATAATAATGGTGTTTGTTTAGCGCTTACTATGTGCCAAGCACTGTTCTAAGCACTGGGGAGATACAAGGTAATCAGGTTGTCCCATGTGGGGCTCACAGTCTTAATCCCCATTTTACAGATGAGGTAACTGAGGCACACATCCAATTTAGCCCCACACATCCAATTAGTGAGATGGGGCTGTGTCCAACATGATTACCTTGTATCTACCCCAGCTTGACCTAGTACGTGCTTGACCTAGTAAGTGCTTAACAGACACCATTAAAAGTATCTGAACAGTTTCCTATATGTTTGGCTGATCCATTTCTGAAGAGAAATGTTCACAGGGCATCATCCCTAGGTTAGGGATCATGATGGGATCCTCTCAAAGTCTGTCTCCTAAACCTGACCCCTTGCATCTTCAGAGCATCAATAGAGTCACCCATAGTGCTGTTGAACAGTTTTCCAAGCAGTTTTCTCTCTATTCAGGTCTTTCCTAAACCCTGAAGTTGCAAATTTACCTCACTAACATGAGCCAATGGAAGACCTGTATAGTCTAGGAGAACGAGTACAGGACGGAGGGTCATGAAATGTAGGTTCTAATCCTGATTCTGCCACTTGCCTGGTGTGTGACCTGGGGCAAGTTCCTTAACCTCTCTGGGCCTCGGTTTTCTTCTTTGTAAAATGGGGAAAATAATGCCCGCTTCTCCCAACCCCCTTTGAGGTTGGGAGGACAAAATGAAATCTTTGATGTGAAAGAGCTTGGGAAAAATGAAAGCATAGCAGAAACAACAAGGTGTTGGTCTTACCATGGTTTATACAAACCAGCTGGTCACGAGCAAAGGGCAGCTATGGAAACTTGAGGAATTAGCATCCAGAGACCCACTGCAAAAAACCCTTTGAAGAGACCCTGTTCTCCAGGATAGGCTAAATTAATTCTGCTCCATGAGTTTATGTTCATGGGGCACCTCTCCACAGTGGTGGTGGAAGCTCTTATCGAAGGCACCATCATCAGGACCAGTAGGATGCTTGAGGGATGAGTTCATCCAGAGCAATTAGGCAGCTCTTATCAGACTATTTTCCTTGGAAAGGTTGGGGGGGAGGGAGGTCTCAAATGACAGGAATGGGGTTGGAGTGGGAAAGGACAAACCTGCAATTCACTATTTTCCTAGTGATTTTCAAGCTAAGCCTTTATGTATTCCAGCAGCCAGCCCCTTATAAAAAGATGTCCAGGAAATGAAGAGAAATGTCCTACATCCTTTTGATGTTTCATTAACTTTAGGCAAATTAAAGTACACACCACACACACACAAAGAAAAAGGCAACTCTATCCCCTGAGATCAGGAGCGGTAATGTTCTGTATTTGCAACATCTGTTTCTATTGCAGTAAACAAGGAGCAAGGCTTGACTTCATAGATTAAGCTCAGTGTTTTATCCAGTGACTTACTCATCCCCTTGAGACAATCACTTATTTCAGTCATTGGAACCATTGTTCCTTAGTGTACTCTTTATTTCAAAGTCAGAGAGTAAACTCATTTTTACCTGTTTGTCCCCATGGATAGAGCCCTTCATGGCCCATTTGCTTTCAGCAACCTTTCCAGCCCAATCAAAATACTTTTTCTTTTAACAGATTTGGGGAGTGAGGCTTGCTTCATGGATTATGCATACGTTATTGCACTGGGCTTACTTCTCAGCAGATCCTGGGTTTCCAATCCAGGGCATCTGCCCAAAGCCAATCTGCTTGATGCTCCAACCCTGGACTTGTCAGCAAATTAGTCAAACCCACAAGACGAAAGAGGAGATAATGATAATAATAATAACAATTATGGTGCTTGTTAAGTGCTTACTATGTGCCCGGCACGGTTCTAAGCGCTGGGGTGGATACAAGCAGATCGGGGTGGACACAGTCCCTGTCCCACATGGGGCTCACAGTCCCAATCCCCATTTTACAGGTGAGGTAACTGAGGCACAGAGAAGTGAAGTGACTTCCCCAAGGTCACACAGCAGACAAGCAGCAGAGTCAGGATTAGAACTTGTGACCTTCTGAGTCTCAGGCCTGTGCTCTCTCCATGCTGCTTCTCACACCTCCTTGCCTTGTACATTACTTCGTGGGACAGAGTGCTCACCGTCCTGCTCTAAGGCCTTGACTGAGTATGCTCGGGAGGGAACCCTGGAGAGAATTCTTGGCCGAAGTACCACACAAGCTGATTGACAATATCAATGCAGGCGATCGACCTAATAGCAAACACGTATGGTTCTTGTTTCTGCCTGCCTGCACTCTGATAATAGGCAGTGACAGGCTCTGAGTTACCCGGGTGGGATCATTTTCCACTATATGTGGCATGACTGTGCTGGGGGACGTATAATATATCTTGCTGAGCCTTTCTGTTCTCCTTTACACCAAACAAACTTCAGGCTATCTCTCTGGAACAACGCACACTAGGACTTCCTTCTACCCAGAGCACAACCAACGCATAAGCCACCTGTTAAGGACCGTTCAGAGTTTAATGACTTGTGTTCCCAGACCGTAGAGCCGGACAAGGGTAAATGGGTTTCCTTTGGGCTTTGCATTTAATCAATGTGAGGTAGCCGGAACTGATCCGGCCAACAGCAGAGCTGAAAGAATAGGTCTTTGCTATTGCAGGGTCTCTCCTAAGTGCCTAGTATGGTGCTTGGCACATAGTAAGCGCTCAATAAATATAACGGCAATAATACTAATGCTACTACTACTAATAATAATAACTGTGGTATTCGTTAAGTGCTTACTATGTGCCAGGTGCCGTACTAAGCGCTGGGGTTGATACGGGCCAATTGGGTTGGACACAGTCCCTGTCCTGCATGGGGCTCACGGTATTAATTCCCATTTTACAGGAGGTAACTTAGGCACTAAAATGTCAACTGACTTGCCCAAGGCCACACAGCAGACAAGTGTCAGAGCCGGGATCAGAACCCAGATCCTCTGACTCCCATGCCCTTGCTCTATCCACTAGGCCAAACTGTTTCTCCATTGGTTGATTGATATGATTGGTTGACTGACTGATCATGACTAACACAGGGATCCTCATGTCATCACTACTAAATTTGGGGCTAAGTAGTAACAGTAGTATTTACTGAGCACTCACTTGGAGTTGCACTCTGTATTAGGGGCTTGGGAGGGTCAGAATTAAGAAGGAATAAGTTCCCTGGTCACATGGAACTTATGCTCAAATGGGGTAGACAAACCACAGTCAAATAGATTAGTCAAAATAAATTATGGTAGGTACAATTGAATAGACAAATATTCAAGAGTGTCGAGGATGGGTATAAGCTTATACATGATAGAGTTGGCTCATGGCTTTATATGTCATAGGGTTCTGGGAAATTAATCAGGAAAGGCTTATTGGAGGAGGTGGGGTTTTAGGTGGACTGTGAATGTGGGGAGACCTGGGGTGTGTCAAATTTGGGGAAGGGAGGAAGTTTCAAGCCAGGATAACAGCACCAGTGAGGGGGCAAAGGCAGGAGAATGGAGAAGAAGGAAAAATTGGTGGGTTGGCTTCAGAGGAACGAAGACAGAGGGTTGGGGAGTAGCAGGTGAAGATAGGAAATAGGTAAACCTCAGAGAGTTGATGAAAGCCTACTGGCATAATCCTTACTTACAAAGAGCTACGGTAATGTCAAAATGTTGATAGGAGGAACCTGTTTGAATACGTTGTGTTTCCTGGGGCATTGTTTTGTCAATGGCACTGAAGAATTTGTCTGAATAGGAGCCTTCCTCTTTTTTTTCCCTATCTTCTATCAGGTGAAAAACTCTGAATTCTTCTCTTCATAAGGGTCTTCAATCACATTTATAAGTTCAGATGCTTTCTTGACAATTGAGGGAAGAATTTTAATACGAAGGTTTTAGTTGGCAAAGAAACCATAGCATTCTCTTCATTCATTGCTATTTATTACACATCTACTATACCTCTCCGCAGCTAAAGCCTCATTTTCCCCTTTTCCCTCTGCTCCTCCACCTCTCCCTTCCCATCCCCACAGCACTGTACTTGTCCGCTCAACTGTATATATTTTCGTTACCCTATTTATTTTGTTAATGAATTGTACATCGCCTTGATTCTATTTAGTTGCCATTGTTTTTACGAGATGTTCTTCCCCTTGACGCTGTTTAGTGCCATTGTTCTTGTCTGTCCGTCTCCCCCGATTAGACTGTAAGCCCGTCAAACGGCAGGGACTGTCTCTATCTGTTGCCGACCTGTTCATCCCAAGTGCTTAGTACAGTGCTCTGCACATAGTAAGCGCTCAATAAATACTATTGAATGAATGAATGAATGAATGCCTCGGACACCGTACTAAATGTTGGGGAGGAATACAATGGGGAGGAATACAACAAATGCAATAAATACAAAAATACAAGTGTTGGAGAAGAATACAATCAATCAATCAATTCCTGATATTTACTGAGTGTTTGGTGCAGACCACTGTATATAGCACTTAGAGTACAATGCATTTGGCAGATACCATCCCTGCCCTCAAGGCACTTACAGTCTACTGGGTGCAGAGCACTGTACTAAGCACTTGGGAGAGTAAATAGAGTTAGTAGACACGAAATCTCCTCTCAAAAAGTTTACAGTCCAGTGAGAGAGACCAACAATAAAATGCCTCTCAGTGTAGGACTCGGTCCCTGGCTTTCAGGGGGCTCACAGTCTAAATGATAGAGCTAGGGGCAATGGGCACATCAATCAATCGATGGTATTTAATAAGCACTTACGCTGTGCAGAGCACTGTACTAAGAGCTTGGAAGGGTACCATACAGCAGAATTAGCAGACCTGTTCCCTACACCTAATGAGGTTCCAGTCTAGAGGGGGAGAACGTTGTGCCCTTGGGCAAATCACTTAACTTCTTAATGTCTCAGTTGACGCATGTGTAAAATGGGGCTTCAATACCTGTCCTCTGTCCGGAGAGGTTTATCATCATTTTGAAGCACAAATCATGGCAAAGTACTCCAAGATACATACATCAACTGCAGCAGTTTCTTGCCACCTCATCCACTGTCTATGTGGTTTAAACTCCATTAGCTGCTGGCCTAGTGACAGTGGGTGGAGCCTGAGAAGAGGGAGGTGGAATATTCTGGTGAGCACAGTTCTTCCAATCAATTAGTCCATAGTTTTTAGTGAGAGCTTACTGTATTAGCAGCATAACATAGAGGACAGAGCAAGGTCCTGGGAGTCAGAAGGTCATGGGCTCTAATCCCGGCTTTCCCACTTGTCTGCTGTGTGACCTTGGGCAAGTCACTTAACTTCTCTGTGTATCAGTTACCTCATCTGTAAAATGTGGATTAAAACTGTGAGCCCCACCTGGGGACAACCTGATTACTACCTGATTACTTGTATCTACCCAGCACTTAGAACAGTGCTTGGTACAGAGTAAGTGCTTAACGAATACCATTTTTTTTTGCAGAGCACTGTACTAAGACTTCTCTCCCCTTTAGTCTGGGAGCACCATGTGGGACATGGACTGTGTCTGACATGATTAACTTGTATCGACCCCGGCATTTAGTAATATGCTTGACACATAAGTAAACACTTATATACCATTATTGTTATTGTTATTAAAACACAACAGTAGGTAGACATGTTCCCTTCCTACAAGGAGCTTACAGTTTAGGGGGGTAGCCAGACATTGAAATAAATTACAGATGTGTACATAAGTGTTATGGGACTGGAGGTGGGGGTGAATAACGGATGTAAATCCAAATACAAGGGTGATGCCTAAGGCAGAGGTAGTAGAAGAAATGAGGGCTTAGTCAGGGAAGGCCTCTTGGAGGAGAAGTGATTGTAATAAATCTCTGAAGGTGAGCAGAGTGATTGTCAGATATTAAGGGGAAGGGTATTCCAGGCTAGAGTCAGGATGTGGGTGAGGGTTCGGGGGTGAGAGATAGATGAGCTCAAGGTATAGTGAGTAGGTTGGCAGTAGAGGGGCAAAGCAAGTGTGCCACGTTTTAGAAGGAAATGAGTGAGGTAAACTAGGAGGGGGCAAGGTGACTGAGTGCTTTAAAGCTTATGGTAAGAACCTTTCTTTGATGTGGAGATGGATGGGCAACCACTGGAGTTTCTTCAGGAATGGGGATACATGGACTGAATGGTTTTCTAGAAAAATGATCTGGACAGCAGAGTGAAGAATGGACTGGAGTTGGGGAGATACAGGAAGCAGGGTGTCAACAAGGACCCTGATTAGAAGTTGATGCAGTAGTCAAGGTGGGATAGAATAAGTGCTTGGATCAATATGGTAGCGAAGTTTGGATGGAGAGGAAAGTGTGGATTTTAGTGATGTCGTGGAGGTAGAAGTGACAGGATTTAGAGACAGATTGAATATGTGGGTTGAATGAGAGAGATGAGTTAAGGATAATGCTGACGTTTGGGCTTGTGAGACAGAGAGGATAATGGTGCTGTCCACAGTGGCGGGAGAGTCAGAGGAAGGGCAGGGTTTGGTTGGCTAGAGTAGTTCTGTTTTGGATGTGTTAAATTTGAGGCATCAGTGGGACATCTAAGTAGTGATGTCCTGAAGGCAGGAGAAAAGACGGGACTGGAGAGATCAGAGCTGGAGATGTAGATGTGGAAATCATCCACATAGAGATAGTAGTTGCAGCCTTGAGAGTAAATGAGTTCTCCAAGGAAGTGGGTATAGATGGAGAATAGAAGGGAACCTAGAATTGAGACCTGAGCAACTCTCACAATTAGCGGGTGAGAGGCAGAAAAGGGGGGAGCATGAGAAAGGATTGAGAATGAATGGCCGGAGAGCTAAGAGGAAAAGAACAAAGAGAGGGCAGTATAAGTGAAGCCAAGGTTAGACAATATTTCCAGAAGAAAGGGTTGCTCCACAGTGGCAAAGGCAGCTGAGAGGTCAAGGATGGATGAGGTTGGAGTAGAAGCCACTGGCTTTGTCAAGAAGATGATCACTGGTGACCTCTGAGAAGGCAATCTCTGTGCAGTGAAGGGGGCGGATGACATATTGGAGGGGTCAAGGAGGAGAGGAAATGAAGACAGCGGGAGTAGACAACTCACTCAAGGAGTTGAAGAGGAACGGTAGGAGGGAGATGAGGCGATATCTGGAGGGAACTGTGGGGTCAAGGGAGGGTTTTTTAGGATAGAGGATACCTAAGCATGTTTGAAAGTACATAATGATAATAATAATAATAGTGTATGTTAAGTGCTTATTATATGCAAAGCATTGTACTCAGCACTGGCGTAATACAAGATAATCAGGTCAGACCCAGACCCTGACACACACGGGGCTCATAGTCTCTAAGTGTAAGAGAGAACTAGTATTGAATCCCCATTTTACAGATGAGGCAAGTGAAGCATAGAAAAGTGGAGTGACCTACCCTTGGCCACACAGCAGACAAGTGGCAGAGCTGGGTTTAGAAGCCAGGTCCTCTGACCTTTGGGCCCAGACTCTTTCCAGAAGGCCACACTTCTTCTCCATTTGTGCTAGGCACACAGATGATGCTTAACAAATGCCACTATTTATCATTCTTATCATTCTTATTATTATTGCCATTATTGTTCCTAGCTCTATATTAAGGTGAATATGAGGTTCTCTTTCTTGTTCTGTCTCAATTTCCAATAAATAAGGAGTTGTGGTAGGGAGAAATTGGAATCCAAAATAAATAGAGCCTAGCTTCTACCTCAGTGTTCTCGGTTGGGTGAATAGGTATTGCCTGGGATTGAAGGTCACCAGCCATGAGAAGAATCAACTGATGGGCCAGTTCTTATTTAGGAAGTATAGGATGACTGAGGCCAATTGGTAAATTCACACAAATGCTTCTCTATGGCTTTAAGTTGCAATTTTGAGTCCTCCAGTTTCGGATGCTCAAGTGCAGAATACTGTGCTCTCACCAGGAATATCTTTTTTATTATTTTCTTTTTTAAAGTGATCCTTAACTATTACCCTCTTTGTTTTAATGTACTTGAACACAGAGATAATGCACACTAAAAGTTTTGCTTAAATAGCAAACTAACATTTTAGATGAATACTCCCATAAATTAAAAACAGGAGAGTAATATAACATTTCAAAAAACCTCTGATGACTCACCTTTCCTACACTATCTCTAATTAAAATAAAATACCTTGAGGAAAACCTTTTGAGTCATTTCATTCAGTTTCATTAATTCTGGCTATTGAAGTCAATTTAAATTCAGTCTTGCAAAGTGAAGCCTCAGCCATTTTCCTTAGTTAACACAAGTCAAAGGCAACTACTAGCTGTCACCTGTCAGTTAGTAAACAATAAAAAGGCAAACAGCAGAAGCCCAAAATGTTATTTATACTCTTCACTAGGAATAAAGTTGTTAGAGGTAGAAGTAGTTGTGCCTTGATGCGTTTCATCTGTAAGCTGTTTGAGTTCCCCAGCCACATGTCATGAGAAATAACTGTTCGCCTTCGGGGAAGGATCTACTAGCTTCCCTGGGCTTCTTTAGAGGGCCCTAAAATGGACCTAGGAGGGAGGAGACCTGGGTTCTAATTCCAGCTCTGTCACTGGCCTGCTGGGTGACAATGAGCAAGCCCCTGGCCCTCTAGGTGTCCCCACCTCATAGACTGTGATCCCCACGTGGAACAGGTACTGATTCTAATCTGATGATCTTGCATCTAACCCAGTGCTTAGGACACTGCTTGGCAATACATGGCTTTGGGAAGCAGCATGGTCTAATGGATAGAGCACGGGCCTGGGAGTCAATAGGATCTGGGTTCTAATCCCGGCTCCCCCACGTGCCTGCTGTGTGACCTTGGGCAAGTCACTTAACTTTTCTGGGCCTCAGTTACCTCAACTGTAAAGTGGGGATTACGACTGGGAGCCCCATGTAGGACAGGGATTGTTTTCAACCCGATTAGCTTGTATCTACCCCAGGGCTTAGAACAGTGCTTGACACACAATAAGCACTTAACAAATACCATCATCATCATCATCATCAGTGTTTAACAAAGACCATAATCAACCAATCAGTCAATGCTTATTGAGTGTTTACTGTGTGCAGAACACTGTTCTAAGCCCTGGGGTAGATACAAGCTAATCAGAGCACTGTAGTAAGCACTTGGGAGAATACAACAGAGTTGCTAGACACAGTCCCTGCCCACAAGGAATTTATAGTCTAGAGGGAGACAGACATTAAAATAAACTTTGGATATGTACACAAGTGCTTTGGGGGCTGTGGGTGGGGTGAATAAAGGGTAATAAAGGCACAGTACTAAGTTCTGGGGTAGATAAAAGCATACTGACAGTCCCTGTCCCTCGTGGGGCTCACAATCTTAATCCCCATTTTATATTTGAGGTAACTGAGGCCCAGAGAAGTGAAGTGACTTGCCCAAGGCCATACAGCATGACCTTCTGACTCCCAGGCCCATGCTCTATTCGCTACTCCATGCTACTTCCCTTTGATTTGGGTACAAATCCAAGTGTAAAGGCAATGCAGAAGGGTAAGGAAATAGGGGAAATGAGGGCCTAATCAGGGATGGCCTCTTGGAGGAGATATGATTTTAATAAGACTTTAGAAGTGGGGAGATAAACACCCATCCCCCAACTTCAGCCAAAACCACTTGCGACTGAACAATGTTGTCCCCGTTTTACAGTATGCGGGGCACCACAAGTGCCAGCTTTGGACCCCAAAAGTCAGGGTTCCTGAGTTCAGCTCTGACAATTGGTTCCCAATGGGACCTTGGACCCTGCATATAATGCAAGTCCCTTAATTTTTTATCAATTAATCAAATCCATCAATCAATGGTATTTATTGAGCATAAACTGTCTGCAGAATACTGCATTAAGTGCTTGGGAGAATATAATACAATAAAATTGGGAGACATAATCCCTGCCCACAAGAAGCTTACAGTTTGGAGGGGGAGACAGACATTAAAATAAATCACTGGTAGGGTAAATTGCAGAATATGAATATATGTACATACATACTGTGGGGTTGGGTGAATTTCTAGTGCTGTCATTTCCATGGGCTCTCAGATTACTTATCTCATTCTGGTCCTCATAGCATCACTGTGCGATAGGGAAAAGCAGGTATTATCATCCTCATTTTACAGATGGGTCAAGTGGGGAAGTGAGGCATGAAAAATTAAGTGATTTGTCTAAGGTCACCCAGAAAGCCAGTGGCAGAGCTGAGAGAAGCACCCAGGTCCTCTGACTCTCAGCACCATGCTCTTTCCACTACACCACCCTGATTAACTTCTCACCCTCTAAAAAGTCAGAAGTATGAAGGGACCTGGATGAGAGGGAGAAAATCAATTTTAAAATTTAAAGATTTTTTTCTTTTTTTTAAATAAAGCGTTTGGACTTCACCTTTTCTACAATTCCCCTCTCTGTAGAGAGGATAAGATAATTTAGACCCAGCAAGAGAGTAGTATTGGCTATTTAACAAATCATTGACAATCAAACAAAAAGTTCAATTGTCACTAAATCAACTGTCATTCTCCGACAGTCAGATCATCAAAAGAAATCATCGGTCCCAAAGAGACTTTTTTTCAGTTTGAGATTATCCATGGGTTGATTTTGATTCTCAGAATACTAACAATTGGAATTTTTTAACAAGTTGACTTTAAGCGTATGGCTTCAGGTGAATTGATGATCCTCCTACAGTGACCCATAATGAATTTATCAACTTGTTTTTCTTTGACACTGTGGGCTTTTAAGGGGCAGAGCTTTCAATAACCTAAAATAATTTTTTGAATGTTTGCTATTACAGTCACAACTAATGTTCCCATTATGTACACTCACTCTATGGTAGATTATCCATCAATCAAGCATAATACTCTACTTATGTCTTTAGGAAAGTACAAAAGAAGTAAACAATAATAATAATAATAATAATGTTGGGATTTGTTAAGCGCTTACTATGTGCCGAGCACTGTTCTAAGCGCTGGGGTAGACACAGGGGAATCAGGTTGTCCCACGTGGGGCTCACAGTCTTAATCCCCATTTTACAGATGAGGGAACTGAGGCACCGAGAAGTTAAGTGACTTGCCCAAAGTCACACAGCTGGCAAGTGGCAGAGCCAGGGTTTGAACCCATGACCTCTGACTCCAAAGCCCGTGCTCTTTCCAGTGAGCCACGCTGCTTCTCAAAATATATACAGTTGAGCGGACGAGTACAGATGAGGTAACTGAGTCACAGAGAAGTTAAGTGATTTATCCAAGGTCATACGGCTGACAAGTGGTGGAGCCGGGATTAGAACCCATGACCTCTGACTCCCAAGCCCGGGCTCTTTCCACTAAGCCATGCATCAACAATACAATCCCTGCCTTCAATGAGATTACAACCTTATGGGGATTACAATCAATCAATCAATGGCATTTATTGAGTGCTTTGTGCTGAGTGAGTTGTACTGAGTGCTTGTACCGAAGGTTGTACTGAGTGCTTGGGAGAGGAAAACAGAGATAGACATGATCCCCTGCCCTCAAGACATTTACAGTCTACTGGATGCAGAGCACTGTACTGAGCATTCGAGAAGGAACAATAGAGATAGTAAATATTATCCCTGCCCTCAAGGAGCTGCCAGTCTACTGTGTGCAGAACACCGTACTAAGCACTTGGGAGAGAACAGTAAAGTTAGTAGACACAATCCCTCATTTGGTGCCCCAAATGATCATCTCCATCCTGTTTGGGTAGAATACAGGTCAAGCACATCTAGAACATGAGCTTTTATAACTAGTTAAATTCAACGACCCCAAGCATTAATGAGTCAGAAGAGGAATCAACCACACAGACCAAAAAAACTCATATCTCTTAGCAACCAGTCAGGTATTTCAGATACGAACTGTTTCCTAATCCAGATGGGAAGCAGAGATAAACATATTGTGGATCAAAGCCATCCAAAATGATGATGTCTATATTAGAAGAATTTCCCTTTTCCCCAGGGAATTCAGGTGACAGGGAATAGTGGGGCAGATAAATCCACCTGAACAGATAGTGCTTCTCCAAAGGCAGGTCAAGTTCAGCACAAGAACAAGTATTTGAGAGCTTTCACAACTAGTTAAAACACAAGACCGATAATACTGCCGCTCTCAAATCAGTTCTGAAATCCAACAGAAGGTTGTTAATATTGATATGGTTAATATACATCAAATAGGTTTCCTTTAATTTTTTGAATCGAAAAATTCTCCACAGTGTTGACATTTCCTTACTGAACTCTCAGGAGTGTTTGGTTTCTGAGGCTGTAGGGCCCAAGACACATTTTGTTTTAAATAATCCTTCATAAAAAATTCAGCTTTTGGTCTAATATGATTGAAACTCAGCTTGAGTGTGTTTTATAATGCATTGAACTGGAAAGACTATAGTTGTTGAATTATTCAAAACATGATAGAGAAAAGAGAGCTATATGTGTGTGCATATAGGGAGGGGTGATTAAAGAAATCAGGGAGACTTGATATGCCTTGTTATCTCATTTTATTTACTTTTCAGAAGTCCTCCAAATATTAGAGAAAAAATCAATATCAATTTTCACCTCTGTCACGTTCTACACTTCAATTATTAATGAATGTCAAATTTGACCACATTTCTCTGTACCACCTGCTCTGCAATAATATTTCTGAGCCTTTATTAAAAATGTAAAATTGTCATTGAATTTCCAAATATGATTCTCCAGTGGCTAATTCAGCTTGTTTTATTAATAAGCAGGTTCTGATGAGTAATACTAATTTAATACGCCAGCATGTAAGATTAAACCATAAATTATTCCTGCTGAAGGTGATGAGATTTGACTGCTGTGGTTGTTAGGCAATAACCCTCCTGAATTAACCCCATAAGCACTCCAAGCCAAGAAGGAATCATTGCAAGATAAGGAAAGCAGTTAATGCATTTATACTACAGCTTTTTTTTTTCCACGGGCATACCCAATCACTCAGTATACTCCTACCCCCACCACCCAACACAAATACACAATACACATACACAAATGCCCCCAAATGAAAAATGATCACCATTAATTTACACTAGGATTTGCATAGCTTCATTAATGCTACCCGTGTTAGAGCGCTTCATGATGGCATTTACCATTCTCACTGCCTAAATAAAGCTCTCAATTTTGAGTTAATGCCAAAAAATAAACAGAAATAATGATTAAGGTACAGGACCATTAAAGCCTCTCTTTAACTGATCAAGAGCTATGTGAATGCAGCCAAATTTTCCCAAGTGATACGTGAAGACCTGAGGGAAATATTTTGTTTTTGGGAGCTGCACGTCATTTGCGCGTTCATCCTGTCGGTAGAATGAGCTATGGGATGTACTTTGAACAGGTTCAGACCTTTTGTTTGTTTCCTAGGCTGTGCTACCAATTCTCTACTCCTCCTCAAGCACTGTATTTTCCAAAGGTGCAAATTGTCTGGACCCTGGACAGGTAAGTTTCCCATAGTATTTGAGAGGCAACTGGAGTAGAATATACCCTGATGAAATTCTCTCCCGAGCTTTCATTGGTTGCCATCAGTGCTGCTGACCAAGAAATAAAAACCATAATATTAATTGTAAATATCTCTTTAAGGCAACTCCAGTTTGAGCACTGGTTTGACTCTGGTACCCAGCAAGAGATTTAGCTTGTTTGCCTTTTCCATTCCAGATTAGGTCCCAGAAAGATAAAGTGCTGGAAAATGAATCCCTTGAGGGGAGGGATCATGTCTACTAACTGCATTGGAGTCAGCCATGTACTCAGAATAGTGCTCTGCTCACAGTAGACCATAAGCATTTTCAAGGCAGCGATTGTGTCTACTAACTGAATTGAACTGGGCCACGTGGTTAATTTAATGTTCCACACCTAGGGAACTGTAAGCTCACTGAGGGCAGGGATCATAATAATTGTGGTATTTGTTAAGCTCTTACTATATGCCAAGGAGTGTAATAATAATAATAATTATGTTGTTATTTGTTAAACGCTTACTATGTGCAGAACACTATTCTAAGTGCTGGCGTAGATACAGGGTAATCAGGTTGTCCCACGTGAGGCTCACAGTCTTCATCCCCATTTTACAGATGAGGTAACTGAGGCAGAGAGAAGTTAAGTGACTTGCCCACAGTCACACAGCTGACAAGTGGCAGAGCTGGGATTCGAACCCAAGATTTCTGACTCCCAAGCCCGGGCTCCTTCCACTGAGCCACGCTGCTTCCCTGTACAGAGCACTAGGATAGATACAAGATAATCAGATCCCACACAGGGCTCATGTTTGAAGTAGGAGGGGGAACAGGTTTTGAACCTCCATTTTGCATATGAGGGAACTGACCCACAGGGAAGTGAAGTGACTTGTCAAGGTCACACAGTGAGTTCGTGGTGGAGCCAGGATTAGACCCCAGCAGGATTAGAACCCAGTTCCTCTGACTCCTGGGCCTATGTTCTTTCCACTAGGCCACACTGCTTCCCATGTCTATTAACTATATTGTACTCTCTCAAGGGCTTATTACAGTACTCTGCACATAGTAGATTGTAAGCTCTTTGAAGGCAGGGATCATGTTTACTAACTGTAGTGTCCTCTCCCAAGTGCTTAGGACAGTGTTCCACTCAGAAAAAATGCTTAATTAATGTTGTGGATTAAGCCCAGTTTGAGATTGGGGGATGTCCTACTCCACTGACTGGTGGAATTCTTCTTCTCCAGGGTTGAATGAAGTGTGGTCAAAATAATTTCCCAAAGTGTATATAAAGTGGATATCTCTAGCATCCTAACTTTAACTGAAGACAAACCGAGTTGGTGTTCAGTATTCAGGAATGAACTTTCTCATTGCAAACAAAGACATCAGGAAACCTTTGAGGTTAGAGGGAGAAACTTTCAAACAGCAGCTGCCTGATCGCCAAGGGACAGTTTTCACACATACTCTGTGTTGAAAGGACAACTGATCTCTTTAGACACAGTCACACACCTGGTCATCAATCTATAAACAGTATCCTTTTTACACATGAAGCACTGAACGCACATGTCCATTCAAACAAAAACTCAACACAAAGCCTTATGAAATCGATGAAATAAACACATCTAGACTTTATGGTAGCATTTAAGTTTCAAAGTACCATGTCATCAGTCAATCGTGGATATGTCTAGGTGGTAAACCTCTTGAGGGCAGGGATCGTGTCTATCAACCGAACTGTACTCTCCCAGGCACTTAATACAGTGCTCTGCCCATGGAAAATGCTCAGTAAATACCACTGACTGATTTGAACTCTTTAGAGGCCCATCAGAAGAAGACACAAGGTAGTCAAAAGTCTTTCCACACGGCCTATATTTCCAAAATTTTTGATTGGTTGATTTGATCGGGAAGCTGCATGACCTAGTGGAAAGAGCATGGGCCTGGGAGTCAGAGGACCTGGGTTCTAATTCCTGCTCTGTTGCTTGTCTGCTGTGTAACCCTGGGCAAATCGCTTAACTTTTCTAACCTTCACTTTCCTCATTTGTAAAATGGACATTAAACCCTACTTCCTCCTACTTAGCCTGTTAGCCCCATCCATGTAGGACAGGAACTGTGTCCAAACTGATTCTCTTGTATCTACCCCAGCTCCTATTTGCTTGGCAAATAGTAAGCACTTAACAAATCTCGTAATGATAATGTTTACTAGGGTATGGGTTAATAATGATCATTCAATTAACAGTAGGCATTAAACATTCACTTTTTCAGATCATCCGTGTATGGGTAAATGTGTAGGGATGGAGAGCATATTAACTATCCCTCATATTTTAAAATGACATCATGAACAGAAAGATCCTAACCAAGACCCATTTGCAATTCACAAGCCATTTCACACTGTTATCTCTGATCATGTTGATGTGTCTGCCACCTGAAGTACATGATGATTCCCGAATATCATATTAGCATCTTGGAATCCCAATATTCTCAAAACCTCCATTCAGGATGAGATATTCATTTCCTGATTGTCTTCTGCCAGGGAACTCTAGCTGTTTTGTCTCAACATTCAACAGTCCTGCCACATTGTCTGATTCACTGAATCCTTCAAGATTGTTTTGCATTGAGCTTTGTCTCTATATTGGCAAACTAGTAGTAAAGGTATTTAATAATAATAATAATAATGTTGGTATTTGTTAAGTGCTTACTATGTGCAGAGCACTGTTCTAAGCTCTGGAGTCGATACAGGGTAATCAGGTTGTCCCACATGAGGCTCACAGTCTTAATCCCCATTTTACAGATGAGGTAACTGAGGCACAGAGAAGTTAAGTGACTTGCCCACCATCACACAGCTGACAAGCGGCGGAGCCGGGATTCAAACCCATGACACCTGACTCCCAAGCCCGTGCTCTTTCCACTGAACCAAGCTGCTTCTGGGTGTGAGTCATTGAATTAAATGCCCCACTCCTCAAAGTGCTACCCCCACTCTTCAGGGACCTCCAGTGGTTGCCCATCCACCTCCGCATCAAACAGAAACTCCTTATTTTAAAGGAGTTACATTTTACTTTGAGGGTTATGAAGCACTCAAGCATCTTTCCCCCTCATACCTCCCTTTGCTACTACCCTACTACAACCCAGCCAGCACACTTCGTTCCTCTAATGCCAGCCTACTCACTGTACCTCCAACTCATCTATCTCATGCCTGATTCCTTCCCCACATCCTGCCTCTGGCTTGGAACTCCCTCCCACTACACGTGACAGGCGATCACTCTTCACACCTCTAAAGTCTTATTAAAAGCACACCTCCTCCAAGAGGCCTTTCCTAACTAAACCCTCATTTGCTATTCTCCCACTCCCTTCTACCTTGCCCTTGTCCTTGGATTTGCACCCTTTAATCGCCCCACCCTCGGCCCCACAGCACTTGTGTACAATATCCATTATGCATTTATTTATATTAATGCCTGTCACCCCCTCTAGACTCTAAGCTCCTTGTGGGCATGGAATGTACCTACCAACTCTGTTATATTGTACTCTCCCAAGCACTTGGTACAAAGCTCTGCACAGAGTAAGCTCTCAGCACATATTACTGATGGATCTTTTTGATTTGTTTGTTTGTTTCATGGTACTTGGTAAGTGCTTACTTTGTGTCAAACCCTGTTCTAAGTGCTGGGGAAGGTCCAAGTCAAATAGGTCAGACACAGTCCCTCTCCCATATGGGTCTCACAGTCTCTACTTCTACTGCTTCATGCATGCAGGGTATACTGCCTAGGCTACAGAATTTGGTCACTGTTAAATACTCTCTGCTTCAGTGAGCATCTTAGAGTCAGCACATTCACAATAACCATGACAATAAGGAATGGTCTCTGAGCTGTCTCGTTATATCCCGGCTAGACTACTGTGTCAGCCTTCTCTCTGACCTCCCTTCCTCCTCCTCTCTCGCCCCGCTCCGGTCTATTCTTCACTCCGCTGCCCGGCTCATCTTCCTGCAGAAACGATCTGGGCATGTCACTCCCCTTCTTAAACAACTCCAGTGGTTGCCTATCAACCTCCGCTCCAAACAAAAACTCCTCACTCTAGGCTTCAAGGCTCTCCATCACCTTGCCCCTTCCTACCTCTCCTCCCTTCTCTCTTTCTACCACCCACCCCGCACGCTCCGCTCCTCTGCCGCCCACCTCCTCACCGTCCCTCGGTCTCGCCTATCCCGCCGTCGACCCCTGGGCCACGTTCTCCCGCGGTCCTGGAACGCCCTCCCTCCTCACCTCCGCCAAACTGATTCTCTTTCCCTCTTCAAAACCTTACTTAAAAATCACCTCCTCCAAGAGGCGTTCCCAGACTGAGCTCCTCTTCCCCCTCTACTCCCTCTGCCATCCCCCCTTTACCTCTCCGCAGCTAAAGCCTCATTTTCCCCTTTTCCCTCTGCTCCTCCACCTCTCCCTTCCCATCCCCACAGCACTGTACTTGTCCGCTCAACTGTA
The DNA here is from genome assembly GCF_004115215.2 of Ornithorhynchus anatinus. Taxonomy (NCBI): domain Eukaryota; kingdom Metazoa; phylum Chordata; class Mammalia; order Monotremata; family Ornithorhynchidae; genus Ornithorhynchus; species Ornithorhynchus anatinus. Next base: position 64,849,663 of record NC_041753.1, read on the forward strand.
TATATTTTCGTTACCCTATTTATTTTGTTAATGAATTGTACATCGCCTTGATTCTATTTAGTTGCCATTGTTTTTACGAGATGTTCTTCCCCTTGACGCTGTTTAGTGCCATTGTTCTTGTCTGTCCGTCTCCCCCGATTAGACTGTAAGCCCGTCAAACGGCAGGGACTGTCTCTATCTGTTGCCGACTTGTTCATCCCAAGCGCTTAGTACAGTGCTCTGCACATAGTAAGCGCTCAATAAATACTATTGAATGAAAACCTTTGAGTGTTGTTTCCATCTCTTCGGGAACCGTGCTACTTATCTGGGATGAGGGTGGAGCTGACTAATGTATGTCAGTGGTAACATAGCCATGTTTATGGGGCCACACAGTGTTCTGTTCTGTGGTGACAAAAAGTCTTAGGTTGATGGCAGTCGGACAACATAGTACTGGATTTCTTTGACCTCGGTTATCTACTCTAGGTTGTTTGTATTCTTCAGGTTGACCTGTAGTACTCAAACCAGTAATGAAAATAAAAATAATACTTGTGGTACTGGTTAAGCACTTGCTATATCTGAGCACTGTGCTAAGCACTGGGGCAGATATAAGACAGTCAGGTTGGATATAATCCCTGTCCCTCACAAGGGATGCCTTCTAAGGGGAAGAGAGAATATATATTCAATCCCCATTTTCCAGATGAGGAAATTGGGAAGGACAGAAGTTAAATGACTTTTCCAAAGTCACACAACAGAAAATTTTGGAGCTGGATTAGAATCCTGGTCCTCTGACTCTGAGGTTCATGCTCTTTCCACTAGGCCCTGCTGCTTCAAATTTAAGTATATGCAGATTGGATTTAGTCCCTGTCCAATGTGTGATTTACAATCTAATCAATCAATCAATGCTACTTATTGAGGACAAACTGGTCAGCGGGAAGTCACAATATAAATGCTGTGGGGGGAGATCATCATTAGAGGTTCTGTTGGGCTCGATTCCTGTGTCATCCTAACTATGGGGTCTGTTCCTGTAACAGAAGCAATTGCTGAACATCATATTAGCATAGCAGTTGGACAGGGCCCAGGAGGGCAGGGAAATATGGATGCACAGGGTGGAGTAAGACAGCTGGCAGCTGAGTGACAATATTGGCAACAGCTACTAAACAAATCAGTGGTCAATCTCTCTGTTGAGTGCAACACAGAAAAATGTGTTCCAAATGAGCAGGAAAAATTCAATCACGCAGGGGACCTAAAGGAAATGAAATCATTTTGAATAAAAGAAAAGAGCAGATTGAGTAGAAAAAGAGAATGAGAGTCAAATATGCCCCCTCTATCAATTTTGTTTTGAGAATCTCACAGATTCTTGGTCCTCATTCCCAGTCTTCCTGTTTCACTAGGTAGCCTGGGAGGAGGACATCTGTGTATGAAGTGGAATATGACACTGACATTGTACCCTCTTGGTTCTCCTCCTATCTCTCTGTCTTTTCCTTCTCAGTCTCTTTTGTGGCTTCCTTCCCTGCCTCTCACCCTCTGACTCCGGGGGTTCCTCAAGACTCAGTTCTGTCTCTCCTTCTATTCTCCATCTACACATGCCCCCTTAGAGAACTCATTCACTCTCATGGCTTCTACTACCATCTCTATGTTAATGATTCCCAAATCTCCATCTCCAGCCCTGACCTCTCTCCTTTTCTGCAGTCTCACATTTCCTCCGGCCTTCAGGGCACCTCTACCAGGATGTCCCACTGACACCTAAAACTAAATACATCCAAAACATAACTTCCTTATCTTCTCACCCAAACCCTGTCCTCCCCCTGTCTTTCCCATCATTGTAGAGAATATCATTTTCCTCCCTAGCTCACAAACCTGTAACCTTGGTGTTGTCTGCGATTCATCTCTCTCATTCAATTTACATACTCAATCTGTCACTGAATCTTGTCCATTCTACCTTCACAACATTGCTAAAATTTACCCTTTCCTCTCCATCCAAACTGCTACCATGCTGATCCAACCACTTATCCTATCCCATCTTGACTATTGCATCAGCCACCTTGGTGACCTCCCTGCTTCCTGTCTCTCCCCACTCTAGTCCATACTTCCCACTGCTGCAAGGATCATTTTTCTAAAAACTCTTTCAGTCCATGTCTCCCCACTACTCGAGAATGTTCAGTGGTTGCCCATCCACTTCCACATCACACAGAAACTCTTTACCATAGTCTTTAAACCACTCATTTAGATTGCCCCCTTCCACCTCACCTCACTGATCTCCTATTACAGCCCAGCCTGCTCACATCACTCTTCTTGTGCCTGCTCATTCATCGTGCCCCAATCTCATCTTTCTCGCTGCCGACCTCTTTTCCACATCCTCCCCCCAGTTTGGAACTCCCTCACCCTCCATATTCAACAGACCACTACTCTCCTGCATTTCAAAGCCTTATTAAGGTCACATCTCCTCCAAGAAGACTTCCCCATTAAATCCACTTTTCCCTGGCTTCCTCTCTCTTCTGCATTGTTTACACACTTGGATCTGTGACCTTTGGGTATTTGATATTTGCCCCACCCTCAACCCCACAGCACTTACATATACAAAAATACATATATAAAATTATATTGTAAATTATTTATTTATATGAATGCCTAACTACCCCTTTAGACTCTAAGCCCATTATGGGCAGTGAATGTGTCTACCAACTCAGTTGTATTGTAGTCTCTGAATTACTTAGTATAGTGGTCTGCACATAGTAAGCAATCAATAAATACCACTGGTGGTGATGATGATGATGATGATATGAGGCATTATGGAAGCACAAAGGATTCCTACAATACTGTTCTCAGTCCTAGGAAAAGTCAAGGACAAAGGGAGCAAAAGATGGAGGAAGGAGGAAATGAAAACCATGCAGTCTTGTAGTTTTGGGGATAAAGTTGAAGTTCCTCAGGAAATCTGTGATTTTCTAGGAAAAGGTTGAGGGAGAAGGAGGAGAAGTCACAGGGGATTAGACTCCCGCCATACTCTTGGAAGCATGGGCCAAGCTAAATCGTGGCTTGTGACCTATTTAATAAATGAAAATGCAAATCAAAAAAGAGCCTCCAGGATCGGAAATTATGCACAATTCTTTGCAGAGCATATTTTGAATGTTGCAAGTGAGAAAATAAATAACTTTTACATAGGGGAATTTCCCTGGATTCCCCTGGGCCATAAATCAAGGACTCAAGTGGAGAGTCGGCTCTCCTGAAACTGTTAAATAAAGGGCAGCAAGCTGGAGACCTGTTTCTGTTTTGAAAGGGAACACAACACTTGATTAAACCTTGAAACCCACTTGGCTCTAGACATTCACGTGGTTGAACTTAGCAGTTCCTCTGGGATTCACACTGGTCCTTTCTTTCTGTGCGAGTGCTTTGGGGACTCCTAGGTAGCTTCATCTCTTTCCCAGTTTTCTATCCACCGGAGAGATGAAGAAAGGGGCTCCCACTTTATTGTAAAAGTACTTGAGACGTCCGTGCAGTGAAAAATGGGAAAAAAAAAAACATCAAAAGGAATCCCAGCTGGAAAACCCTAAACAGAAAAATTTGCTAACAGTTAGGTGGACAGCTAGGAGATAGAAGGATATGGGATGCAAATGAGGATTTGTTAATAATTGTGGAATATGTTAAGCCCTTATTATGTGCCAAGTACTGGGCTAGATACCATTATAAGCAGATCAGACACAGTCCCTTACCCACATGAGGCTCACAGACTAAAGGAGAAAGAGAGCAGGCACTGATTCCTCATTTTACAGGTGAGGAAACTGAGGCTTAGATAAGTAAAGGGAGTTGATAGGGTCACACTGAGGGCACCTTATACAGCTGGAATTCAAACCCAGGTCTCCTGCCTCCAAGGCCCTGCCTCTGTCCAATAGGCCACACTGCTTCTTAACGGTAGTCAGGATTTCTGGCTGAGTTTCCTAACAGTACAATTATTTTAGTATATGAACTTGAACACTCATTTCCCCTTAATTTCCTTACCCAGGCAATAATTGCATTCATTAGCTAGGACCTGTAAAATGCTCTGGCCTCTTCTGTTCCCCTTGTCATGCATTCTTTCTCAGGCTCCGCAGATTTCTCCAGAAACCCTCTTGATCTCTGACAAGATTCTATGAACCAGAGGTGCCACCCCCCCATTTTGAGAAGGATGAACAAATATCAAAGCCAGGTCTCCATCTGTCTCAAAACCAGAACAGAAATAAGAAACTTAAAGAGAACAAATGTTATGATTTTTCTAAATAATGAAAGATGAATGGGAAGGTCTTGAATTTTATCAAAAGTAATGATTTCATAAAAATCATTTCCCACCAAAGATTTGAATTCTTCTAAAGCCAATAAAACCCAATCGAGGCACGAAGCTGGGTTCGTAATTGAATCAGAGTAACTTGGGCCTTGATCTGGGCGTATAAACACACACACACACGAGACACACACACACACACACACACACACACACGGGAAAGCACATGGAGATGAAAACTTCCAAGTAAAGTTGTTATTCACTTTCCTGTGATCCATATCATTCATCCTCGTCTACAGATAAATTTAGGATTATTCAGTGGACAGAGTTTTTGTCTACACAGAGTGGAAGGGATCGGCTCCTTCAGCTTCTCAGCCACTCTCAAGACTGTAGACAGCACAGTCCTTTCCTGGGGGCGTCCCTGCCCTGGTCCTTCCAGGCTAGAGGTATTGGTATTTATTGAGCATCTACCAAGGCAACACACTGGATGAAGTGCTTAGGAGAAGAAAACAGAGAAAAACCTTCCCTACCTGCCTTCATCCCGCCGGACAGTTAGCTCACTGTGCGCAGGGAATGTGTCTATCGTTATAATGTACTCTCCCAAGTGCTTAGTACAGTGCTCTGCACATAGTAAGCACACAGTAAATACGACTGAAGAAATGAATGAGCTGTCTCTACTCTGCTGTGTCTGTCCCTTCTTACCTCCACTTTCCAGCTCCCTGTTCACAGTCTCCTTCATCTTTGTACCTTCTTTATTTACCATTCTTGCTCCTGTTTCTCCCATTGTCCAGCCCTCTCAGCTTCGGGGTAACAATCAGAGCACTAGACACTGACCCAGATAAAATGAACTGCTAGACTTCCCTGAGATAAAGAGGGTTTACTGATAATGAAGAATAATATTCCTACCTCGGTTCCCCTTCCCTTCCTTGTCACCTCGACTCTCTCCCTCTGCTCTTCCCCCTCTCTCCCCGCCCAACAGCACTATGTATATATGTTTATATCTATATTTCTTTTTATTTATATTGATGCCTGTTTACTTGTTTTGATGTCTGTCTCCCCCCCATCTAGACTGTAAGCATGTTATGGGCAAGGATTGTCTCCCTTTATTGCTGTATTGTACTTTCCAAGCACTTAGCACAGTGCTATGTATACAGTAAGTGCTCCATAAATACAGTTGAATGAATGAATAGGTTTATAAAGCTATAGTGGTACCAACCTAATGATCACTGTGGTATTTAAGCCTTTACTATGTGCTGAGCACTGTGTTTAGCACTGGTAGAGATACAGTAAATCAGGTTGGACACAGTCCCTATCCCACATGTGGCTCACAGCCTAAGGGGAAAAGAGGTTTTGGATCTCCATTTAGCATATGGGGAGACCAAGATGCAAAGAAGTTAAGTAATAATAATTACTATTATTATGGTATTTGTTAAGCGCTTACTATGTGTCAAGCACTGATCTAAGTGCTGAGGTAGTTTGAAGTTAATCAGGTTGTCCCTCATGGGGCTCACAGTTTTAATCTCCATTTTATAGATGAGGTAACTGAGGCAGAGAGAAGTTAAATGGCTTACCCAAGGTCACACAGCAAATAGGAGAGTTGGGATTAGAACCCATGACCCTCTGACTCCCAGGCTCATGCTCTTTCCACTAAGCCACACTACTTCTCTGTAACTCTGTAACTCTGTAAGTAACTTAACCAAGGTCACACAGCAGGTAAGTGGCAGAGCCAGGATTAGGCCTTCCTATATGATGGGAAGAGGGATTGTCTAGCTATCAGGAATAATGGGAAGATCTCTAAGGGCCAGTGCCCATGCTGAGTGGATTACTTTTACTGCCACGGAGGACAAATTGGTGATGAGAGCAACTGGCAGGCTTCAGACAGCAAAATGGCTTTCCTGGGTGGGTCATGAGAGGACAGTGGATGACGGTAGGATACCCAAACAGTTGTTGGGTAATGGTCTGAATGGGGGCATATGCGAGCAGGCAGGGCAGAATAAACAAACTAATCTCACAGAGAAGCCCAGTGTCCCACAGCATGATAAAAAAGGGGTTTGCCAGGAGACCACTACAGCAGACAGACCAGGCTGGCTTTCATTTATTCATTCAATAACACTTATTGAGCATTTACTGTGTGCAGAGCACTGTAATCAGCACTTGGGAGAGTACAATACAACAATAAACAGACACTTTTCCTGCCCAGAACGAGCTTACAGTCTAGAGGGGGAGACAGACATGAATAGAAATGAATAAATTACAGATTTGTACATAAGTGCTGTGGGACTGGGACGGGGGACAAATGAAGGTGCAAGTCAGGGCGATGCAGGAGGGAGAGGGAGAAGAAAACAATCAGGAGAGAGTTTGGGGTCCTTCAGTAGAGGATTCTTGAAGATCGGGATGTCAAAAGCGACATGCTTTTAAACAGACACAGGCCTTATATGAGACAAACCTATCAGCGCAGCAGGGAATGATGTTTATTCACACATGATTCAGATCCCATCATCATTGGTGGCATATTCAAAAAGGAACGACAGGTGTGTGAACATATGTCTGCGTCTGTGTGTGGGCAGCAGTTACATTTTTTCAAAAATGTAAAATACAGGATTCAGTGAAACCATAAATGATCACAATGTAGAGAACACCAGGGGTCAGACTTTTCCTGGGGGTGGAAATCACTTTTTTGTTGAAGCACTCAAGAAAATTGGTGGGACATCCGTTGGACACATTTTGATTTGTTGTTTAAATATGAATGCATAATCCTACACCATCAAAAATGATTCCGGATCACTCATCATATAGCAGCAGGTAAGCTTTTAAAGCAACAAGGCCTAGTGGAAAGAGTTCGGGCCTGGGAGAGAGAGCATGTGGGTTCTGCTCCTGACTCTACCATATACCTGCTGTGTGACCTTGGGCAAGTCACTTCTCTATGTCTCAGTTCCATCATCTGAAAAATGGGGATTCAATATCTGTTCTCCCTCCTACTTAGACTGTAAACCCCATGTGGGACCTAATTTCTCTTGTACCTACCCCGAAGTTTAATACCATTCTTGGTGTATAGTTAATGCTTAACAAATACCACAATTATTATTATTATATAATCATTAGACTATCCAAAAGTTGGGTAAGTGATCCTCCCATTCTGTTTTTTAAAGACCAGGCCCTGAAATGACCAAATGCCCTGGTGAAAGCTGTATTCCGTTTGAAAAGGAGAGGAGTTTGAAATCACGCTATGGGTCATTATCCTCCTGCAATCTGTGCAAGTAACAGTGAGCAGGTTCACTTGTTTTCTTAGAAAGAAGAATACATGAGAAGCAGCATGGCCTAATGGAAAGAACATGGCCCTGGGAGTCAGATGACCTGGGTTCTCATCCCGCCTCTGCCAATTACTTGCTGTGTGACTTTGGGCAAGTTATGTAATTTCTCTGTGCCTCAGTTTCCTCACCTGCAAAATGGGAATTAAATTCATTCATTCAATCGTATTTAATTGAGCGCTTACTGTGTGCAGAGCACTGTGCAAAGCACTTGGAAAGTACAATTCGGCAACAGATAGAGACAATCCCTACCCAACAGTAGGCTCACAGTCTAGAAATTCTACTCCCTCCCACTTAGACTGTGAGCCCCATATGGGACAGGGACCACATCCAACCTTATAAACTTGTATCTACCCCAGGGCTTAGAACAGTGCTTGACACACAGTAAGCTCTTTAACAACTACCATAAAACACACCAAAAAACCCCAATTGGACATAGCTTTTATTTACTTGTTCTCTGGGCCTTAGTTTCCTCATCTGCAAAATGGAGATGAAATACCCAAGCGGGACAGGGACTGTGTCCAGCCTGAAGATCTGGTATCTATGCCAGTGTTTAGTATACTGCTTCACACATAGTAAGTGTTGAGCCAATCAATCCAGCGATCAATCAATTAATGGTATTTGTCAAGTGCTTACTGTGTGCAGGGCACTGTGCTAAATGCTTGGGAAAGTATAATACAATAGAATAAGTAGACGTCATCCTTGCCCTCAAGGAGCTTACATCTACAGGGTGAGATAGAGATTAAAATGAATGACAGATAGGGGAAATAGTATAATAGGATATATACCTATGTGCTTCGGGGCTGGGGTGAGTATCAATTTCATAATTTTTTAAATCGTACTTGTTAAGCATTAATTATATGCCACATACTATACTAACCACTGGTAGAGTCAAGATAATCAGATTGGACCTAGTCCCTGTTCCACACGAGCCTCACAGTCTAAGCAGGAGGGAGTAGGATTTAACCCCCATTTTAGAGATGAGGTAATTGAAGCGCAGAGTAGTTAAATGGCTTCCTCAAAGTCTCACAGCAGACAAGTGGCAGAACAGGGATTAGAACTCAGGTCCTCTGTCTCCCAGGCCCAGGCTTTTTCCGGTAGGCTACATTGTTTATTATTATCGTTATTATTATTATTATCATTAGTTGGACATGAGTGGTAGAAGAAAATGGAAACACGGGTCTTTTTGTGGATTTTCTTCTTCATCCAAAGGACTTAGAAGGGAGTCGGGATGGCAGGGTGAAGCAAGAGATCCCTAGGGGAGGAGAATGGTCATTTCCTCATGTGTGGCTGAATTATATTATCTCTCACCATAATTTACTATTGATAATGGAATAAACAGTAGATTAATTCCCATTACTGAAGAAACCTCTCATTATCCTGGATGTTCTATTATGTACTTAAATGATCAGGATCGGTTGGCTACGTTAACCATTGTAATTTAAGCACCACACTGATCTCCATTACCGTCTTCTTCACCCTCATCATCTCTCAGCCATCCTTCACCTCAAATGAGAAAAGGGCACCTTCGGGCATAATGTTAAAAGGAATAAAAAAGCATTCAAGCAACCTCGCTCAACCCCACGGCCAGTTCTCTTGCTGTGAAAGTCATTGATGCTTGAAATATATTAGAGCCTGGAAAAAGGGTCCTTTCTTCATTAAAAAAATATCAGTGCAGTTGCTTTGGGAGTATGATTTTCACACTGCTATTAAAGGTCTTCAAACTGATTATGCTTAGACCTCAGTTAGTATATTGTTAGCAGACATGTTTCATGACAGCATCTCTTATGTAAATTCCAATTGAGTTTGGTTGAAATTGGCCACAAGTTTATTTCATCCCATCATAAATATAATAGGAACAATGAAAAATCTCTGTCTCTCTCTCTCTCCCTTTTCTGTGGCTGATCTAAAATATCGAGAAAAAAAAAATCCATCTAAATCTAAGAATCTAATCTAAAAGAAAAGATTGGTCCCTTTTTCCAGCATAATAAAGGCTGTTTCAGTGTGCAGTGAAGCTGAGACAGTGTTACAGTGTTAAAGTCGGGAACATTATCTCACTGGGAAAGTCTTGAATGCATTCAAATAGAAGGAAATCTCAACCAAAATCCTCTGAAATTTAGCATCCTCTTAGCAAATGTTCCCACGTGAGGGCACATGCATAATATGATTTCCATGGCATGATAGATTTACATGCAAATGGAATGTGCCATGACATACGCCAACTTGTGGCTCCACATTGGCTAATGTGGGTGTCTATGTGGGAGGCTACACCCATGGCCTTGGGCATAGACATCCACAGATCCACATGTGCTAGTTGAATTAGCACAAAAGTGAAGATACGCCATCTCAGACACACAGCAGTAGCTGAGCTGAGATCCAACACCGTGCCTAGATTTCCAGGACAGAATGAAAAGAGGGAGACACGGTAGGAGAATGGTGGAGACGATTCTTTTTGATACCCTGGAGGGTGTTTGATGAAGAATTATTAAAACCAAACAGTTAGTTAAATTCCCCAGCTTCCTTTGACTTGTGACCCTCTCTTCTATCTCAGAAAATTCCTCTAATGTGGATAATTACACTGATGGCTGGCCTGAGAAAATAGGCTACAGAAATAGGCTTTGTGTGATTCCATTAATTGCTCCTGTAGACAACCAGCCTGGCCTTTTATTCATGCCTCGAAAACCTTTCATCAAATGAGGAGATTATTTCTAATGCATATTAGATGGGATGAACTCATCTCGGAGAAGCAAAAAAGAGGGCGTTAATATCTAGGGTCCATTTTTTTTTAAAAAAAAACTTGTTTTAAATCTTGCTGCTCAAGAGTCTAGTTAGCTTTGCTAGTGATGTGTTCTAGCATTCTTAGCTTGACTGCTAACAGCCAAGTAGCAAAACAATTTACTGGTTTACTGGTTCTGATTTGATGCTAGTTGCAGAGGCACTATGTCAAACAAAAAATAATTACAAACATGGCAGCCAATACCCAAATCTGACCGAGGCATTGCTAAACAGGAACCACGCCAGTTGCTTCTGGAATCGGATGCAGAGAATGGATGCATAAAACACTGGACGTTCACCTGAGGTCAAGGTTGAAATCATCAATTCAGAACACGGAATGGTGTCTTAAAATCTGGGCACAAAACTGCAACTTTTCCTGGCTCTGGGGAGGATTGAGCAAGCGTGGCGATGAAATTACCTCGTGCCCTCCCCAGAAAGAGAAGTATGCTTTGGATGATTTGTGTGACTAACAAAGAGGACCTGATGGTAATGGAGATAGCAGCAGAGGCTGAATGGGTTTCAGGTAGTTATGCTGACAGACTGATTTTCTCTGCTGGATTGGCCAGCATCCACAAGAGTTGCGCTTCCTGTCGTTTCTTCACCCCACACCCCAGTCACCCAGGGCTGCACGGACCAGCTGTCAGGTACTGTTAGAATTAGAACTCGACTTCTGTGTTCACCCTCCGTAACGGGACCCAGCTGTCAAAGGTTCCCGGTCAAGAAATACACGGTCAAGAATGATAATACTTGTGGCATTGAAGTGCTTACTCTGTGCCTGAAAGAGAATCAAATGCTAGAAAGGTGAATAAATAAGCCCTTAAATAGTAGTAGCATGGCCTAGTGGAAAGACCAAGGGCCTGGGAGTCAGAGGATCTATGTTTTAATCCCGGGTCCGCCACTTATCTGCCGTGTCACCCTGGGCAAATCACTTGATGTCTCTATGCTTCATGTGGGACAGGAGCACCTGGGTCCAACCTGATAATCATGTATCTTCCTCAGCGCTTAGTACAGTGGTTGGCCCAGAGTAAGCACTTAGCAAATACCATCATTATTGTTATGAAGAGCAGCTAGATGAGTCAGAAGTCCAGACCACGGGTCTCGCAGTGTGAGAAAGAGTTTAATGTATTCCACTGTTCGAAGCAAAGGCTGATGGACTGTGAGATGGGGCAGTGAAAACAGCTCCAAAAGGCAACCATTGATTTAAGGATGGAGGCAAGGCATGGGGGAGGTTAAGCAGCAGAGAGGACAAAGATGGGACCATAGCAAGCTGTAAAAATATTGGGCCCTTGTGCCAACCAGAGATTCCCAGGATGGGAGGGTTTTCATCTGCACTCAGACTCATCGGAGAACGTCATGGTCAGAAGCATAACCCTTGAAGACACAGGACAACCACGGGTAGTGAGAACAAGAAGCAGCCTCCATTTAAAAATGGAAATCGAAAACGAGCCTCTGGTCCTGGAGAGGGAGCCAAAATAAATGCCTTGCAGTGTTGTCTGTCTTGGAAGGGTTGCCATCACGGAGGAAAACTTGAAAGCAGCTCTCTCAATACTTGGATGCTCACTAATGATTCGACTTAAGGACTGTTTAATTTATTATCTTCTCTGGGCAACCCGGTTTGCCCTACTGCTCTTCCCAACAGCACAAAAAGCTTTCAGTATTGTGCAACATAATTTTCCCTCAGTGCCCACCGTTTTAGACTACAGGCTTGAATTCAAAAAAGAAAATACTCCCCATAAATAGAGACCTGCTGGCCATAGAGACTAGGGCGGCCAACTGCAAGTTGCAGTCCACAAACTTAGCTTGAAGAAGGGAGGCAGAAAGCGATAACCGAGATCCTCTCTGGGAATAGCTTACCGGCCACAGGGGTGGTACATTGGCCCATTACTGTTCAGCGCACGAAACAATACCCCGGAGGCCTGAAAGAAAAAATGCATTTCCCAGAATGTCTAATTTGCTCCCAGGGAGCAGCATTCTTGCCGGAAAGATCTAGCTGAATATTCAGAAAAGGTGCATTCAGTCAATGCCAATGGAGGGATAAAGAGAAACTGCAGTCTGTTCTCCCTCAGACCTCTCAGAAAAGCACTGATGGAGCCCTGTGCCGCTTCACACCTGGCCTAGCCAGGATTCACTGTGGCTCAGGCCTGGCTGAAGGGGAGGAAAAGCTGATAGAGATGCTTTCTTATGCTACTTTGTAGGGGTCAGGGCACGTACTGGAGTTGACTATTCTGCAGCTGCTGCACAGGTGCAAAATCTGCTGCATGTTTCCAGCTGCCAGTCCTGCCCCTTATTATTGGAGAGTTGTGTAGTTTAGTATAAAGAGCGAGGGCCTGGGAGCCAGCGGGCCTGGGTTCTAATCCTGCCTCTTTCTCTTACCTGCTGTGTGACCTTGGACAAGTCAGTTCACTTCTCTGTGCCTCAGTTTTCTCATCTGTCAAATGAGGATTCAATACCTGTTCTATCTTCCCCTTGGGCTGTGAACCCCAAGTGGGATGGAGCCTGTGTCTGACCAGACTGTAGTCTGTCAAACCTAGTGCTTGGCACATAGTAAGGGCTTAACAAATCCCATTATTGTTATTATTACTATCATTTATTTCACACATTTCCCATTCTAGGGCAGAACAGAAAGGATTGGTCCTGAATGGACACCTCTCTTGCAGAAACCCACAATCTGTGGGTAAGGAATGAGTTAGCCCCCCTTTTAGCCTGCCTCCTGCTGAGACACTCCTCCACAGAAGGGAGTTCATCTCCCCACTCAAAGAGGCATCACCCAAGCCTTTCACCAGCATTGTGATCTCTGCAGACAGTTTGCTTGGAGTGAAGATATACAGCCCAAAAAGGTAAGCCGAGTTGTCTTTCTTCCATGTCGATTGTGGTTTTTGTCAGACTTAGGACTTAGTGACTGACTAGCTCCACGATCCACATGTATGATCCACAACTTTTGTATGACTCGCTAGGACTTTCTCTGGTGCTTAATAATAATAACAATAATAATAATAATAATAATAAAGTTGGTATTTGTTAAGCACTTACTATGTGCCAAGCACTGTTCTAAGTCCTGGGGTAGATACAAGGTAATCAGGCTGTCCCACATAGGGCTCACAATCTTCATCCCCATTTTACAGATGAGGTCACTGAGGCACAGAGAAGTTAAGTAACTTGCCCAAGGTCACACAGCTGACAAGTGGCAGAGCCGGGATTAGGATCCATGACCTATGACTTCCAAGCCCGGGCTCTTTTCACTAAGCCATGCTGCTTAGAGGTCTTTGAGTTGGGAGAGTTTCTCAGGAGACAAGAAGTGTTTATTCACTACTGTGCTTCACATCCCTTGTGGCATGGCTGTGCAGAAGACATTGAATGGGGCTCCTTTATCCCATTGTTGAGAGCGAATGAATCAGGCAGGGCCCCTCCAGCTCTCGCTCGACCAGCAGTAAATTTCTCTGAGGAGCCAAATTTCCTAAGCAGTTTCTGGAGTCTGGATGTATTGGTCAGTCATATTTATTCAATGCTTACCGTTGTGCAGGGCACAGTAATCAGAGCTTAGGAAAGCACGATGGAAGGAACAGACAGGATCTCTTCCCTCCAAAGGTTCACAATCTAGTGGGGGAGACAGACACTAAAATGCATTACAAATAGGAGGAAGAAGGAAAAAAGAATATGCTTATGAGTCAATCCTTAAGTGACAGGATCTGGTGACAGACTGAATAGAGGAGTGGAAAGACAGGGAGGTGTCAAATGTTTTAATAAGGCCTAGAAAAACTTTGTAGAAGTCTTGGGGATACTTACTACACATCCCTTTCATGTAAGTGACAAAGATCACGCCACATGGTTTGGTCTTTAGCCATATTGTGATTCAGAGAGTGGAAGGATAGTAATCAGTCTGGAAGGCCTTTGACTTGAATCTGACCAGCAGAGCAGAGCTGGGAGAGGTACAACAGTTGAATGTGCACCTTCCTTCTTGAAAATGGTGACAGTGGCAGCATCTTTGGGATCCTGGGTCTTCTCTGTGTTTCATGTGCTCTGTTAAACCAGAGCCCGTGTGAGTGTTAAGCCAGTGTTTTTCTTCTATGCTTGTCAATCTCAGCATGTCCAGGTGCTCTGATTGTTTTGGCGTGCAGAGATGGGACAAGCGCCGTGTTGGTTTCCTAAGCTTCAGAGGGCTTCATCTTTGATTGGAGGAAGTGGTAATCTGGAGAATATGGAAATGCTATCTCCTTCCCCTTTGGACTCCAATGTCGTGGGAGAGATTGGAGATGGGAGCCTTTTTCACCATTCAGAGGTGCCGTGAAATTTTATAGCCCTCACGTACTTCAGCATTCCAGGAGGGTGGTAGGGGGAAATCAATCAGTAGTATTTATTGATCATTTAATGTAAGCAGAGCACTTTACTAAGTACTTAGGAGAGGACAACACAGATATGGTCTATCTGTATCATCACCACAGTGTGGGAGCCAGATCTCTAGGGGGCAACAGACATTCTTTCTCCTCTCTCTCTCTCTCTCTCTCTCTCTCTCTCTCTCTCACACACACACACACACACACACACACACACACATTACTCAGGTAAGCATGATCACATAGGGTTGCCAGAAAATCTCTTTCTTGAAAATGATTCTGTATTACCAAATCTGATAGGCTATTGACCCTCAAATAGGTCTTAGGAGGGAAATGAAAAATTTCACCAAACCCAAGTACTCAAATACTTTGGTGAAATGAATGAAATGCAAAAAGCATCAAGGAGGATCGTGCTACTCTGACAGTGAAAATATGAAAAGATAAACTAGGGAGCTCCATGTGTCCCTCTTCAAAAGCCTTCAAAACCCCCAGTGCCTCTAAACAACCACTACTTAATATTTATTTAGGATCAACAGGGGGCCAGAGCTTGCAGAAAACCAGGAAGTCAACATGGTTCTTCCCCAAGTGGATTCACAATCTCAACCGACGCAGGCCAAATTCTATGATTTTATGCCCAATTAAAATCTGGTTAAACTAGTCAAGTTAAAAAAATGTTACCCCAAAAAGATAAATCATGAGACTCGTTTCAACACAACTTGGAATCTTTCAGATTGGGAATGTTTCCTAAGCTGAAAGACATTCGTTTCCATCCTAGTTTGCATCCGCCAACAGGGCCCCTGCTGGGAAGTATCATTACAGTGGCAATCCCCACTGAGAGGAACACCAGTTCCATTTCCTGAATGGTGAGATTGAATTAAAGGCAGCCATTCCTGCAAAGAGCTTTGAAAATTTATTTTTTTTAATATGCAGTGTGCCTATTCCTTTTTAATTAATATTTATTTAGCTACTAAGATATTACATAACCTATCACTCAAATTTTCCTTTAAGACCCAAAACAAACTTGGGAAGTAGGAACTTGCTAATCTCTCTCTACGAATATTTCGATATTAACACAGAAAATAAATGAGCATTCGACCTAACTTTTCAACCCAGAGTAATAAAGCAGAACCTTCTTAAATAAACTCCTAAAGGACCAAAGTTGGAGAATTTTCAGAAGTCATTAAAAAATGTAGTAGGTTCCCATGGCCCACACTCAGTCGATACTGCCATTAGTCGTCTGTCTGATCTTAGGCACAATGTCTCTAGGACTAAGTTACTTCATCTGTAAAATGGGAATGACAATACTACCTACCCCTCTCTACCTCAGAGAGATTTTGTGGGGATAAAAAAAGGTCACTGTTGTAAAAGTACCTTGGGGAATTGAAAGGGGTATTGAAGCTCATGTTGTTACCAATATTAGTATTAATCCAATGGCCCAATCAAATAATAGCATACTATATGGTGACTTACTGTAAATTCAATTTGATTTGCTTTGAAGTACAAAAGTGCTCAAGGCCATTTCTACCCAGAGATCTTCAGTAAATTGGTAGCTTTACAGATGAGTTGATGATATTGTCTCCAACTGTTGGATTTGGAAATATCAAATTGTGAAACTGTATATTTATGTGCGGTTCATTCAAAGCCCCACTGGAAGGACAACCAAGATGATCAGGGGAATGCAACAGCTTCCGTATTAGAAGGGAAAAAGTTTGAGCTCATCAGTCTGGAAAGATACAGTTTGGGATCATCAAAATCACGAAGGGTGTGGACAAGGAGACAGAATTGTACACCAAAACTGACCCAACACTACATTTGAGGAGACATGCATCCTTTTAAGCTTGAGGGTAGGCATTTCAAAACAAGACAAACTATCAATCTAGCAATCAATCGTGTTTATTGAGGGCTAACTGTGGTAGACACATTTCCTTCCCACAAGAAGCTCACAGTCGGCAGGGATTGTCTCTATTGCTGAGTTGTAAGTGCTTAGTACAGTGCTCTGCACACAGTAAGTGCTCAGTAAATATGATTAAATGAATGAATGAATACGGGGGAGACAGACAATAATTTAAATAAATGGATTATGAATATGTCCATGAGTGGTGTGGAACTGAGGGAGGGGTGAATAAATTAAGCAAATCAGGGTAACACAGAAGGGAGTGGGAAAAGAGGAAGTGAAGGCTTAGTCAGTGAAGGCTTCTTGGAGGAGACATGCCTTCAATAAGACTTTGAAGCTGGAGAGAATAATTGTCTGTTGGATAAGAAGAGGGAGGGCATTCCAGGCCAGAGGCAGGATGTAGGCGAAAGCTTGGTGGCAAGGTAAGATGAGATCAAGGTACTGTGAGTAGGTTGGCATTAGAGTGAACAGGCTTGGTTGTAATAGGAGAGCAGTGAGTTGAGGTAGGAGGCAGCAAGGTGATTGAGTGCTTCGAAACTTCTGGCAGGTAGTTTCTGTTTGATGTGGAGCTGGATGGGCAACAACTGGAAGTTATTGAAGAATGAGGAAACATGGATTGGGTCCCGAATGAAGTTCAGACTGGAGGAGGGAGAGACAGGATGCAGGAAAGTCAGCAAGGAGGTTGGAACAATAATCAAGGTGGGATAGGGTAAGTGCTTGGAGTTCCATGGTAGCAGTTTGGATGGAGAGGAAAGGGCAGATTTTAGAGATGTTGTGAAGGTTGATTTTACTGGATTTAGTGATAGATTGAATATGTGAGTTGAATATGACAGATGAGTCAAGGGTAATGCCAAGGTTATCGGGGAGAATAGGGTTTGGGTGGGAAGATAAGGAATTCTGTTTTGAACATATTAAGTTTAATGGGTCAGTGGGAAATCCAAATAGAGATATCTTAAAGGCAGGAGGAAATGTAAGACTGCAGACTGGGAAAGAGATTTGGACTGGAAATGTAGATTTGAAAACCATCCACATATAGGTGGTAGTTGAAGTCACGGGACTGAATGAGTTCTTCTCCAAGGGAAGGTTTGTAGATGGAGAATAGAAGGGGACCCAGGACTGAGTCTTGAGGGACTCCCACAGTTAGAGGATGGGAAGCAGAGGAGGTGCCTGCAAAATAAATTGAGAGGTAAGAAGAGAAGAACTAAGAGAGGATAGTGTCAGTGAAACCGAGGTAGGATAATGTTTACAGGAAAAGGAGGTGGTCAACAATGTCAAAGGCAATTGAGAGGTGGAGGAGGATTGGGATGGAGTAGAGGCTATTGGATTTGGCAGGAAGATCATCATTTGTGACCTATCACTAAGTTTAGGATTTCTAGGACAACAGGAAGTTGAGGAGGTAGAAAATAGCAAAAGGTGTAGGAGAGATTTGGATAAATTCCTGAACAAGTGGCCCATGATTGCATTTTAGTCTTCCAAGCTCTTTGTTCAGTGTTCTGCACATAGTAAGCACTCAATAAATATCCTTGATTGCTTCATTGACAGATGATGAGCGGCTAGAGGGGAAGTGAGGGACCTAGAGGGAAAATGCTCGGAATGCTAGGTGTTTCAACTTTCAACTTAAACAAGAATCTTGTTGCCATCATCTGAGACAGAATTCTGGGATAGATGGTCCATTGGTCTGCCTAGTGACACTGCATACGCTCTAATGTCAATTTCACAACCAGGAATGAAGAGGCAGAAGCAATCATGGGAGCAAGGCTGAGCCACATGGCTTATTCATGATTTGATTTATTCTCTGAAGACAGGGATATGTATGCTTATTTAAATGCACTGTGTGGTGCCAGAACGAAAGATCTCACAAAATATAGGAGAGATTTCTAGTTTTCTTTTTTTTCCCCAAAGTGCCTACATTAATGCTGGGTTTATGCCAGATGAGGATTAAGGTGTTACAAACAAACTCACTTTGAGTTACATGCATTTATGGAAGAGAAAATACAATGTCTGTATCCACTGCACTCCCTGGATCTGCAGTCAAGCTGTGAAAAGAATGTTTGAATGTCTGGAACTCTCAAAGCCACACACAAACAGAAACGTCCATGCCACTTTTGAAGTCTTCGTTCACTGGAAGCCGCAGATTCCCTCACTGACCCGAAAGCTTTGAAGTTCCGAGAGAGCTCTGCACAAATTACTTCTTGGTCTGGTTATGGGCCTTGGACAGAAAGAGTGGGCTCATGCCAAGTTTAGCGTGACCCAGAAGGCCCCTTCTCGCCTGTATATTGGCCATGTTTTCTGGTGCTCAGGAGTGAAACTGAGGACTTCAACTTGGGGCTTCCATATATGATCCAGGAATTAAGGGGACAAAAAGTAAGCAGAGAAACCAGGAGAGAGTTGGACAGACAGAGGCCAGCCGAGAGAGAGAGAGAGAGAGAGAGAGGGAGGCAGACAGAAACAAAGATTGAGACAGAGGCAGAGGGGAGAGATTCATTCATTCAGTTATACTGGCCATGGAGTGACACAAATATAGACTGAGAGAGATGGAGAGAAACCAAGATATACAAACAGAATAGACACAGAGAAATCATGAACGTACAAAATATTTCTGTGCTTATAGTAGGACTGTATTCCTGTGCCTCACCTCCAACCTTCCTCTCCACAGCAAGATGTGATTTCTACACCCCCACACACACAACCCCCGACCCCCCAATCCACCCCTAGAACCCCCAACTAGGGAACCAGTTATTTCCCATCTCTGTCAGCTCACTATTCTTCTTCAGTCTCTGAACTTAGCTGGCAGTAATGGGATTGCTTCTCAGTTGGGATTTTTTCCAAATTCCCTGTTTTGGGAGCTGCCTCTCCCCCTCCCTCTCCACTTCCATCTTCTCTTCTTCCTCTTTCTTTTTTCCTCCCCCTTGCCAAAAAAAAATGCTCTCACTTCCACATATTCACCCTGACAACCCATCTCACAGCACTGAAGCACCAGGTTCTGACACTGGCAACTCTCTGTGGGGGACCCAGGGGCACAAAGCACCCTGTGAGTATTTCAAGCAACAGCATAAACCCATTTGATTTGTCCTTGATTTGAATGGGATGCCTTCTCAGCCCAGAATACAGTCTTCCAAAGCACTTCTGGGTCCTTTCTAGGTTCCCAGTGGTCTCCAATCTCATTGGATTCTCCATCTAGTTCTGCAGCTAATCACAGTCCCACAGAGCATTTTCTCAACTACTCTAAGATTTTGGCAGCCTATCTCTGTGGTTGCTCAGTCCCACTTGGCAGGCCCAGGGAAAACAATGGCGCCTCTTCGGGAAAGTTCCAAAACGGAACATTCCTGGGAGAGATTGGGCAGAACAGAATGAATTGCTCAAAAGTGATCCTGTCCCAGGTCCTGGCTCCTAAACCCAGTTCTGCCACTTACTTGCCTACTGTGTGACACTGGGCAAGTCGCTTAATTTCTCTGTGCCTCAGATTCCTCATCTGTAAAATGGGAATTCAATACCTGGTACCCCTCCTCCTTAGACTGTGAGCCCCATGTGGGCCAGGGACTGTGTCTGACCTAATGATTTTATATCTACCCCAGTGCTTAGTACAGTGCCTGACACATAGCAAATGATTAACAAATACCACTATTATTATCATTATTAATATTATCATCTGCTCGTCTTGACTGAATCCTATAAGTAAGGAGCGTATGTGCATCTGGGGACACTTCAAGTGTGTGCAACATATACAAATGTGACATGGGATTTGAAGTGTCCCAAGACTCATGCACACTTCTCCAACCAACCTTTCAGTGGTCAGGTCTCAGGCTTGGTTCAGGCTGAGGTTCCAGCACAGGAGACTGAATTACAAAATGGAGACGCGGTTGGCATGAGGTCAGATTTCCATCAGCTGAAAATGTTTCAGAAAATACCACAGGTACTCTCTATGGTCATGATAATAGTAGTCAATAGGCTAATGAATTGGAAAGTCAGTCGGCCAGACAACTGTGCTCTGATGGACAATTCTCTTTTCTCAGAATTCCAAAATGGGGCCGAACTTTGTCGAATTGGGGGTTCTTCCCTCATAGAGTTTTCCATTTCTTTCATTAGTGTGAAAAACGTTTGTACTTTCCGGTTCCTTTTATTCATGGAAATATCCTGGGATTCATTACTGAACCTTATACTGCCTTTGGTGTTAGCTATTGTAGCTTATCTCTTCTATTTGTGAGGATATTATTAAATGTAACCTGTAGTGATATTCTTTTCTCTATATATATTACTTTAGGGATTTTCTTTCACTAGACGGTCTTCTTATCATAATGGATGTTTTGTTCTTTTCGATGCTCCATAACCCCTGCATTTTTTTATTTATCTTCTTTTTGATTATCCCTTGGAAAAACTGGAACAATATGATGAAATGAGCAATTGTTTTCTATGTCCTGCAGTCCTTTCTCCTTGTGCTTTTCCCTCATGCTGCTGAATAGCTCAGTGGAACTTTCAAGGTTAATGAATACAATGTTTAAAAAGTGTTAATAAAAATAGCAGTCAACTAACTGTACATTTGAAAGCAATCTTAGTTTTTTTTGTTTTGTTGGGTTTTTTTGAGGGGGGGTTGCATTTTCCTCTCTCCACCTCCTCCTCATGCAGACACTGAGCTGCAGCATAGCCTAGTGGAAAGAACACAGGACTAAGAGAGAGGAGACCTGGATTCTAATCCCTGACTCCATCACTTGCCTGCCACATGACTTTGGGCAACTCACTTAACTTCTCTGGGCCTCAGTTTCCTGATGCATAAACACTATTAGCCCCAAGTGGAACTGGGAAGATGTCTCATCGGCTCATCCTGTATCGACCCCAGTGCTTAATAGGGTGCTTAGTGCTGTAAACACTGAACACAGAACACAATTACTCTTCCCATTAGGCCATATCTGAGGGAGGCAAGAAATCCCAGATAGGTCCAGACACTCCTCGTGTATGCAATCTTAACATTGAAAGCCCTTCCATTAGAGTGTAAGTTCCCCAAGTGCAGGAATCATGTCTTTCACTTTTACTGCATTCTCATAAACACCTAGAGCAATGCTCTCCACACAATAGGTTCTCAATAAATACTCTGCATTGAATGAAAATGTGAGTGAAAAGAAAGGGAGGATGTTTAAGATAAAGGCTGTTGAACTAGATGGGGTGTTTTGGGAGCCAGGAACCCTGTATGGAGTTAACAGTCTTGTAACCTAAGGCAGGGATCTGGGAGTGGCTAGGGCAAAGGAATTCCTTGGCTAAGTCCTTAGGATGCCCTCTAACCTAGGTTGTTTATTTAAAAAAAATCTGGAAAACATTACAAGCCTACTTGCAATTGCAATCACTGAAATTTACATTCATTTCAGCAGGACATTTTTCTATGTAAAAATGAATAATAAAAGCCACGTTTACTGATTCACTCCTGTAAAATAACTCCCCAGAATATAGTTCAACCCCGTTTTGGATAAGGATGTAATGCGTCCAAGTCAAATACTCATTTGGAAGCTTGAATTCACAGTTCCCTTTAACATTAAATAATAGCAGTGTCAAAAAGTAGCCATTTGGATCTGGTCTCAGTTTTGCAAAATTTCCTAAAAACATGAGAATCTCATTTCTGATATGTTCCCAATTCATTACTTAAAATGCATCTTCCACCCTTAAGCTAATTCATTTATAGCCCATTTTGGAACATTTTGGTTTCTACAACACTTTAAGAAGTAATGTTTACCATGTTTCCTTTCTTTTTGCCCAGAGATGACTATTAAACATGTCAGCACAAGAAAGGTTATGTAATTGTTGGGAACATCGGGCCTGATTTCAAAAAGTGATATTACAAGTAAAGATATTTCTCACTGGTATAATTTTAACAAATCGAGGACACTTCTGTTTTTTATTTACACTATCGTATGGTCTACTTTTGTGGCATTATTCATATGAAAGTATCACAAAATAATTCACAGTCGATTACCGTCAAGCCAATTTATCTACTCTTGAATTTTAACAAATAGATTTTACCCAATTTCTCTTTGGTTCATTTTTCTTCCTAACATGAATTTAGCGCTTGTGAAAGGTGCCAGATTGAAAGCCTCGATTTATCCACAGATGAGGTATGGCAGGAGGAGCAACCATGCATAAATACCAAATTTCTACATTGGGGAAGGTGGAGTTGCTGCAGAGAACAGACTTATTAAAGGTCAGAGACTGGAAAAACAGATGGATTTGAATGGATTGCTTCTTCGTTATGCCATTGAGATTCTCTATGCCTTGGTTTAGCCCACCTTGGATGTAGCTGCAAAGCAGTGTGGCTTAGTTAAAAGAGCATGGGCCTGGGAGTGAAAAGGACCTGGGTTCTCATCCCGGCTCTGCCACGTGTCTGCGGTGTGACCTTGGGCTAGTCGCTTCACTTCTCTGAGCCTCAGTTCCCTCATCTGTAAAATGGGGATTAAGAGTGTGAACCCCAAGTGAGACAGGGACTGTGACCAACTCTATCTACACCAGCCCTTATAACAGTTCTTGGCACAGAGTAAGTGCTTAACAAATACCGTAATTATCATTCTTAATGATAAGTATCCATACTGAGGTTGATTCTCCGCTGCAGATAGGAGGCAAGCAGGTTGTTTTTCACCTAGGTAGGGAATGCAATGTAATGCGACCCTGTGGGTCATATAATAATTATGATATTTGTTAAGTACTTACTCTGTGCCAGGCACTGTACTAAGCACTTGGGTGGATATAAGCAAATCGAGTTGGGCACATTCCCCGTCCCACATGGGGCTCACGGTCTCAATCCCCGTTTTACAGATGAGATAACTGAAGCGCAGAGAAGTGAAGTGACTTGCCCAAGGTCACACAGCAGACAAGTGGCAGAGCCAGCCAGGATTAGAACCCATGACCTTCTGATTCCCAGATCTGTGCTTTATCCACTAGGTCATGGTGCTTCCCTAGAAGGTGCCATATTGGGGACCGGTCAGGTTTGGCCAAGGGTCAAGAAGTGATGTTTGGCAACCCTACTTAAAGCTCACCTCCTCCAAGAAGCCTTCCCAGACTTAGCTCTCCTTTTCCCTCTGCTCCCTCTACCCGCCCCCTTCACCTCTCCACAGCTAAACCCTCTTCTCCCCCCTTTCCCTCTGCCCCGCCCCCCCCCCCGTCCCATCCCCTCAGCACTGTACTCGTCCGCTCAACTGTATATATCTTCATTACCCTATTTATTTTGTTAATGAGATGTACATCACCCTGATTCTATTTAGTTGCTATTGTTTTAATGAGATGTTCTTCCCCTTGATTCTATTTATTGCCATTGTTCTTGTCTGTCTGTCTCCCCAGATTAGACTGTAAGCCCGTCAAAGGGCAGGGACTGTCTCTGTTACCAATTTGTACATTCCAAGTGCTTAGTACAGTGCTCTGCACATAGTAAGCACTCAATAAATACTATTGAATGAATGAATGAATGAATTGTGATCTGACCCTCGACACGGCCTCACTTCTTTGTTTCCCAGCGATCACGGCTCGACACACTGCCTGGGAACCCAAACACAATTTTACTACATTCCTGATAGACCTGTGTTCTGACAATCAGTCAATCACTCAATGGTATTTATCAAGTGCTTACTGTGTGCGGAGCACTGTACTAAGTGTTTCAGTCAATCAAGTATATTTATTTGGGCGAGATCAATACAATGGAGTAGGCAGATGTGATCCCTGCCCTCAAGGTAAGCTATAGTACGAAGTAAATGTGTGGCTCAGTGGAAAGAGCCTGGGCTTGGGAGTCACAGGTCATGGGTTCTAATCCCGGCTCTGCCGCTTGTCAACTGTGTGACTTTGGGCAAGCCACTTCACTTCTCTGTGCCTCAGTTACCTCATCTGCAAAATGGGGATGAAGAGCCCTACGTGGGACAAGCTGATTATTTTGTATCTACCCCAGCACTTAGAACAGTGCTTGGCACATAGTAAGCACTTAACAAATACCAACATTATTATTATTATTAAATAGTAAATCTATTTATCTGTTAGAAGCAGCGTGGCTCAGTGGAAAGAGCCGGCGCTTGTGAGTCAGAGGTCACAGGTTCAAATCCCAGCTCCGCCGCTTGCCCACTCTGTGACTTTGGGCAAGTCACTTCACTTCTCTGTGCCTCAGTAACCTCATCTGTAAAATGGGGATTAAAACTGTGAGCCACACATGGGACATCCTGATCAGCTTGTATCCCCCAGCGCTTAGAACAGTGCTTTGCACATAGTAAGTGCTTAACAAATACCACTATTATTATACTGTACTCTTTGTACAATGCTCTGCACACAGTAAGCATTCAATAAACATGATCGAATGACTGAATGACTGAATGATTGAATGAATACAAACACCTGGATCCAGCCACCTGCACTTCTGACCCCATCCCTTTGCATCTTGCTAAATGTACCAAGCTCTGGGGTGGATACGAGATAATCAAGATTCAGAGGGCTTACATTCTGAGTAGGAGGGAGAACAGATATCAAATCCCCATTTTGCAGATGAAGGAACTGAGGCACAGAGAAATGAAGTGATTTGCCCAAGGTCCCACAGCAGATAAGTGGTGGAGTCAGGATTAGAACCCAGGTCCTCTGACTTCCAGTCCTGTGCTCTCTCCACTAGACCATACTACTTCCCATTAAACCAATGGAGAATTCTTTTTTCAAAAGGTGCTGGAGGTCTGGGGCCCCCTAGGGTGAGAAAATAAGAAGAACTGGGAGAGTGAGGTGTGACAGATGTGTAGGGAGACCAAGGAGGAAGAGCAAACTGGAAGTCTTGATAGAAATATAGAGAAACAGGCAAAAGGAAGTAAGAAGGGAGATAAGTGGAGAGCAAGTTTTATATTTATTTCTTTACTTTGAACTTCAGCTGATCTATTAGCTAAATTGAATAAAATTTGCAAATACTGTATGTAAATGTGAAAGGAGCTGAAAATAGTCTCTCTCCGAGGGGCTGAAGTAAAGCTTTTAATCTCACTCGCCCTTTCAATCCTCACATTTAGGCCACCTCTCTCCATTATCCTTCCTTCGCTAAAGATAAAGTAAGGTTGGCATCATTTCCAAGACTTGTGACCAACTATTTGCCTTAGCAGCCAAACAGAGTTTACACTTGTACTTGATATTTGTCTATAGTTAATAGGAAAGAAAGAACATATGTCGTTGCTTAAGGGCTTGGGAGAATTTGTTTTTTCTATATTTCTAAAAATATAATTGATATTTAAAGAGTGACCCACTCATTTAAAGTTTAGATAACTCAAAGCAGATTTGAGAAGTGTTTCTTCACACTAAAGACTGAGGAGGATGGAAGCCATATGGCTTCGGCCTTCCCAAATTCTGGAAGTATATTTCTACAAAAACCAGCTGGAAGAGCCCAGCCAAGAGAGCACAGGGATAATAACAATAATAATGATAATAATAATACAAATAATATTAATAGTGATAATAATAATTGTGGCATTTGTTAAGCATGTACCATGTGCCAAGCCCTGTACTAAGTACTTCAAGTCAAAGTCCCACTCCCATATGGGGCTCACGTAAGTTACTCCCCGTCACCAACTTTTTTATTATTATTATTATCGTTATCACTATCGTCCAGCTCTTAGAACAGTGCTTGGCACATAGTAAGAGCTTAACAAATACCATGATTATTATTGTTGATGATAATGATAACTGTGGTATTTGTTTAAGCACTCACTAAGAGCAACACCCTATGCTACAGTGCTGGAGTAGATGCAGTACATATTAGACACAGTGGGGGCACACATGGAGCTCACAGACAAAGTAGGAGGGAGAACAGATATTAATTCTCATTTGACAGCTGAGGGAACTGAGGCACAGAGAAGTTAAGTGACTTGCCCAAGGCCACACAGCAGGCACGTGGCAGAGATAGGATTAGAACCCAAGTTTCTAGACTGTGAGCTCTCTGTGGGCAGGGAATGTGTCTGTTTTGTTGTTGTATTGTACTCTCCCAAGAGCTTAATGCAGTACTGAAGAGCACACAGTAAGTGCTCAATAAATACAATCAAATGAAAGTCTTTTAACTCCCAATCCTGTGCTGTAGCCACCAGTATCAGCCAGATTTGCTTTTCCCTTCTTCCACCCTCCTCCCTTCCTACTTTTTTGGGCCCTGGGTCAGCAGGGATCCCTTGATTCTGGGGTCTGGGAGATTCTCTTCATTTGGGCCCGGGCCGCCCAGGCTTGGATTTTCCCAACTGGGAGTTCCTTGGGGACACAGGGTGGTATCTCAGAAACCGACCTACCCAGCCTCCCCCTGCCCAGTCTGTAGACAGGACACTCAGGAGAGCAAGCCACCGATCAGAAACCTGGAGCCCTGAGGTCTGGCCCTATGAACTCCAGGTCGTACCCCCCTGAATGGCAACCCCCTGAGAGCAACAGGCTACAGACTGCAGCTGGAGATGTGGGGCAGAGCAGGGGAGAATGGTGAAGATGAGGGGAAAGTGATAGAACGGCTTTGGGAGTGCTTTCCTCTTCTTCCATTCCCTTCTGGATCGCCCTGATTTGCTCCCTTTGTTCTTCTCCTCCACCCCCACCCCCAGCCCCACAGCACTTATGTCAATATCTGTCATTTATTCATATTAATGTCTGCCTCTCCACCTCTTGACTGTAAGCTCGCTGTGGGCAGGGAATTTGTCTGCTTATTGTTGTATTTTACTCTCCCAATTGTTTAGTACAATGCTCTGCATGCAGTAAGCTCTCAATAAATATGACTGAATGAATGAATGAATGAGTTAACTGGTGGTATTGCAGATCTGTTATGATTAGGGTCAGCTAACAGTCTGGGCATCACTGTTTCCTCCACCTCATGAAGCAGTGCAATTTCATGGCAACCCACATTCTGTTCTGTGAGCTACCTCTATTACTTGTTAATAGGAGGAGAAGAAATGATTGTTAATGAATCAGTGGTATTTACTGAGCACTTACTGGGTGAAGGGCAGTGTACTAAGCACTGGGGAGAGTACAATACAAAAGAGGTGGTAGTCATGATCCCTGCCCTCAAGGAGTTTACAATCTAGAGGGGTTGACAAGCATTAAAATAAATTACAGATAGGGGAAGTGGCAGAGGGTAAGGATAGGGACATAAATGTGGGGCTGGGGGTGAGGTGAGTACTAAATACTTGCAGATATGGATTCAAGTACGTAGGTACGTGTCATGGTAGGGAGTGAAAACATGATGGGGAGATGAAAGAGTCATCAAAAAAAGGCTTCCTGGAGATGTGATTTCAGAAGAGTTTTGAAAATGGAGAGAACACTGCTGGAAGTGAAGAAGGAAGGGAGCTCCAGGCAAGGGGTTGAAGGCAAGAGTTGACAGTGAGTTATTGTGAGTACCTTCTTCACCCTTCCCTCAGCCCCAGGGCACTTCTGTCCATATCTAGAATTCATTTGTATTAATGTCTGCCTCCCCCTCTTGAATGTAAGCTTCTCATAGGCAGGGAACATGTCCACCAACTCTGTTATATTGTACTCTCCCAATCACTTAATATGAACACAGTAAAATGCTCAATAAATGCGATTGATTGAATAGGTTGGTAAATTAATCTTTACCTTCCTCTCCCTGTCATGCTTGTGCAATTTTGGCAAATAATCCACTTCTTTAACTACAACTCAATTTTGTAAGCAGCTGTGTTCTTGTATAAATAAAAATGTCAGCTCATTTGAAATTGCTTCTTTCAAGGTTTATCACTTGATATCTAGCATCCTAGAAACCCTCTTCCAGGTACTGCTATATGCTGGTAGCTGTGTTCTAAATGCATACCAAAAGACATGCAGATAATTGACCAAGTGCTTACAAGGGGCAAAGGAATGGTGAAAATACATAGACATCATTTTTCCACCCAGTTTCTGGAACCCACGATACCTACAGTCTAAAAGGAGTAGTGAGAGGGTGGCCAGACCTACAGGAAAAAAAAATGACAGGTGAAAAGTTAACCAATATCAGAAGTGGGCATTGTTTTACACACGGCCTCTGGAACACAAGATGCCTACAGTCTAAAAGGGCAGTAATGAGAGGGTGGACAGACATGTGGGAAAAAAAAAATGGGCTAAAAGTCAACCAAGTCTTTCCTGTCAGAAAGTTTCTGAGTGTAAGGAGCCCCTGGACTGTTCTTTAGAAACAGTGATGTTTCACTGTGTTTCTTGCCACTGTTATACTGTTGTTTTTTTAACCAAGTTGGCCAGCTTATTTCTTTCCCAGGTGTCTGTCCTCCTGCCAACTTTTTATTTGTGAGTGCCCTGTGGATTAAGGACCGAGTATGTAATTTATAATTTATGTGTACTTTATGAACATATACCTTTACGAAGTACATATATTTTTGCTTGCCCTCTATTTCTTTATCTATTTTTAGCTCTGCCTATAATTTATTTTAATGCCTGTCTCCTCCAATAGGTTGTAAGCCCCTTGAGGGCTGGATCATATCTACTTCACTGCACTCTCCCAAACAGTTAGTACAGTGCCCTGAGCACAGCAAGTGCTCAGTAAATACTGCTGATAGATAGATTTAGCCCTCCTACTCTTTCTACAGACTTGAACCCATCTGTTGAAGGCTCTGAGTTCACTCAAGACACTGTCTTGAACTTGAAGTCTTTCCAGGGCAAATTCATCCTAAATCAAAATAATGGTGATGCATGATGGTAACGAAAAGAAATACCATTGTTAGATATTCATGTTGTTCCAACTGGGACCCTAATGTTAATGGCCTGCTTTTATAAGTGGTTTTGTTTGGTTCCTGTTGGCTTGATGTTGTTTCCTTTTCATCATTGTGCATGTTTTATTAGAAGTGATTTATTTTCAGTGCAGGATTTGATTTATTTTGTGGTACTCTACATTTTTTTGAATAAAAAAATGCATATTTCTGAAAAACTGGGGTATGAGATATCAAATTTGTTTTGTGCTCAGTCAGCTGAACCTGCAATCTATGATGACCCGGGCCGACTGAAATTGTGTTCTTACAGCACATAATCTGGAGTGGCTATATTCAGAGTATTTTTCTATAAGAAGCATTGTGGCCTAATGGAAATAATATGGACCTGGGGGGTCAGGAGACCTGGATTCTAATCCCAGTTTCACCCGTCTGCTGTGTGACCTTGGGCTAGTCACTGGGCCTCAGTTTCCTCCTCTGGAAAATGGGAATTCAATACCTGTTCTCCTTTCTACTTAGACTGCTATCCCATTGTGGGACAGGAATTGTGACTGATCATATCATCCTGGATCTACCTCAGCACTTAGTAATAATACTAATGGTATTTGTTAAGCGCTTATCATGTGTCAGGCACTGTTCTAAGCACTGGGATGGATACAAGCAAATCAAGTTATTTTTATTAATGATGTGCATATATCTATAACTCTATTTATTTATAATGATGCTACTGAGCCTGTTTACTTCTTTTGATGTCTGTCTCCCCCCTTCTAGACTGTGAGCCCGGTGTGGGTAGGGATTGTCTCTATTTGTGGCTGAATTGTACTTCCCAAGTGCTTAGTACAGTGCTCTGCACACAGTAAATGCTCAGTAAATATGATTGAATGAATGAATGAATTAACGAATGAGTTGGACACAGTCCCTGTCCCACATGGGGCTCGCAGTCTCAATCCCCATTTTACAGATGAAGTAACTGAGGCACAGAGAAGTGAAGCTACTTGCCCAAGATCACACAGCAAACAAGTGTAAGAGCCGAGATTAGAACCCATGACCTTCTAACTCCCAGGCCAGTGCTCTATCCACTAGGCCATGCTGCTCCTCTACAAAGCAATTCAGTGCTTGTCACATAGAAAGCAATTAACAAATACCACAATAATCATTCTCCATCCTGGACCTCACATTACCATAGTCTTGACATCTCACTAATATGGAAAAAAATGCTCTGAAGTAACATTTGGGTGTCCACAATGTTGTTCCTTTCTTTCCCTATAGTATTTTTCCTCAGGAGAGGACCCAGAGTGGGCTCTGGTGGACAGGGAATGACCTGACTGCTGGAGTACAGATGGAAGGTTACCTCAGGTGAGAGAAGATGTACCTGTCCACCCCCTTCTGGTGTACCTGGAAGCAGCGTGGCTCAGTGGAAAGCAGCGTGACTCAGTGGAAAGAGCCTGGGCTTCAGAGTCAGAGTCAGAGTCATGAGTTCAACTCCCGGCTCTGCCACTTGTCAGCTGTGTGACTGTGGGCAAGTCACTTCACTTCTCTGTGCCTCAGTTACCTCATCTGTAAAATGGGGATTAACTGTGAGCCTCACGTGGGACAACCTGATTACCCTGTATCTACCCCAGCGCTTAGAACAGTGCTCTGCACATAGTAAGTGCTTAACAAACACCAACATTATTATTACCTGGAGCAATCTCCCAGCAGATCCTCTCATGACAAGGCCTTGGAAGTGAAGGATGCTGCTCTAGGTTATGTGGAGAAAAGATTCCGGGAGATTCTATGCCCAGAACATTTTCCAGCAAAATGTCAGTCGATCAGCACTTAGTATGTGCAGAACACTCTAGGAAGTGCTTGTAAAAGTCTAATTTGAGACAAAAGATGTATCATGGAATTGTGTGAAAATCCTGAATCTATTAAAAGGCTGACCCAGGGGATTTATTCAGGGAGAATAGCTTGGGCTCTTTGGGACATACATCAACTCTTTCAGGCCACAAGAGAAGCATTTGGAAAATGACTGTTGCAAAGCTCTTATGATAATGGTACTCTTGTGGCCTGAAAGACTTGATCCATCTCTCAAATTGCCCGATGCATCCAGGGAGTAGTTCCTTGGCCAATCAAATCCGTCCCCCTGATTGTTCTGATTGACCTGTTGAAGGGAATGGAAGGGGGGAAGCGATACACTTAGGCAAAATTATGAAAGTCATTACGAAAATCTTGGCATTTCAACTCGGATAGAGGAA
Organism: Ornithorhynchus anatinus; assembly: GCF_004115215.2. Taxonomy (NCBI): domain Eukaryota; kingdom Metazoa; phylum Chordata; class Mammalia; order Monotremata; family Ornithorhynchidae; genus Ornithorhynchus; species Ornithorhynchus anatinus. Next base: position 64,881,089 of record NC_041753.1, read on the forward strand.
AAGAGATTGGAGAAGAAAATAATTCAGATTTTAGGTCAAAATCACTCTGACCTGAGCATATGGGTGGATTGAATATTATGCAACCTTCCATTTTGTATGATGCAGAAGTATGCTGCAAACCCTTCCCTTTTGGTTCTGAAAGTTTCCTCATCATTCGATATCAGACTCTCATGCAGGTTCAAAAGGTCATGGTTTGGGTCAATTAGACCCTACAGGCAAAACAGATTTGGTCCAAGGAGATAGTCCATCAACGTGAAAAGCCTGCCTTTTCTTCAAAAACAGGGTGTTTTGCCTGAATATTCCTTCAACTGCCCATTCAATTTTCCTCCTTTAGGAGGAGGACCAAAAAAAAAAACAACTAACCAATGGGGAATGACGGACTAGTTACAAGTAGTTCAGAGAAAGACTTAAAGTTCCTAGGGGACCGTGGCATTGGTATTTTTGAAGCGCTAACATGATACTCGGCTATTGGAAGCTGTATTGGACATCCTTAGCAGGAGAATGTGGAGGGAGTGAGGGATAGAAAAAAGAGAAAAGGAGAAAGCCAAAGGTGGAAGGAGAGAGGGAATGGGAATCAGCATGGCCGAGTAGAAAAAGCATGGGTCTCGGGGCCAGAGGACCTGGGTTCTAATTCCGGCTCTACCTCTTGTCTGCTGCATGATCTTGGGAAAGTCACTTAACTTCTCTGGGTTTCAGTTCCCTTGTCTGCAAAATGAGAATTCAATACCTCTTCTCCCGCCTACTTATTCTGAAAACTCTCTGTTGGACTTGATGGTCCTGTATCTCCCCCAGTGCTTAGTACAGTGCTTGGCACCTAGTAAGTGCTTCACAAATATGACAATTATTATTATTATTATCATTACTATTTTGAAAATGAAAAGAGAGGTATTTAGCTATGCAAATGGTTAGGTGGTGGTTGATTTTTTCTTTCCAGCGGGACAGCTCTTCAGGGCTGTCCCATGGGCAAAAACTGAACTCTGAATCGTCCTTACCATAGTCTCTCCTCCACCTAACCTTCCCATGATAATAATTGTAGTATTTGTTAAGCACTTACTCTGTGCCAAGCACTACACTGAGCACTGGGGAGATGCAAGCAAATCTTCTTGGACGATTCAGAGTTCAGTTTTTGCCCATGGGACAGCCCTGAGAGCCCCATGAGGGACAGGGACTATGTCACTCTGGATTCGATTACTTAGTATCTGTCTCAGTACTTAGAACACACAGTGAGAGCTTAACAAATACCACGACCATTTTATTATTAACTCTCACATTCAGTCTGTCACTAAAGACTGTCAGTGTTTCCCCTACGGCATTTCCCGGACTCTCCTCTCCACCTAAGTGGTCACCCCTCTGTCCCGGGCACTTGTTATATCCCATCCTTATTAAATCCCTTGTCCATTACCCACTCCAGCTGTTTCAGATGTTTAAATCCCTCCTCCCCCGCCCTCCCATCTCGTGTCCCTAATGATCTGTCCCCATAATTTATTAATAAAATTGAAACTGTCAGGGGTGATGGCCCTAAAATCTCCCCAGTTCCCCTCCAACCCTCCCCTTTTCCTGCCTCCTCTTTGGCTCTACGATCTTTCCCATCAGTATGTCAAGAGGAGACTTCCTGCTTCCTATCAAAATCTACCCACCACTCCTGCAACTCTGAATCCACCCATTTGCACCTTATCAAAACACTTGCTCACTCCCTTCTTTCCTCCCTCCTCACAATCTTCAACAGGTCACTTTCCAGTGATTGCTTTCCCACTGTAAACACATTCACTTATCTTCTATCCTAAAAAAAAACTGTCCCTTGTCCCACCAGCTCCCTCCAGTTATCACTCCATCTCCCTCCTCCCATTGCTCTTCAAACTCCTTGAGTGAGGTTTCTACATCCATTGCCTCCACTTTCTCTCCTCGACCTCCTCCAATCCTGCTTCCACCTCCTTCACTCAATGGAAACAGCCCTTTCTAAAGTCACCAGTGACCTCCTTCTTGCCAAATTGAATGTCCTCTACTCTATCCTAATTCTCCTGACCTGTTAGCTGCCTTCAACAGTGTGGACCACCCGCTTCTCCTTGAAACATTATCTAACCTTGGCTTCAGGGACACCATCCTCTCCTGGTTCTCCTAGCTCTCTGGCTGTTCCTTCTCAGTCTCTTTGCAATATTCCTTCTTTGCTTCCGACCCTCAAACTGAGTGGTCTCTCAGAGTTCAGCTCTGGGTCTCCTTGTATTCTCTATCTAAACCCACTCCCTTGGAGAATTCATTGGCCCATGGCTTTAATTACCATGGATGAAATCTACCTCTCCAGACCTGACATCTCTCATTCTCTGCAGTCTCAGATTTCTTCCTGCCTTCTTCTTCTTCTTCTTTCTGCCTTCAGAACATCTCTACTCGGCTGTCCCCCCTAACACCTCAAAATTAACATGCCCATAACAGAACTTCTCATCTTCCCACACAAGTCCTGACCTACCCAGTCATTCTTATCCCTGGAGACAACATTACTATTCTTTCTGTCTCATAAGCCCATAATGTAGGCATTATCTTTGACTCATCTCTCTCATTCCACCCAAGTGACCTACATTGAAGCTGTCAGCAAACCCAGTCGGTTCTAATAATAATAATAATGTTGGTATTTGTTAAGCACTTACTATGTGCAAAACACTGTTCTAAGCGCTGGGATAGATACAAGGTGATCAGGTTGTCCCTCATGGGGCTCACAGTCTTCATCCCCATTTTACAGATGAGGTAACTGAGGCCCAGAGAAGTGAAGTGACTTGCCCAAAGTCACACAGCTGACAAGTGGCGGAGCTGGGATTAGAACCCATGACCTCTGACTCCCAAACCCGGGCTCTTTCCACTGAGCCACACTGCTTCTCTACCTTCCTGGTTCTGCTGCTGGTTCTACCTTCCCGACATCTCTAGAATCTGCCCTTTCCTCTCCATCCCAACTGTCACCATGCTGATCCAAGCACTTATCCTATCCCATCTTGACTACTGCATCAGCTTCCTCTCTGACATCCCTGCCTCTTGTCTCTCCCCTGACCAGTCCATACTTCGCTCCACTGCTTTGTTCATTTTTTTACAAAACCATTCAGTCCATGTTTCGCTACTGCTCAAGAACTTCCAGAGGTTGCCCATCCATCTCCACATCAAACAGAAACTCCTTACCATTGGCTTTGAAGGGCTTAATCAGCTCTGCCCCTCCTATTCTCATTCATCTTCAACTACAACCCAGGAGGCTCACTTTTATCTCTAATGCCAACCTACTCACTGTATCTCGATCTCATCTATGTCACTGCCAATGTCTTGCTCTGGCCTGGTACTTCCTCCCCTTTCATATATGGCAGACTCTCACCTTCAAAGCCTTATTAAAATCACATCTCCTCCAAGAAGTCTTCCCCTACTAAGCCCTCAATTCCCCTACTCACTGTCCCTTCTGCATCACTTATGCACTTGGATCTGTACTCTGTAAGCATCTGTATTCACCCCACCCTCAGTCCCACATCACATTCTGACCTGAAATGCCCCCTCTCCTCAAATCCGCCCAACTAGCACACTTCCGCCCTTCAAAGCCCTAACTGAAAGCTCACCTCCCCCAGGAGGCCTTCCCAGACTAATCCCCCCTTTTCCTCTGCTCACCCTCCACTCCCCATTGCCCCAACTCACTCCCTGTGCTCTATCCTCCTCTCCCCACCCCCCAGCACTGGTGTATATATGTACATATTTATAATTGTATTTATTTTTATTAATGATGTGTGTATATCTATAATTCTATTTATTTATAATAATGCTACTGATGCCCATTTACTTGTTTTGATGTCTGTCTCCCCCCTTCTAGACTGTGAGCCTGTTGTGGCTCACAAATAGATTGTCTCTATTTGTTGCTGAATTGTATTTGCCAAGCGCTTAGTACAGTGCTCTGCACACAGTAAGCACTCAATAAATACGATTGAATGAATGAATGCATTTGTAGTTTATTTTTAATGTCTGGCTCCCCTTCTAGACTGTAAGTGCCTTGCAGGCAGGAAATCCGTTTATGGACTCTGTCGTATTGTACTCTCATAAGCATTTAGATCAGTGCTCTACCCACAATAAGCACTCAATAAGCACCATTTCTTGATTGATTAATTTATGGTGAGGAGGAACTGTGTCTCTGGCATCTATTGTACTCTCCCAATACTCTCCCAAATGCTTAGTATAGTGTTCTTGCACACAGTAGGCATTCAGTCAATATTGTTGATTGTTTAAGCCTTGCTTCAAAGTTTATTCATTTATTCTTTCATTCAGTCGTACTTATTGAGGGCGTACTGTGTGCAGAGCACTCTACTAAGCACTTGGAAAGTACAATTCAGCAATAAAGAGAGACAATACCTGCCCACACTGGGCTTACAGTCTGTGGGGGCAGGAGACAGACATCAAAACAAGTAAACGGGCATCAATATAAATAAATGGAATTACAGATATATATGAGCAGAGGAAAAGGGAGGATTAGTCTGGGAAGGCGAGCTTTCAGTTAGGGCTTTGAAGGGCGGAAGTGTGCTAGTTGGGCGGATTTGAGGAGAGGGGGCATTTCAGGTCAGAATGTGATGTGGGACTGAGGGTGGGGTGAATACAGATGCTTACAGAATACAGATCCAAGTGCATAGGTGATGCAGAAGGGACAGTGAGTAGGGGAATTGAGGGCTTAGTATACACATAAGTGCTGTGGAGAGGGGAGAGGGAGGGAAGAACAAAGGGAGCGAGTCGAGGTCATGCGGAAGGGAGGGGGAGCTGAGGAAAAGGGGGGTTAGCCTTGGGAGGTCTCTTAAAGGAGTTGAGCCTTCAGTAGGGCTTTGAAATGGGGAAGAACGATTGGCGGATTTGAGGAGGGAGGACGTTCCTGGCCAGAGGTAGGACGTGGGCCAGGAGTCGACAGTGAGAGGGGGAGAATGAGGCCCAGTGAGAAGGTTAGAGGCACCAGAGGAGCAGAGTGTGCGGGCTGGGATGCAGAAGGAGAGAAGGGAGGTGAGGTAGAAGGGGGCAAGGTGACGGAAAGCTTTGAAGCCCACAGTGAGGAGTTTCTGTTTGATACGGAGGTTGATAGGCAACCACTGGAGATTTTTGAGGAAGGGGGTGACACGCCCAGAATGTTTCTGTAGAAAGATAATCTGGGCAACAGAGTGAAGTATGGACTGAAGTGGGGAGAGGCAGGAGGTTGGGAGGTCAGAGAGAGAAGACTGATGCAGTAATCCAGTCAGGATAGGGTGAGTTCAGGAAGCTGTGGAGCAATTGGAAAAGATCAAGAGAATATAAAAACCCTAGAGGGTAGTCAGAAAAGAAGATTAAAGAGGTTGAGCTGAGCTTTTCTAAAAAAAGGTTGGGGAGAATTTTATACTGGCCAATTTGACTGGCATGTAGTGCAGAAAATGGAAACTAAGACAGAAGGTGGGCAGGAATTTAATGAAGACAGTTGCATGTTTTCATCTGCAGACACAGTCTTCCCATGATGCCTTGTAATGTAACATCCATCAGAACTTGCATACAGGACCTCCTGCCTCCCTTTTTTATTTTTATGCTATTTGTCATTATTAATAATAAGAAGAAGAATTGTATTTGTTCAGCACTTACTATCCTGTTCTGTTCTAAGCGCTGGGGTAGATACATGGTAATCAGGTTGGACACAGAGGAGCAGCGTGGCTCAGTGGAAAGAGCCCGGGCTTTGGAGTCAGAGGTCATGAGTTCGAATCCCAGCTCTGCCACTTGTCAGCTGTGTGACTGTGGGCAAGTCACTTAACTTCTCTGTGCCTCAGTTACCTCATCTGTAAAATGGGGATTAAGAGTGTGAGCCCCACGTGGGACATCCTGATTCCCCTGTGTCTACCCCAGCACTTAGAACAGTGCTCGGCACATAGTAAGCGCTTAACAAATACCAACATTATTATTATTATTATTTCCCTCATGGGGTGTACAGTCTTGGTCCCCATTTCGCAGATGAGGTAACTGAGGCACAGAGAAGTGAAGTGACTTTCCCAAGCTCACATGGCAGACGAGTGGTACAGCCTTGAATGGAACCCAGGGCCTTCTGACTCTCAGGCCTGCGCTCTATCCACTAGGCCATGCTGCTTCCCGTTACCTCTGGATTAGCTTTGTCTACTCAGCTAACGTTTGCTTGGTGGCAAGTAATATATTTACCCTATTCAAATTCTGGTCGAAAATACATTTTTTCCATAATAATAATGATAATTATGCTATTTAAGTGCTTACTGTGTGTCGAGCACTGTTCTAAGCACTGGGGTAGATACAGGGTAATCAGGTTGTCCCACATGAGGCTCACAGGCTCAATCCCCATTTTACAGATGACGTAACTGAAGCACCGAGAAGTTAAGTGACTTGCCCACAGTCATACAGCTGACAGGTGGTGGAGCTGGAAATCGAACCCATGACCTCTAACTCCCAAGCCTGGGCTCTTTCCACTGAGCCACACTGCTTCTCTCTGAAATATAAATTTGCCTCTTTCAGACTGGGCCAGAGAGAAAGAAGAGAGTCGAAATCTCAAATCGGTAAAGGTGGTTTCAATTTTGTCTTTTTAGAATCAATCAATCAATGGTATCTATCAAGCCCTTTCTGGGTGCAGAGAACTGTACAAAGCAGCCTGTTGGCTTTTCAAATTTTCATCCATATAGTTTGATCATTGGACTATATTGTATTATGATTCATCGTTTTCATATATCACATTACATTATAATTTGTTGTACTCTCCCAAGTGCTGAGTACAGTGCTCTGCACATGGTAAATGCTCAGTAAATCCTGTTGATGATGATGTCATTATATTTTTGCTGATAACTTTTAAAAGTTACTTTATCCATTGTTTCATCCCAGGCCACGAGTCATATTCTTACTCTGTAGTAGCACTGGGTTGAGAACTTGTAGCAGAGAAGGTTTGGGGTTATGAGGTTGGCTCTGTGCCATCTCAGGGGAATAACTGAATATTATTTCCACACGGGCCTTTCCAAAAGCACACTGTTTTACTGCTGTTTAAAGATGAACTGCAATTTCTCCCCAATGTTTACATCTGTACATCATCAGCAGAGAAATAGCATCCACAAGCATTGCTTCTAATCTGTAAAGGTGTCTACATTTCATTGAAAGCGCCTATTTTAAATGAACGCTTCTGGCATCATTATGGCACTAATTCTTCTTTCCACAGCCAAACCTGCCAATGGGCTCCTGAAAACATAAAGACTGTTTTGTTTGACACCAGCCAGTGCTATTTTTTTTACTAAGGTTGTGATGAAAAATATAGGAAACAGATGCAGTACATATTTATACTTTAGAACACTTGTGAACAGTTGATTTACTGCCAAGGAAAAAAAAATATTAACAGCTACAGTTCGCTTCATTATGTGTGTAATAAAGTAGCTAATGTTCTTTTCCTCCCTTTTGTAGAAATGGTAAATGAAGATTTGCATTCTGGGTAGAGCTTTCTCCTGGGGAAGCAATAGAAGCCTAGACTGACAATCCCTAAGCCCCAAACCTTGTTAAATGCAGTTTCAGTCCTGGGGACCTAATGCACTGATTGCTTCCCTAGAAGGAGTCTCACTGCTTGCTCCATTCGGTCCTATTACTGAAGGTCTAATTACATCTATTATGCTGTTCAGTTTCACGGAAGGTTGTGGGAAGGAAAAAAAAAGGAAAGGAAAGGATTGGTTTATAAAGAAAAAAAAAAAGTCCTCAGCTATTGAGAAATGAACTGATGACCAAACCAGAGTACTTTGTGAGATTATATCTAAACCACCTAGTGTGTTACTGTAACAAGACAAAATGGAGATGGTTCCAATTTTGTATTATTGCCCAGGCAACAGGGAACCAATTACTCTGTCAAAATCTGAGGTGCTGGAGCTTAAAAGCCTCCCAAGGCCTCTTCTCAACCAAACAAATTTTTGCCATGAGAAAAAGGGCCCAAGTGAAGCATTTTTGACCAAGTTGTAAAGCTTCATTTACAAAAGGATTTCCCACCCCCACCTCTTTCCCTATGTCATGCAAACATCGCATGCAGTGTTATGCTTTTGTGCAGCCTAATAGAATGGCCTAATAGAGCTCAAAATGGGGAGGGGAAGAGGGAGGGAAAAAGAGACTCATTATTTTTTAGATGGCTTCACTTTTCCCATAGGACTCCTAGAGATCCTACTTAGCAGCAACTCATTCCAGCACTGATTAAGTGGGAAATACACAGAATCTCAAAAGGTCAGACCTATAATCAGCTGCCCTAAGGGGTTGGCATGGAAAACTTCTTAATCCAAGTTGGCTTTATTGCAATCTTATAACAAGGTGCAGTAGATGATGTGACACTAAGTAAAAAAATAGAGCAAGCACTTTTCATGGGTTACTTTGGCTTCCTGAACCCCACAAGACCCTGGTTTACCTGGAACATTGGATAGGCAATTATTTTCACTGTGTTTATTCTTTATTTATGCTGTTGATGTGTTTCCATATTGCTGTGGACTTTGTGCGCATAACAAATTTAATGTTCACGGGAAAGGCATGTTGTTTACTAGGAAGAAACAATTCACAAATTGGACTATAAAGGTGAGGGAGGAAAAAAAAAGATACAGAGGAAATGGGATAATATAAAAAAGAGAAAAACAAATAGAAGCTTTAATAAGTTCCCAAACTGTAACTGCAAGTTTCAGATAAACATCACAGCAGTACAGGCTGGGTAGAAGTGGGACTAAATAAAATACATCTCTGAGTCTCAGGTGGGGAAAATCTACCTTTATTTCCTTTCATTAGTCATTACAATAATGATCACATTTTTTAAGCGCTTACTATGTGCCAAGCATTGCACTAAGCACTGTGGTAGATACAAAATAGGTTGGACACAGTCGCTGTCCTACATGGGGTTCACAAGCCAAGTGGGAGGGAGAACAGGATTTGAATCGCCATTTACAGATGAGGAAACCGAGGCTCAGAGAACCTAAATGACTTGCCCAAGGTCACAGAACAGGCAAGTGGCTTAGCAAGGATTCTAATCCACATCCTCCAATTCCCAGGCCTGTGCCCTTTCCATGAGGCCTCCCAGCTTCCCAGATTCCCCAATATTTCACGAAAAGGTTCTGGAGGGAAGTGAGAGGTATTTTCCTCAGCAACTCTGTAGGCTGATTTGCCTTTCCCCTTACCTTAAGGGGAAAAGAACTAACCTAAAGAAACATTACAGCCTAGAAAAAGAGCACCAGCCTGGGAGTCAGAGGTCCTGGGTTCTAATTCATTCAATCATATTTATTGAGCACTTACTGTGTGCAGAGCACTGTATTAAGTGCTTGGGAGAGTACAATATAACAATAAACCTGAACCAGCACCAGTTGTGTGACTTCAGATGACTTGATTGATTAATTAGAAGGGGTGGCAAATCTACTGAGCAGAGAGAATGGATGGGTAATAAGGAAGCAGTGTGACCAAGTGGAAAAAACACAGGCCTGGGAGCCAGAGGATCTGGGTTCTAATCCTGGCTCTACCTGTTGACCGCTGTGACCTAGGGGAAGTCATTTAACTTCTCTGTGCCTCAATTCCCTTATCTGCAAAATAGGGGTTACATCCTCTTCCTTATGATTCAGACCGAGAACTCCATGTGAGACAGGGACTCTGTCCGACATGATTAGGTTGTATTTAACCCAGTGCTTAATACAGTGCCTGGCACACGTAAACACTTAATAAGTACCAGAAAAATTACAAAACACAAAACAAATAAAACAAAAGCTACACAACACCTATCAACTTCATGTCTAATAATACAATGTCAGCAGCCCCTTAATATAGTCCCAAGATTAATGCATCCCACCAACTAGGTGGGCTAAGATTTGAAAATTGGAATTCCTCTGGATAATATTACAACGTCTATCTGTGAATCTGGAAATAGCCAATATCTGAAGCTTCAAAGGAAAACAAATGGACCTGGTTATATTTGTTTTGAGGTAACTGGGTGAAAGCTGGGTCAAATCAGAATGGATTATAAAATTATTCAGTACTTTATGACTCAAAACCCCCAAGACAAATTGAAGGGGAAGTCACACTTATGATGCCACACCTTGTGAAGAAGGATCTGTCTTACCTGAGTCTGAATTTGGGGATTAATGTCCCAACACTCTAAGATCCCCTGAGCGATCATAGGTAGATTGAGAACTCTACGGGGAAATAAGTGAGGGAGAATTCACAATTAATTGGGCTTGGATTTTATGTTGTCCTTTCTTTCTGACTCTGTTGCTTAATTTATACGGGGAATTTAGATCACTATTCCACCAAAAAAGAAAAATAATCTGAATCTCAACACACTAAGAGCCTCATGCCTAAATCCAATATGACTGCAAAGGATCCCATGGTTGTGTCTACACAGGGCCAATTCAATGGAAAGATCCAGTCCTAACAATGGCACACTTGAGACAGCTAACAGGATTTGTGGCTAGCACTTTTGTCAGAATATAGCATGATAGGTGTTAAAAAGCTTTAGGCTCGGGTCCCGCAGGCAGGGTATTTTTTCCAGGAGATTGAGTATACTTTGGACGTATCTTCTGACAGACCTGGAAGCTCATTCGGTCGGCAGCTGACATCGAGGCCTGGACACTCCTTCTCACTCTACTGTCACTGTTGTGGGAAATTTCCTGGGATCCTCCAGTGCAGGAGTAGAATTGGATGAAAGAGATGGGTAGGGTAAAAAAGTCTAAAATTATTTTAGACTGGAGTTATGTTGTGGTTTTTAATGGGATCTGGATGTCAGAATAATGACAAAGCCCAATGACACTGAATTGCAGCCTGCACCTTATCAATCCGTCAATAGAATTTACTGAGTTCCTACTGTGTGCAGGACAACTACACTAAGTGCTGGAGACACCCAGACCATTTTCCACGGGACGTTTCTTTTCAGAAATATGCCTGGCTCCACAGTTTGGTGGAAACAATAATGGAGCTGTGGATGATGATGTTGCCGATGGTGAAATTACACCCATTAGTGTGTGACTGAGAGAGAATCTCTTGCACACTTGCAAACCAGGCCCATTAAAATCCAAATGGACAACTGTTCTTGTCCCTGGCCATTTGGGTGGAGCATTGTTCAGACACCAATGGTTAAGAGCGGTAAGGCATGACCTAGACCCAGCAGGTCATGTGCATATGTAATTTCAGATCAGTGGCCAATTACCAAGCAAGCAAAATTCACAAAAAGATCGCAAAGCTCTGATCCTCACCCCAAATCACCAGGACAATTCCAGCACTCTGGCACTCAGAATAAACACTGGTCTCAATTATCCAGATATTTCAGGTGAATATTCTTCTTAAGAGACAGGACTAATTTCCATGAGTAGTATGCGTACATGTGGTGGGGGGGGGCTCTAATTAGGGTTTGTGTTAGATTTAAAGTGACCCTAAATCAGTACATTAGCAACTTTGTACACCCAATTATCCCTTAGGAAATAACGAACATTGCATTTGTGTGGAAAACGTTGCATTAAGAACAACTCACCAAGCAGGCTTGGTTTGGCTGAAGAATGTTCCCCAATTCGGCTGTGGTTTCCTAGCCAAAATGGGAAGGGAAAAAACATGTTCTGGCAGACCTGGGGGTATTGAGAGTGGTTCCTTGTTCCTTCTTCCAAGGAATTTAGGATTACAATTCAAATTGGCGTACAAATTCAGCATTTGCCCTTGCGGTTATCTCTCTTGCGTGCTTCAAGTAGATGTGCCAGCAAACTTGCTCGGATTTCAGCTATATTTAAATTTCATCCAAGCCTCCCGTGTTTTTAAAATAATAGGTTAGGTTATCAAAGATGGTCCGAATAACATTATTTCCTTGGTGTTTTTTTCTTTTGTTTTCCTATTGTCACCCCCTAGCATGAAAAATAAGGGTTCTAGGATCATTAATGCCATAACCACTTAATCTCCTATGTATTCGAATTCTGATTTCTCTCCTGATGGGTCTAGGCTCTCCCATCCTTTCTTTTGTTTTAGGGACCTCTGCAAAAAAACTTGATCTTTATTTTAAAGAGTTCATCCTTCCCCTCTTGAAATGCCAAGCCTATGCTGGGATATCACCTTCGGTTGCTATAGAAATTATTATGATGCCACAAACAGAGGATTATGATTTCAGGTAGGGGATTGAGCAGCAGAAAGGGAGATAAACTCTTATGAAATAAAGATCCTGATTTTCATGTTAATTGCCCTGGTGATTGAAAAAAAGACAAAGAAGAAAGAACAAAAATAAATTCTGCAATAGGAGAAATGTCTAAATCATCAATTTCTCAAAGTTCTTCAAGCAGCATATTATTGGATCTGGAATGCACGTGCCTTGCTGTGTTGCTGGTTTTCTTGAAAAGAATATACCAAACTTACTTGTGCCTAGTAGGCTTGCGGTGAAGTCAATCTAAACTCAATCTAAAAGAAATAAGTGTCACACCACCAAGAGACTCATACCACTGAATTGGTGGATAATTTGGACTCTGCTGAGTGAAACACAAAAGGAAAGTCAGACTTCAGAAAAGCAGTATTATTACACAGATAGTGCACTGTGACTGAGTCTTGGTGTTCTGCTCTGACAGGCCACTTGACCGCTCTGTGGCTGAATCCTCACGTTCAACCTGGCCAAGGATTTATGTCTGGATCAATGAGCCAAAGCTCTGGCAGCCCAGCTGAGTTTCAGGGGATCCGATTCTGGCCTCTGTGGCAAGCTACACCTAAAGAGTCAACCGATCAATCAATCAATCGACAACATTTGTTGAACGCTTTCTGTATGCAGAGCACGGACTAGGGGCTTGGTCAAGGAAAATATGATAGAGTCGGTAGGTACGATCCCTGCCCTCAAGGAACTTAAAGTCTAGAGGGGGGGAAAAGCATTAAAAGAAATTACAGATAGATATATAGATAAGTGTCATGGAGGTAGGGTGAAAATCAAAGCACTTTAGGGGTATAGATTCAAGTAGATGGCCTATTGGAAAGAACACGGTTCTGGAGAATCAGAGGAACTGGGTTCTAATCCCAGCTCTGCCAAATGCTTGCCATGTGACCTTGAGCAAGTCACTCAACTTCTCTGTGCCTTGGTACCACATCTGTAAAATGGGGATTAAATCCTCCTCCCTCTAAAAGTGACCCCCATTTGGGACAGGAACTGGGTCCCCCCGATAAACTTGCATCTATCCCAGTGCTTAGAGCAATATTTGACACATAGCAAGCAGTTAACAAATACCGGTAAAAAAGTTCATGGGTCTCACAGAAAAGAGGTTACACAGCAAGTGAGGGGTTAGTCAGGGCCGACCTGCTGGAGGAGTTATGATTTTAGTAGGGCTTCGAAGGTGGGGAGAGTGATGATTTGCCAGAGATGAAAGGGTAGGGAGTTCCAGGCCAGAGGCAGGACAAGGGCCAGGGTTTGGAGATGAGGTAGATGAGCTCAAGGTACAGTGAGTAGGATGACATGTAGGAGTGAAGCATGCCGGCTGGGCTGCAGTAGGAAATCAGTGAGGTAAGATAGGAGGAGGTGAACTGATTGAGTGCTTTAAAGTCAAAGGGATGGATTGCTGTTCTATGTGGAATGAATGGGTTTGGGGGGCTATGGCTATCCTTGCCATTCCCAGTGATGCCTAGGTCATCTCCCAGTAGTATGCAGAGAGGCGGGAAGGTACCTAAATACATTCTGTCCCTAGAGGAGCACTTAACCCCTTTCAGCACTGATTCCCTAAATGGGCCTCTCTAGATCATAAGCCCCTTGTGGGCAGGGAACATGTCTACCAACTCTGTTATATTGTACTCCCCCAAGCACACAGTAAATGCTAAATGAATACTTGTTTAATTTTTTATATTTATGGTACTTAAGCACTTATTATGTGCCAAGCACTGTTCTAAAGTCTGAGGTAGATAAAAGTCACTCAAGTTAGACCTGTCCCAGATGGGGCTCACAGTCTCAGTAAGAGGGAATAGGATTTAAACCCCATTTTACAGATGGGGCCACAGAGTCACAGAGAAGTGAAGTGACTTGCTCAAGGTCACACAGCAGACACGTGGTGGACCTGGGTTTAGAAACCAGGTCCTCCAGATCCCAGGCCTGTGCTCTTTCTACTAGGCTATGCTGCTTCTCACTGACTGATAGACTGACCTCCTAGTGACCTGGAAGAGGTCATGCACCTTCCTGGTACATCTTTGAGGCCCTGGGGCAGTTCCGGCTCCATGTTTAAAGAACATTTTGTGATCTTTGTGAAGAAAAGAAGGACAAGGTTGCTTGTAACCACCCCAGCACTTTGAACAGTGCTTGGCACATAGTAAATGCATAATAATTACCACAGTTATTATTCTTATTATATTATTAAGAAAATGCATTCAGATTGTTTGCCTTTGATTTGGTTTCTGCATGACTGGACTGATTATTGATTACGGAGGTCTGAGATGGATAGCACTATCAATGTGAAAAGAAATTAAAAGGTTTTTACCATTTGTGAATTTTGTTGGAGGACAACATTACCATTACCATTGGAGAATTTTGGAAAATTGTGCAGTTCCACAAGGCAAACTTTAGTCCAAGACTCACTGTTGGCTCTGAGACTTTTGGCATTTCAGTCAATCAATCAATCCATTGATATTTACTGAGGACCTACCTAAATGTGTGCAGAGCACTGTATAAAAGCTTGGGAGTCAGAGTGTATTATAGTTTGTCCACTACCTGGCTCCTAAGTGATGGTAGGAAGACAAATCATTACAAGCCTCTACTAGTGTCTCGTAATGCAAGCGATGATAATATTAACAATGGTAACAAAGACAATCACTGTTGGCCAGAGATAATCCAAACATCTGACCCTGGTGACTCCAGGCTGGGAACAATATTCAACCCCTTAGAAACCGATTCTAGTTCATGTTTCCATGGTTTGTAAAAAAGCACAACAAATTTCCTTCTCACTTCAAATGTCACAGATGGAAGGCTGTCATGTTGCCTTCTTACTTTTCCTGCTAAAATGATAAAAACATGTCTTTGACAAGTGGCTAATTTTACCCAGGAGAAAAATCATAATTTGGCCCTTTCTGACCACAATACAAGAGACTTCACGAATAGATCCTTTCCTTTTTTATTTTTAATGGTATTAAGCGCTTATTATGTGGTAGGCACCATACTAAGCACTGGGGTAGATGCGAAATAACCAAGTTGAACACAGTCCATGTCCCAATTACTGCTCACAGTCTTAATAGCAGATCACAGATGACGTACAGAGAAGGTAAGGAACTTGCCCCAGTTTACACAGCAGACAAGTGGCAAAGCTGGGATTAATAATAATAATTATGGTATTTGTTAAATGAGACTGTGAGCCCCATGTGGGACAGGAACTGTGTCCAACACGATTTGCTTGTATCTACCTCAGTGTTTAGTACAGTACTTGGCACATAGTAAGCACCTAACAAATACCACAATTATCATTATTATTATTATTATTATTATTAATGGGATTAGAAAGGCAAGGCAGGCCCCAATCCTGGCACCAAACCATTTCCAGATACCTTTCAGGCAGACCTCCTTAATTTTTTTCAAGTCTTCTCGTGGTTACCGTATTGAGTAGATACACCGGATGATAGGCTTTAAAGCACTGAATCGGCTCTCTACCTCCTACCTAGCCACTCTCTTCTCCCAGTACACTCTAGCTTGCGCTCTTCATTCCACTCAAAGGCTACCTGCTTACTAGGTCTCAGTCCCATATCTCTTGCCTTTGACCTGCTCGGTGTTCAATAAATATTATCGCCTGCCCCGCCCAGCCCCTCTCTCCCGAGCTGACTCTCTTCTCCTGCCTAGAACTCCTTCCCCCTTCACATCCTACTTCTTCCATCTGCGAGGCCTTTACTGAAATCACACCCCGCCCATGGAGTTTCCCTGATTAGTCTGTTCTCTATCTTATATCCTCTCTACTTTTACTTCAGCGGCCCTATGCACTTGTGTACATAAACCACCAGTGTAGGGCTTATATACCTATCTTTATACACCTTTCTACTTTAGTGCTAACTCAGAGACATAACCTCTTATTCTTCTTCCTGTCTGTAAATTATTTTCATGTTCTTCTGCCCCACTAGATTGCGAGACACTTGAAGGCAGAGACAGTGACTATTAACTCTATTGTCCTCTCCCAAGTGCTCGGTACAGTGCTCTGTGCACAGTAGACTGGAAGCTCTTTGAGGGTATGGATCATGTCTATTTAATCTACTCTCCCAGGTGCTTCGTACACTGCTCTGCACACAGTAGACTGGAAACTCCTTGGAAGCAGGGATCGTGTCTACCTACTCTAATGTACTCTCCCAGGCTTTTCATACAGTGCTCTGCTCACAGTAGACTGTAAATGCTTTGAAAGCGGGGATCACATCTACCTACTCTATTGTACTCTCCCAAGCACTTATTACAGTGTTCTGCACAGGGTAGACTTTAAGCTCACTGAGGGCAGGGATCATGTCTACTAATTCTATCGTATTCTCCCAAGCACTCACTACACTGTGCTCTGCCCATAGTAAGTGCTTCAAAGATAGTATTGATTACACATTCTTATGGGCTGAGACAGGTGAGGCGTCTTCTTCCGTAGCTAATCTAAAAGCCCCCATGATTTTGAGGGGTGAGAATACTTGGGAAACTCTGTCTACTTCAGTGAAACCTGTTTCCCAAATTTGCCCTGGTCCAAAGACGGAAAGTGATTTGTTCTGTGACCATGTGAACTGAAAGGATTTTGGCTGAACCCCTGTGGATCTGAAAGAATCAGATCCCAAAGAGAGGAAAGAATGATGCTGAGCCTTTCTTTCCCCCTCCTACAGTTCCAGAGATCCTCAGTGCTCCAGCACGTGTTCAGGTCCTCCTTGGCATCTCAGTGTCGACTCTTCATCTGAAGGCAATGAGATATCACAGCCCAGTGCGCCTGAGGGCAGAGGAGAGCCATGGTACCCTGCGCTGATGACCAGCCCCCAGATAAAATCGACTATGTGGTGAGCTGACACATCAGAAATGAAATGGAAAATGGACGTGTGAAGAACCCTCTGGGCAGCAACAGATGGCAGGACACGTGTTGATAGATCTCACCCGGTGGTATAGTATGTGAGGGAACACACCAATGCCACTTCCAGAGGGGTGGCAGGAGAGAAGTGGAAAACATCTGTCCCACAGTAGGCCCGGAAGCTCCAGGCAGCAACACCCAGGCAACAGCAAAGGCAGTGGGAGAGGGGGAAAAAAATTAGGCCCAGCTCCTCTCTTTTAAATGATTTCTTTACCGGGAGCTCAAAGCCGAGTTGAATGTTCAGGTTTTGGGGGAATTTAATGAATATGACAGATTGGACGCTGCAAGCTTCCTGTGATCTTATTTTTGACGTGCTGCTAAGAGATGGGAAAGCATGTTTGTCAGGTCACTCTTTTTAATAGTGGAAAAGCATGCATATTTCCTTTCAAATGTCAGGCATATTGGAGCAGGAGATAAAGGACGCCATTTCATTGCTCTAACGTGAAAAATAAAAACTCCCCCTCCAGAGTAAAATCCTTCCCGCTTTTGTAGGTGGCCATATTTTTCAGAGCACAGAGTGGATGAGGTGTGGTCTCCAGCAGTTCAGGCCAGTGCCACTCCCGGGAGGCCGGGGGTGGAGGGAGAGTGTAAGATTGTTGTAGGCGGGGAATGTATCTATTCATTCTTATATTGTACTCTCTCCAAAGCTTAGTACAGTGCTCTGCGCACAGTAAGGGCTCAATAAATAAATTCATTCTGGAATGTTGGGAGTAGGGAGGAGGAGGAGGAGAAGGAGGACAGAAAGAGCCACTGCCCATGCATTAGGGTTTATCCATCAGTCTCTCCCCACTGCAGCGACTTCCTGGCTCTAGGGGCTGATTTGGTTCCTCATGGAGGAGTTCTGTCTTTCCTTGGGAGAGGAAGGGTCAACTGACTTTATTCCTCGAAGGACAACCTAGGGAAAGGGACAAAATGGGCATGAAAACAAAAAGACCAAGACAGTGAGACAGAGAAAGAGAAAGACACAGAGAGAGACAGAGAGCAAAAGAAACCAAGAGACAGAGCAAAACAAGGACTTGGGTGGAATGGGAACAACGTACCCACCCGACTGACCACAAACACAGGCAGAGTCCTTCCTACTTCTCCACTTGTGCCGTCCTCCGTTTCCTCCTTCACAATTGATAATAATGATAATGAGAACAGTGGTGTTTGTTAAGTATTTACTATGGGTCAAGCACTGTTCTAAGCACTGGGGAAAATACAGCATGATCAGTCAGACACAGGCCCTGTCCAACCCAGGGTTCACAGGCTAAGTAGGAGGGAGAACAGGTACTGCATCCCCATTTTACAGTGTTTTACAAGGCACAGAGAAGTGAAGCAACTTGCCCAAGGTGACACAACAGGCATGGGGCGAAGCTAGGATTAGAACCCAGAATCCAGATCCAGAACTCCCAGACCCATACTCTTTCCACTAAGCCATGTTGTAGCTGCAGAAACTGCAGCTGGGGCTGCCCTTAGGGCAGTGGCCGCAGCCCAGCTCTCACAGGCACTTTGCCGAAGGAGCATGCAATGGGCCACAGAAGGCCAGCGGTGGCCGGGCCTGGGGCAGAAGATGGCCAACTAGAAAGGGAAGCAGGTGGAGAAGACTTTCTCTCTCCCCTGACATCCCCGTTACTTCCTCTTCCCTGAATTTTCTATAATCTGAGAGAGGGTAGAGAGGAAAGAGGGAATCAGACATTTGCTGGAGACTGGGGAAACTCCACTTGCACGATGTCCTATGGCCGTTCTCCGCACACCTTTTCAATATCACCGTCTTACTACCACTTATTTTCTCCTTTTGTGTCTCTAAAGTCAAAAGAATCACCAGGCATAAAGGCCTCACATTTTCCATGGCACCCTGAAGTCTTGTCATTGGGCTGTTTATTACCTGAAATAGGTCCATTTCTGTAATAGTGACAGTAACCATCGGGCATTTGTTGTGCTTTCTTCGGCCTTATCGATTCCCGGGGACTAGGACTACCTCCAAGCGGAGTCATTCTGAAGGTCTCCCATTGCCTAGGGCAGCCAGTAAGCTCCTGGGTCACCGCCCACCCACCCAGCCAGGGAAGTTGGCATTCTAGAGAGAGCTGCTCTCGCTCAAGTGAGGAGCAGTGTGGCCTAATAGATAGCAAGTCTGGGAGTCAGAAGGACCTGAGTTTTAATCCCAGCTCTGTCACTTACCTGCTGTTTGATCTTGGGTGAGTCACTCCATTTTTCTGTGCCTCAGTTACCCCATCTGTAAAATAAGAAAGATGGTATTTGTTAATAATAATAATAATAATGTTGGTATTTGTTAAGTGCTTACTATGTGCCGAGCACTGTTCTAAGCGCTGGGGTAGACACAGGGGAATCAGGTTGGCCCACGTGGGGCTCACAGTCTTAATCCCCATTTTACAGATGAGGGAACTGAGGCACAGAGAAGTTAAGTGACTTGCCCACAGTCACACAGCCGACAAGTGGCAGAGCTGGGATTCGAACTCATGAGCCCTGACTCCAAAGCCCGTGCTCTTTCCACTGAGCCACGCTGCTTCTCTTGTTAAGCTCGTATTATGTGCCCAGCACTGTTCTAAGCACTGGGGGGATACAAGATAATCAGGTTGTCCCACGTGGGGCTCACAGTCTTAATCCCCATTTTACAGATGAGGTAACTGAGGCACAGAGAAGTCAAGTGACTTGCCCAAAGTCACACAGCTGACAAGTGGCGGAGCCAGGATTAGATCCCATGACCTCTGACTCCCAAGCCCGTGCTCTTTCCACTGAGCCAGGCAAAATGGGGATTAAGACTGTGAGCACCATAAGTGACATAGACTAGGTCCCACCTGAGTAGCTTGTATCCACTCTGGTGATTAAAACAGTGACTGACACATAGTAATAATAAGTTGGTATTTGTTAAGAGCTTACTATGTGCTGAGCACTGATCTAAGCACTGGGGTAGATACAGGGTAATCAGGTTGTCCCACGTGAGGCTCACAGTCTTCATCCCCATTTTACAGATGAGGGAATTAATAATAATAATGTTGGTATTTATTAAGCGCTTACTATGTGCCGAGCACTGTTCTAAGCGCTGGGGTAGCCACAGGGGAATCAGGTTGTCCCACGTGGGGCTCACAGTCTTAATCCCCATTTTACAGATGAGGGAACTGAGGCACAGAGAAGTTAAGTGACTTGCCCACAGTCACACAGCTGACAAGTGGCAGAGCTGGGATTCGAACTCATGAGCCCTGACTCCAAAGCCCGTGCTCTTTCCACTGAGCCACGCTGCTTCTCCAATTGAGGCACAGAGAAGTTGAGTGACTTGCCCAAAGTCACACAACTGAAACGCGGCAGAGCCAGGAATAGAACCCATGACCTCTGACTCCTAAACCCATGCTCTTTCCACTGAGCCACACTGCTTCTTACTTAACAAATACCATTAAGAAGAAGAAGAAAAAGAAGAAAAAACAAATCTCCACTGGGGGGCAGCCAGGGTAGAGCAGATGGAGGGATATTTACTGTCCCCACAGAGGCAAGTCCAGAACTGGGGACTTGTGCGAAGGTGGAAGAGACTTTGAGGATGTTGAGGCTTTTGGGTGCTACCTAGTAAAGGGAGTGTGATCGCGGGCCCAAGCAATCAATTATTCATATTTATTGAGTGCTTACTATGTGCAAACACTCTATTACGACCCTGGGAGTATACAATAGAACTAGATCTTATCGGTGGGCCAAAGAGCTTGTCAAAGAATGGTCCCTAGTGGGCAATCTAGGGTTGTAGAGGGAATCGTTTAGAAGCAACAGATGGTCTTTTCCTAACCATCGACATGGTGGTCAAGAAGGGCACCCATCGCATGGTTCATCCAAGCATTCTGTGACCACAGTTACATAGAGATTCCCGGACTGGATAAAACACTGATTTCCTTCTATATTGCCTTGCTGAATTCTACTGAGAGATAGGTCATTTTGCCCACGTTTTACTGTTGAAAACCAAGCCACCATAATAATAATTAACAGTAATAACTGTGGTATTTGTTAAGCACTTACTATGTGCCAGGCACAGTACTATGCGCTGGGGTGGATACAAGCAAATCGTATCCCATGTGGGACTCACAGTCTCCATCCCCATTTTCCAGATGAGGTAACTGAAGCCCAGAGAAGTGAAGTGACTTGCCCAAGGTCACACAGCAGACAAGTGGTGGAGCTGGGATCAGAACCTAGAACAGTGCTCTGCACATAGTAAGCGCTTAAAAAATACCAACATTATTAACCTATGTCCTTCTGACTCCCAGGCTCATGCTCTAGCCACTATGCCATGCTGCTTCTCATAAGAGTAGCTGGATCCATTTCACCACCACAACCACCACCACTCAAACCTCACCCAGGCAGGCTATTAGGATGAGCACTACCTGTCCCTATTCAGGTCAAGCCTGAGATTGGAATCCAGGGAACTCCCCTGACTTAATCTTGCAAAAGCCCTGCTAGGCTTCATTTTCCTCTAGGAGACTCTTTAAGCCCCATCATCTAGAGGCTGGAGGTTAATGCCCAGCGTCTTAATGCAGTGGAGTGGTCCATATGGATTTACTTTCCATGCAATTGATTTGATGGGTTAAGATGAGGTGAGTCAGGGTTTCCACGCAAACGTGTCAAAGATTACATTAGGCAGCTAACTGGGTAGATTACCCCAGTAGGGCATGCATTATCCTGGGAGGAAAACCAGGTTGGGGAGAGGGAAGGGGGCAAAGTTATCCAAGGGAAAGTCAATGAATCAAACTGAAATAGAAGGTTCCATCTGCACGACTTCCTCCAGGCAGCTTCACAGGCGTATGGAAGGTGAGTCCGGGAAATCCACAGGAAATTCCCAAAGGCCTTCTCGTAGATCACGTTCGGTCAGAGGTCATTGGTTAGTGCCTGCAGCTAAGAGACGTCTTCCACCGGCTCCTCAGTGTGCTTCTGTTTATATAGCAGTTTTTATCCTGTTACTAAGAGAAGCCTGTCAGATGAAGTGTAAGCCACATTTACCTGTAAGTGCCTCACACCAGCTTGTGATGCCTAATCTCTTTTATTGATCTGACTAGCTGGTTTCTGGAGACCATTGATTTTCCTGGCTGTCAGTTTGTGGCCTTGCCTCCTTAATGTTTATTTAGACCGGACTCCATAAATTGCTTCTGGTGCTGAGAGCTCGGAAGGCAGCAGGAGGTCAGGGGTGCGTGTCTACCTGTCCATAAATATAAATCACAGCTTTTGTTCTTCACCGTTGTTTGTGAATATGGGGCTCGGTGAATAAAAAGGGGAAGTGTTCTACTAAGACTTGGAGAAACCATCACAAATTCCCGTGTCTGTTTTTTTATTGCAGCCTCGGTTTTCAATTTTCTGTATCCTAATGATACCTCTTGTTATCTACTCAAACATGTAATGTTTCTTTTTGTTAAAGAGAGAGGGAGAGGGGAAAAGAAGGGTGTCATTGCCCCTTTTCCAGCACAGAACCATACTTTCGAAAGCCAGGTGTGGCATGTTGGGGGGTGTTTTTCTTTTCCTTCATTTCTCTCCCACAGATGCTCGTAAACTTCAGCCTTTGAGGAAAGTGTTGGCGCTCAACATCACTGGAGTTAAAGGTCCTTGTTTGAACAACTGAATGGTGTATCACTCTGTGAGCTGGTCTCAAAGTTTCTCCATTTAGAGATAGGCCGGCCTTTGTTGATATGGAACGATGTGTGGGAGCAGAGGCTCAGGGGCAAGTGACACGTCACTGACAGGCTGGTTGGGCACAAGGCAAAATGGGAAATAGAGAGAAGCAGGATATAAATAATTCAAGGACACATCCTGAAAAATCCCCAGGAAAAGCCCCACAGCTCATTATAGCGGTGAGTTGCTAGAATGCTATATCCTTAAATCACTACGAAATGTTTTGCAACAGCTCAGACTTCTCTCTCTCTCTTTCTTTTTTCCACTGCAGCAGTGAACATCAGAGTCTGTACAAGGTGACAAAGTGGTTCTCCTGGGGCTGAGAGGGCCGTAATCAATAGAGGCCCGGCCCACCATTCAGTCTGTTGTTGTGGAACCCAGAATAAATCAACAGGTAAAGAAGTACCTTCCAGGAAATACCTTATTGAACAGGATAGTGGAATTCAGTGTTCTCATTTGACTTCCACTCTAGTGGTCGCTTGCCAGCCAATAGGGTAATAGTTCTGATGGTTTCGCCCAGACAATGTTGATTCTGAAGCATCTAGATTTTTTTTCCCTGAATAACCTCTCGAAAGTCGGTGTGCTTCTTTACATGGAAAATTTTCTTTTTTTGCAGGGGGAACTGGTGAAGGAAAATCCATTTGGTACTGAGGAGTAGCAGTACTGTTGGGGTGAGATCAAAAAGATCTTATGAAAATATTTAAAGTACAGTTAGTTCTGCCAGAACTCATGTAGAGAAAGCCCTTTCGGGATAGAACGCAATGAAAGAATTAGGGAACATTCTTCCAACTACTGATGGCTCTCTGGACAGTGTTGAAAGCAGAGATTTGTTTTTTACAAATCAATTAGCGAACACTCACCCCCGCATTATAGGAGAACCCACTGCACCTGGAAAGCATCTTTTAGCATGTTGAACGAGGGGATCTATTAACATGAAGGAATAAACCAGAGGTTTGCTTCTTGTTGTAAATAGAGATTTACTTTTTACAAATCATTTAATGAATCCATAGTTGGAAGCCTACTAAAATAGAAAAATCCACCAAATATTATAAGCGGGTAGCATTGGAAAAGGGGGAAAAAGTGGCAAAACAATTGTGTGGCTTGTGTCATTGTTCAATAGGGGTTTCTCTAATGTCACCTCTATGAATTCACATGACTCTCAGATTGCCACTATGAGAATACCATTATCGGATAAATTTTCGTCTCATGGAATGAAGTCACGATACGTACATCAGGTGAAGGAGCATAAGGACAACTCTGTCAGAGAGAATTTGCTCAGCCATGAAGCTATAGACCAACACAGGTAGAGAGAGATTATCAGACGACAAAGACTTTGAGGCACAGGGTCAGAGAAACCAAGAGAAACAAACAGTGAGAGAGTGTGTGTACATGTGTGGTAAAATACCAGGACTTTTCCTAAAAGCCCTGCTAATTGTGAAGAGGGAGTGCAGCATCCAGAACACTGGGGTGGTATATGCAGCCATGGAAAAGCTTTCATCCCATAACACCTATCAGGAACAGAGCAGTGAGGCTTTGCTTCAGCCTACCTGTAAAGCATTTTAGCATCAGTCTTCCCCACTAGATTGTAAGCTCCTTAGGTCAGAGATCATGCCAACCAACTCTATTGGACTCTCTCAATTGCCCAGTACAGTGTGCTACACCGATTAAGAGCTCAATAAATACCATTGCTTGATTGACTGTAGCACTGATCTGGAGTTTCTATCTGGAGCAGGACAGAAAGGTGATATTGAAGTCCAGGTACTGGAAACTACTGCCCACCCTTCTGCATTAACGATAAACTTGGTCATGTAGCCCTTAAGCACTTTGCTACTCCCCCCACCCCACAGTCTTGTCTTGTCTTATGCCGTCATGTCGTCCCCAATCCATAGTGATGCCATGGACACATTTCTCCCAGAACCCCCATCTCCATCTGCCATCGCTCTGGTAGTGTTTCCATAGACTTGTCTTGGTAAAAATCCTAAAATGGTTTATCTTACCACTGCCCCCTTCTGTGTAGTAAACCTGAGTCCCCACCCTTGACTCTCTCCCATGCCACTGCTGCCCAGCACAGGTGAGTTTTAACTTGCAGCAAATTGCCTTCCCCTGGCAAGCCACTGCCCAAGCTAGGAATGGAATGGATATTCCTCTGCTTGATTCTCCCTCCCATAGCCAAGACTGGTAGAGTACTGGGAACTCTCCAGGTGCAACCTTGAGAGGGGAAACCCCACAGTACTAATGTAAATATTCTCCCCCTCTAGACCATTAGCTCCTTGTGGGCAGTGAATATGACTACCAAATGTGTTACAATGTACTCTCCCAGGCACTTAGTACAGCGCTCTGCACACAGTAAGCACTCAATAAATACCATTGATTGATTGGTTATACTGTACCATTTCCTCTTTTCCTAATCCATTTTAATGTCTGACTCCCCCTGAGGACTGTAAGCTATCCATGGGCGGGGATTGCGCCTATCGACACGGATGTGTTGTACTTTCCCCAGCATTTACTACAATCTGCTGCACATAGTAAACACTATAAATACCAATGATTGATTGACTGATTGTAGGGAAAGACGGCTGCCCCCAGACAGAGATCTAGGTAGATAAACAAGGAAGTGCAATGGACTGAAAGCAGATACTAGGGCTGGTAGCAGACAAGACAGGAGAATCCATAAACGGAGATTGGGCAGCAGGAATTAGCACAACAGCTTGATTAAGGAGAATCAATCAATCAGTTAGTCGATCAATGGTATTTACTGAGCTCTTACTGTGTGCAGAGCACTTTACTAAGTGCTTAGGAGAGTACAATATAACCGAATCTGTAGACTCGTTCTCTTCCCTCAAGGATCTTACAGTCCAGAGGGGGAGACAGACATTAATATAAGTAAATAAATTATGGATATGTACATAAGTGCTGTGGGGCTGAGGGTGGGGTGAGTATCAATTGCCCAAAAGGTACAGATTCAATTGCAGAAGAACCTTAATTGTTTAGCCCCAAGAGCCAGGATTCAAGAGCAGTGGTCCTTACCACCTGCCTAGACCTATGATATATCAGTCTCTTCTGCTTTGGGGTCTCTGCCTGCCCTGACCCTACTCTTAGGTTGTGAGGTCCATGTGGGACAAGGATGATGTCTGATTTAATTATATTTTCCTCAGTGCTTAACACAGGGCCCGACACATAGGAAGAGTTCAAAAATACCATCATCATCAGTTCTGCCCACAGCTTTACCATACACGGATATAAGGTCTTCAGGTCATTGGAAAGTGAAGAAAATAGCCTGTTTCATTGCCGATTTTAAGTGCTCAGACTTTTGAGACCTTGTTTAGAGGGACTTGTCTCCATCTGAATAATGGGTGGTTATTTCCCATCCAAGGGTAAACTAACTGAACTCTCCCCAAATTCATTTTTGAACAGATTTTATTTCAGGATCGAAACATTTCCAATTGCTCCCCCCTTTTCTTTCCACTTGAAGTCAGAAGGAGGCTACACTTGAGGTTTCTTTATACAAGCCCTTGTTTTCCCTCCGACTGACATTCAAATACCAAAAATGACAAGTTATTGGCTATTGCAGGGAATAAAAATTCATTTATGTCTATAAATATCCAAGAGTTGTTTAGTTAGGAGGAAACAGATGACCTAACAGAGGACTAAATCTTGGCAAGTTGACTTTCATTGGCTGAACTCTGCCAATTTAATTCTAGCCAGCTGGTTGCCTCTAATCCTCACCCACTCAGTCGTTTTGAGTGATTTTGTAGGGTTTTTTATGCCACATACATCCATCATTACCAACTCCAAACATAGAGCATTCTGGGTGAGAACAAAGCACAAATGAAATGTCTGGGCCCTTAGTAGACTAGGGACTAGGCCAATAGAACCTAAAACAAAATCTACTCCCCCCACCCCCCGGCCCCAACCACCAGCACCATCACTTAAAGATAGTAATGGCATAGAAAGTTAAATTTAATTGCTAGTTCAAGCCCTGCTCTAGTAGTTTGGTTAACTGTTCACTTGAATGTTGTTCAAATGACATTTGATTCATCCTAAATTAGGTCATTCTTTTCTCACCCAGAGAACTGGAGGGGAGGGAAAGAAAGGTCACAGGGAAATGGGATTGCTAAGAGTGCCTGGCAGCCTTCCCTGTTTACATATTGTAGTTACATCGTTTGATCCTTTTAAGCAATTTGAAAAGGTTTCTTTCCAGTTACAGTTTTGGATATTTTTTTTTTCCAAAATAGCATTTTCTCATTTTTTCCCCATTTCCTTTGTATGGAACTTTCTTGGGTTCCAAGTAGCTCTTCAACTGCAACTGGGCAGACATCTGGGGGTTTCCTTGGCCTCACAGAACTACAGTTCGTTGTCCAGCAGACTTATGACCATTGGAAGAGAGAAGCCGAGGCGGAAGCTCTGGTTGATTTTGGAATGCAGGTCAGAACTTTCAGAGGAGCAGCAGGGGCTAAACAGAAGGTATAAATGGGGTTTCATTCCTAACGGGGAGTGGGGAGGAAGGTAATGAAAAGCCCAGGGAAAAAAAAAATAGAAATAATTGTCTGGTGGATGTTGCACATTCAGATTCTGTAATTACATGGGAAGTTGATTTGTCACAGTCTCTTTGCATCAGCAAAATGTCACAGGAGAAACGCATGCAGGGCCCCACCAGAGGAGGAAATCTACTTTGCTCGGCTTGGGCTCTGAAAATGGCACTAAAATAACATGAATCCAATCTTATTGCTTCTGACAACATTCAATGCGATTAATGCATGAAATTAAACATGGAAAGAAATGCAGAATAGGGAAAGCTCAAACACAATAAGCAAGACCGGGCCAATGTTGAAATTCAAAACAGGCAGCCCGGGGTGATGTGGGTAAGACGTGACTCAACCATCCTCACCTTGACTCTATTAGCATCAAGTGGGTTCACAGCTGGGAGTGGAGTACAGTACACTAACGATGGAAGTGTCTTGTGCCTTTTGACAAGATCTTGGTGGACTGAACTGGGGAGTTATTCATTAAGAGAAATCAATCACCAGGAAATCAGATAAGGCCCAACTGGCAATGAAAATAGAGCAGCCATCAGGCAGATGTTGTCTTGAGAAATGGAGCGGAGCGTCAACCATAGAGAAACAGCCCGCTGAAACCCAAACCACAGTGATATCGATGACAGAAACGATTACAAGCCTAGCCCACTGCTTCCCTCTCCTTCTATCCATCGGATTCTTGGGTTGAAAGTAGAAGTAGTAATGATAATAATAATAATAATGATGTTTCTTAAGTGCTAACTATATGCCAGGCACTGTACTAAGTGGATAAAAGCAAACGGGGTTGGACACAGTCCCTGTCCCATGTGGGGCTCATTCTCGATCCCTGTTTTACACAGCAAGGTAACACAGCAGACAGGAGTTGGAGTAGGTATTAGAACCCATGACCTTCTGACTCCCAGGCCCATGCTGTATCCACTATGCCATGCTGCTTCTCTAAAGGAATGGGCTCATTCAGGAATTGAATCTGGGACCACTCGCACATTAAGTGAGAATCCAAGACCAATGAGCCAATTTTTACTACTAGTAATAGTAACAGTATTTATTGAGCGCTTACTGTGTGCAGAGCACTGTACTAAGTGCTTGGAAAGTACAATTCGGCAACAAATAGAGGCAATCCCTCCCCAACAACAGGCTGGCTCCATCACTTGTCTGCTGTGTGACCTTGGGCAAGTCGCTTCACTTCTCTGGACCTCAGTTCCCTCATCTGGAAAATGGGGATTGAGGCTATGAGCCCCATCTGGGACAGGGACTGTGTCCAACCCTATTTGCTTGTATCCACCACAGTGCTTAGTACAGTGCCTGGCACATAGTATGTGCTTAGGAAATGCCACAGCTATTATTATTAAGTGGAATAATAGGAATAGACATTCATCAAATGATAGATCATTGTGACTGGCACTATAATCACTGTCTTAAGGATGCTTACCAGGCCAGAGAATCCATTATAAGGATTACATCAAACTTCCCACCATTAGGTCAAGTTGACTTCATTGGTTAAGAAGAAATAAATACAGATTTTGTAATGTCTTTGTCGAGAAGAGACAGGTCCATGAAAGAGAGCTTTTTGGTCCCTGTAGGAATCCACCAGAATACTCTTCCTGTACCTGCATTAATGGGGGAGCTGAAAACATACAGTCAGTGTTCAATAAATGTCAACAGTAAATGGCAGGAATGCTGTTTACTGTCTGGTAAAGGAAAGCAGAGGGAAGAGGAGGAAAGGAGAAGGAAGCAGCATGGCCTAGTGGATAGTGAACAGCCCTGGGTATCAGAAGGACCAGGGTTCTAATCCCGGCTTCACCACTTGTCTGCTCTGTGACCTCAGGCAAGTAACTTCACTTTTCTGTGCCTCGGTTCCCTCATCTGTAAAATGGGGATTAAGACTGTGAGCCCCATGCGGGATGGGGACTGTGTCCTACCTGACAATCTTGTATCCACCCCAGCACTTAGTATAGTGCCTGGAATATAGTAAACACTTAACAAATACCATAAAAAAAAGAGAAGTAGGAGGAGGAGGTGAGATTGAAAGAGGTGACCTGTCCCTTATACCTCATGAGAGATTTTCAGAACCTCACAACCTGGAATTCCAGATCATTCATTTTTGAGGATGCCTGTCCCTTCTTTCTCTCAAATCTCTACTTCCTAGCTGGGATTGGACCCGGAACTCAAAGTTCAAAGCGATTAGCCTAGTCCATTGCCAAAGCCAGATGATGATAATGATGTTCTCCAATCAAGAACAAAGGACAAGCCTCAGTCATGAGAGTCCAGAACTGGGGACCTGTGCGGAAGAGTTGATTGAGGAGAGCAATTGGAAGAGTGCCACTCACACCTCCTCGTTCCACTAGGGCCTCGAGTACAGTGAGGTGCCGTCGGCTGTCATCTTTATCCAAACCATCACCTTATCAATTATTACTTAAGGGGCTCAGGGAAGTAGCAGAAATCATTCACAATAAGTGGTACCCCTGCCTGCCTAATTCCCACCCGTGTAGTCTTTCCTAGCGCTCACTACAGTGAGCTTTGCATACAGTAACCACTCAAGAAGTACCATTAGTACTATTATCACCTACATGAAGGAATTGATTCTAGTGCTAGTGGTTTGAAAGCGTGAAAATGGCTCTGCTCAAACCACTAACACTAGAATCAATTCCTTCATGCAGGAGACCCCATCCACCCCAAATATAAACTTCATCAGCTAAGCCATTTTTCACGTGGGTCCTGGAATTTGGGGTGTCTCTAAACAAAGATGTTTTTATTCCCCACCCAATCATGTCCCTCTGTCCTGCAGGTGCACAGAGGCAGTGTAGAGGCAAAGAAGAGGAATCGATGTTGCATATTTACTCTAGATGGTGCAGGTACAAGGTTTGCTTGTTCTCTAAGTCATTTTCCTTCCCTGTTCTGTTTGCAGTGTTCAGAGGTTGTTGAGAATGAAAGTTATGTTTTCGCTGCTGGAACACTAGTCGACAAAATCTGTTCGGGCCCCTGCTGTTCACAATACAACTTTCAGCACAAAGCCAGGTCGAGAAAAAGATTGTTTCTTTCCTTCTTGGTTCCAGATTTACCTGCAAAGGGACTCTGTGTGTGTAGTGGTGAGTGTGGGTGAGAGAGAGAAAGAGAGAGAGTGTGTGTGTGTTTGTAAAGCATACCTATTTATATTAATTTTACTTTCCTTAGGATGAAAATCCCAAAATGGATCCAGACTGGGGGGGGGGGGGGGGCGGTCTGTCTTTTAGCCTTGCTAGCCTACATTTCAACAAAATAAAATGATTTTACCATCAGCACAAAATAAAATAAAAAGTGGATCTGTAACCTTTTGGCTTGTGTCCACTCTCTTACTCCCTCCAAAACCTTGCCTACATGTTTTAGGTTTATCCTACATGAAGAATCAACAGATCAGTCATATTTATTGAGCGCTTATTGTGTGTAGAACATTGTACTAAGGTCTTAGGAGAGTACAATATGACAGAATTGGTAGACACCCTCTCTGCCCACAAAGAATTTACAGTCTAGAGAAGTTTAGACTCTACCAACTTTACCTCTTCGCACACCTTGATCTGTTAGCCAATTACATTCACTGAGCACTTACTCTGTGCAGAGCACTGTACTGAATACTTGAATGCAGCCAATAGCTTTGGCAGAAACAATCCCTACCCTCAAGGACACTGCGGTCTAGAGAGGGAGACAGACACTAAAATGAATGAATTACTGTACAAAGGAGGAAGGGGAGCAGGGAAAGTGGGGTGGTGTTTTCAGTTCAACAGTCTCAGAGACCCAGCACCTCAGTGAAGGTTTCACTCTGTAGAAGAAAGAGCACAGAACATATGCTAATCAGCTGTACTCTTCAAGCACAAATGAGATCATGTGCTCATTGTTTAGACACTGGAATTGTTCATTACAAAATGACACAGTGTTTGCCAATTTTGTCTTCATTATAAATGTAAATATTAACTGGTGATATGCAAAAGAATACAAAAAGTCAACAGCAATTAATTGGCTTCTGCAGTAATTAGCAACTGTAAGGCAAACACTTAGGAGCCGTTGTAATTGTCTGCATTAGGAATACACCTCCTGTACAGATCTAATTAGCAATTTAAATAGTTCAGAAATTATATGCCTCTTGCCTTTACACTCCCTGAAGTACTGTTCATTAATGGAGAAAAAAAATTGCTAGTAAATGTCATTTGCATTGTCTCGTGTTAAGAGCTCTACATCAAAGCGTCTGTGTTCCTGCCTCAAACTGAATAATTCCGAGTTGTTGCTTGTAGACCAATACAGCTGTAATTAGGCAATGATTCCTTTGTAAACATGAGACACAAAAACTGACAGGAGCTTATTTTGCTCTGAGGTATTTCCTTACTGATTTAAGCTATAAATAAGAGAAAAGAGCTGCAGCTAAAAAACAACTCCCAAGAACCAGTTGGCGAGATGTGTTGACTCTCCATAGGCTGAAAGCACTGTAAAAACAAAGTGGCTCCGGGCTCTAATTGGACGGGGTTAGCTTTATCACTGGCTCCTGAGAAGTCTAATGAGTATTGGGTCTGCTGGGGGCTAGTGGAGAGGCGGGGGAGGGTATAATCAGGAAACAGCAAGTAGGCTGATAAACAACCAATAGCCCCCCTTGCAAAATGAACCCACTCCACCAGCCCTGCTTTGCAAAGGGAGGATTATGCAGAGGGGCCAGGTGAACTAAGCTTCACTGTCACCTTCGATGAGCCAGGGAGCCAGAGCAAAATCCAAGACAGATCTCCTTCCTCCAGAACAGCTGCTTGTGGTTTCCGGATCACAAATGGGGCCAGGGCGGCGGGTTTTTGTTGTTTTACTTTACGATTTTTCCATCTGACCCAACGAATCAGGGAAAGAGAGTTCAAATCTGCCCAAACTCAAACCTCAGAAGAGTTTGTTGAGCTCTGTGGAAACCGAAACTCTGACAGATTTGGGAAAGGCTTAGGCAGATTCCATAATTGTACCATTCCCCAAACATGAATGAAGATCGGCTGGACTTGAACTCAGGTCCCCTGAGACCCAGAATGACATGTCATGTATACACAGTGGTTGTGTTTTTAAGCACCAGTCATGGAGGCCTACCACGGTATCCCAGTTCTTAAGTTGAGGTAAATAAAAGTACAGAGAGTCTGAGTAGTCTGTCTGGGGTCACAGAGCAAGTAAATAAAATAATAAAAAAAAAAAGATGAAAGTTAAGGATTTGTGGCTCCCTGTCCAATCACTCAAAGCCACAGTTAGGTTGGGGAGACATTTCTAGAAGGATGGGACACAGGAAGACCTCTGGATACTAGTTACATAGGGCTTATCGGATGTTAGGAACATGTGGGATGGCAGCAACCCTGACAGCAGCATAGACTGCCCTGGTCTCAACAGGGATGCTGGAGAGGACCCTGGAGGAGAAAGGGGGAAACCAAAACAAACTGAGTAGCAGCATGGCCTAGAGGAAGGAGCACGGGCCTGGGAGTCAAAGGACTTGGGTTCTAATCCTGGCTCTGCAACTTTACCTTCTGTGTGTCCTTGGGCAAACCAGTAAACTTCTGTGTCTCAGTTTCCTCATCTGTAAAACAGGAACTCGATAGCTGTTCTGCTACCCCTTTAAACTGTGAGATAGGGATTGTGTCCGACCTGGCTATCTTGCACCTACCCTGGTGCTTAAAACAGTGCTGGACACATAGTGAGCACTTAACAAATACCATAATAATAACAATAGTGATTATGATTAATATCAATAATCTGAAGGTAGAAGGGCAGCAGGTCACAAAATGGCAATCAGCTCTTCTCTAGGGCTGTGGGCTTTAGTGATGTTTGGCAATGAGGTCTGAAGTTCCCCAACAGGGTTCCAGCTGCAGGTTCCAGAAAGCAGAAAGCTGAGGTGATCCAGAACCAGACTTCTCAGGGCTTCCAGGTGTCTGTGATGCTTGAAGGCCTGAATGGGTGTCCTTCACCAGTTTTTGAGATTTTGGTGAGTGGAAGCCAGCCTAATCAGAACTGTCACATGCATGTCTGAGTTATAGTGTGTCTGACTCACCTGAGCCCTGATTATTATTATTATTTATTACTATCATTCACTTACTTACTATGTGTCACTGTTCTAAGCGCTGAGGTAAATACACTTAATCAGGTCAGATACAGTTCCTGATCCACTTGGGGCTCACAGTCTAAGCAGGAGGGGGTAGGATTGAATCCCCATTTTACAGTTGAAGAAACTGAGGCACAGGGAATAATAATAATTATTATTATGGAATTTGTTAAGCATTTACTATATGCCAAGCACTGTTCTTAATGCTGGCACTGTTCTAAGCACTGAAGGGATTTGCCCAAGGTCAAAGAGCAAGCAATTGGCAGAGCCTGGCTTAGAACTCAGTTTCTCTGACTCTGAGGCCTGTGATCTTTCCAGTAGACAAAGCTGCTCATATGGATAAAATTATCTTTTGAAATCGTACCATGTCTATGTCATATGGTTCTTCTCAGATTCTCCTTAGTTCTCTCACAATATGTCAGATCCTCGGAATTTCTTCTCTAGGACAAGGGGGCTTCACTTCATGGGAATTAGTCTCGCTTGTTCTCCGATGTCCCATCTACAGCCAGCAGGTCAAGGAAAGTTGATGTTTACTTTCTTTAAAGTGGCCCCAACAGCTGTTGGTGAACATTGGCTGACAGACTGCTGCCTGATGTAGTTGAATCAGGGCACAACAGCTGCATTGCATCTCCTGCAGACAGCTGAAACAATCTTTGTGTGTGGTCTGAGGCTGCACTCTAATCATAGTGAGAGTAGGAATGATATGAAGAAAACCATCATCTCCATCCACAAGAAGTCAAGTGCAAAGCTGCGTCGATGGTGCTAAGTCCGATGCCGGAAAGGCTATCGTCATCAACGTTCTCTCGTCCTCTGGAAAGACAACTTTTCTTTCACTCCGAGGTTAAGACTACCGGCTAATCTATATTCCTATTGCCTAAGAAAATACCCCGTTTCAGGGTGGTTCCATGCCTTGGGACATGTCAGACAGTTAGTCAGTCAATTGTATTTATTGAGTGCTTACCCTGTGCAAAGCATTGTAGTAAGCACTTGGGCGAATATAATATAACCAATATAACAGACACATTCCCTGCTCACAACAAGCTTACAGTCTAGAGGAGACTGGCTGCTGCCATTTTTTCTATGCCCCCTCAGTTTTTCAATTTCAAGCATGAGACCTTCTTTCTGAAGGACATAGTGGACAGTACCATTTTCACAATCTTGGTTCCTTTTTTCTTAAAAATACCTACAACCTACAACCTCCACCTACAACCCTCACTCAACATCAAATATATAGGACCAAATTACCAACCATGAAGTCCTGGAATGTAGTCAGCTCACTGGCAATCGATCAATCAATGGTATCGACTGAGTGCTTACTCTGTGCCGGATACTGGACTGAGAATTTGGGAGAGTACTGTACAATGGAGTCACTTGACATGATCCCTGCCCTTAAGAAGCTTGCAATCTAGTGCAAGCAATGTTCGCAGCAACACAACTCCTCTGAATGAGGCATGTGAAGAGAATGGATAATAATAATGATGATGATGATAACTGTGGTATTTAAGTGCTTACTGTGTGTCAAGCATTGTACTAACTGCTGGAATAGATACAAGCTGATCAAGTCAGATGCAGTCACTGTCCCACATAATAATAATAATGTTGGTATTTCTTAAGCGCTTACTATGTGCAGAGCACTGTTCTAAGCGCTGGGGTAGATACAGGGTAATCAGGTTGTCCCATGTGAGGCTCACAGTTAATCCCCATTTTAGAGATGAGGTAACTGAGGCACCAAGAAGTTAAGTGACTTGCCCACAGTCACAGCTGACAAGTGGCAGAGCAGGGATTCGAACCCATGACCTCTGACTCCCAAGCCCGGGCTCTTTCCACTGAGCCATGCTGCTTCTCTAATGGGGCTCACAGTGTGATTAGGAGGGAGAACAGGCATTTCACCCACGTAGATCCAGATGACAAAACTGATGAACAGAGAAGTTAAATGATTTGCCCAATTTCACATAGCAGAGAAGTAGCGGAGCCAGGATTAGAACCCATGTCCTCTGACACCCGGGCCCGTGCTCATGCCACCAGGCCATTCTGTCCCTGAAGGATACAAGCCAACCTGGTGGGCAGAAATCTGGAGAGGGTTTGCTCTCTTAGAATAAAAAGTTCACAGAGATCAAGAGGCAGAGTCGTAAACAGGCAGGACCAATGTGGGACAATTCTACGATGACGATATGTATCTGTACTCACCTAAAAGCAATGATGGATGGAAATTCGGTTCCACATCCATCTTTTTAGCCACTCTCAGGCAAGCGAATAGTACCTCGCTGTAGGTAGCATCATCTGTGAACCTGAAGGTCAGGTGTATATACAGATAAAGGTACAACCCATCGAATTATTTAACTACATTTCTTCACTGAAAATTTGCTACAAACCAAACACCCTTCCACATGGACGGGGCCTTCAGAATTGACCAGTGTGTGAAAAGAATGGAAAGCCACCACTCAGAAAACAAAACAAAAAAAACCGCACACTATAATGGAAAAATGGAGATTTTTCCTACCTCATTTGTCTTCCCTTTCTAATAAATGAACTTTCTTTAAAGAGAAGGCTATTAAAGATCGATTAGAGCAGCTATTTATCATTCATCCAAGAGTTTCAACTCACTTCCCCATTTGAGAACTGAGGTCCAATTGAGAAAGCCAAAAGCCGAGGCAAAGGCTCAGTAGCAACTTGCAGAGTTTTCCTCCGTAATCCTACCTACCTTTCTACTCTTTAACTGTAAGGCAGAACAACCAGATGCAGTAGGAGATGGAGTTTCATGTTTCAGCAGTATCTATTCCAATCTTTCATCAAATGGAGGAGGGAATTTTCATTGCCACCTATTGATTAAAATGCAGAATTGAAGATGCTGCCCCAAAATTTGCATAGGAGGAAATCTGAGCTGTCCCAGATGACAAGCTATTGTTTTCCTGTTCGTCATTTCCACATAAAATTGCAAGTGTGCAGATTCTTTCTTTGTGTTTGACAAAATTTGTATAATTATGCTAACTTTAAAAGAGTCTAAATATATAATAAGCAGCACAAGACACAGGCGTGTTCATCGAATGGGCATTGCTCTTTGATGAGCAAAGAATGACAAGTTATGGACGTTTCACTGTCGGAGATTCATTTGGTGGTGTTTATCAATCAGTGGTATTTATTGAGGGCTTACTGTATGCAAGGCACTGTACTAAGCTTTTGGGAGAATACAAAACAACAGAATTAGCAGATATCCCCTGTGCATGTATGAGTTGATTTGGGGCACAGTCCTTGAGGAAGAATGACCATTCTACTATGCTTTCCAATCCCAAGTAGTTTGATTCCTTTTTCCCTTGTTTTGGTATCATTACCCACTTGCATGTTGAAATTTTCCCATAATCATCAGCTTGTCAGATTTTAATACTGCTGCAATGAGTCTGTTTCTTTCTCTTCAGTACTTGTCAGTGTTGACGCACACATGCCGGTGATGGAAGCAGAACACTTTCTTATTTCAGAAGCCTACACAGCCTCATTGTCTCTACTTTAAGGTTGATTTGGGAGGCCTGAGACTACGGTACTGGATTTGCAATCGGAAGAAGGGAGACCTTTCCAGAAGGTGTGTCCAGTCTCTGCCTAGCAGGGGCCCTTCATTTGAGGTCCTGGTTTAACTCAGTGTCCCAAGCTTGGCTGCTGTTTTCATTAGCATTTGTCAGGAAGCATTCTGATGTTCCAGGTAGGGGCTGGTTATTTTCTTTATATTTGATAATTGGCTTTTGGCTGGATCCCTGCAAGGTTCAAGTCCATCAGGAACAATTCTCCAATGAACATAATCTGAGTGAATGACAAAGAGGGAATTTTTCAACCCCCTTGTGTGCCCCTTTCCTCTTGCAGAGTATATTGTGGAAGGATGCACAAGGGAAGCAATGTGAACAACTGTATAGAGCCTGGGCCTGAGGAGTCACAGGATTGGGTTCTAATCCTTCTTCTGCCACTTGCCTGCTGTGTGACTGGCCAAGTCAGTTCCCTTTAATGTGCCTCACTTTCATCATCTGCAAAATGGGGATTAAATCCTACGCCTTCAATTTAGACTGTGAGCCCCATATGGGACAGGGACTGTGTCCAACCTGATAAACTTGTGTCTATCCCATTGCCTTACACACAGTAAGCACTTAACAAATAGCATTTTTTTTAAAGAAAAAAGCTTACAGTCTATGATAGTACTCCTGAGTGAAGTGGGTGCTCAATAAAAGCTGTTAGAAGGTGATGTTCATTACAAGGTTCATTATGCTGTGAGGTTTCATAATCTGATATGATATTGTAAGCTCACAAGTGCTTAGTACAGTGCTCTACACAGAGTAAGTGCTTACTAAATATGATTGATCGATTAATTGATGCTCTAAACTCACACCAGACAATAGCAACCAATACATGGCAAAATGGCACCCGCATCTCACCGATGGTTCAATGTTAGTCAGTTCCTCCTAGCTGTGATTGATCCCAGTGTCAGTCTCCCCCGATATTTTGTAAGTTCTTTGAGGGCAAGGATTGAGTTTACTAGCACTACTGTACCCTTCCAAGTACTCAGTTCAGTGTTCTGCACAGATTAAGTGCTCCATAACTACCAATGATTGATTGAATGATTGAACGAAGACACCTACGAGGAAATATGAAGCATCACAATCCTCAAAATAGACCTGTTCTGAAAATTACCAGTTCATAATTTCCTTAATACATGTCCTGTCATACTCAGGTTTGCTTATATGAGCATTTATTGGCATCTTAGTGTTGACACGCTTTATGAGTGGAATATTACTTTATATTGAACTGGGAACTTGAAGCAAGAGGAGACTCTGAACTGAGAAGGCAATAGAAATAAGTGGAACTACAGAAATAAGGTCACATCTCCTCCAAGAGGTCTTTCCCAATTAAGCACCCTCAACCCCACTGAACTTTTTACATATCTTTAAATTATATATTATAATTTTTTGTTTCTATAATGTCTATCTCCCCCTCTAGATTGTAAGCTCACTGTGGGCAAGAAATATGTCTACCAATTCTGCTGTTTTGTACTCTCCCATAGTTAGCGCTTAACAAATACCATAAAAAAAAAATAGCCCAAAAGGTAGAAGCCTCATTTTCAAATGAGAGGCAGGTATGCCAATAGTGTTCTTGTTGTAAATTTTCAAGCTGGTATCAGACTGTTTTCTCCTGTGAGGCTCATGGATGGCTTGGGGGGTGGGGAGGAACAGTCAATCAATGGTATTTATTGAATGCTTACTATGTGCAGAGCACTATACTAAACACTTAGTGCTATACTATACTAAACTATATAGTACACTATAGTACTATATAGTATACTATATAGTATATAGTACACTATATAGTATAGTATATACTATAGTACAGTATAGTATACTATAGTACACTACATAGTATATAGTACACTATAGTATAGTATAGTGCACTATAGTACCATATAGTACACTATACTAAACACTTAGAGGGAACTGTTGGTTCCCTCCCTCCATTGCCAGCAAACTCCATGGTCTAGGAGGAGGAACAGCAAGAAGTTGTCCAGGACCAACTGGGAAGCTGTTTGATTTTTTTTTCTATTTCTTTAATGGTATATGTTAGGCACTTACTATTCATTCATTCATTCATTCAATAGTATTTATTGAGCGCTTGCTATGTGCAGAGCACTGTACTAAGCCCTTGGAATGTACAATTCAGCAACAGATAGAGACAATCCCTGCCCATTGACGGGCTTACAGTCTAATCGGGGGAGACAGACGGACAAAAACAAGACAACTTAATAGCAATAAATAGAATCAAGGGGATGTACATCTCAACAAAATAAATAGGGTAATAAAAATGTATACAAATGAGCACAGTGCTGAGGGGAGGGGAAGGGCCCATCAGATCCATGTGGGAGAGGGACTGCATGTGACCCGAGCATCTTTTATCTAACGCAGTACTTAGCAAAATGCTTGGTGTGTAGTAAGCGTTTAACAAATACCACTTCCAAAAGGACCTAACGTTCTCCAGAAAACCTTATACATTAGAGGGATTTGGCTAATGTGGCCAGGAGAGAACATTTTAGGAATGAAATTTTTTAACTCCAGAAGAGATTCTGGCATCCTTCTCCTTACCATTTCCCATATTGGGCAGGGGGGTGAGGGGAGGAAGGGAGGTTGGGAAAACCAGCTCTTCATCGTGAATTTAACTTTTGATCCATTCTCTCTGTATCGTTTATTCTTCTCACAAAGGTTCTTGGTCAGGATCTTGAAGAAAAAAAGCTAAAGTGATAGTGCTAGAGGATCAGAGATTAGTCTTGTTTATGATTCATTCTCTGCAACTCTGGTCATTATTATACTAAACTCTCAATTCTTATTCAAAGTAGATGCCCTGCAGCCAGTTAAATACTCTCAGCTCCCTGAACTCTGGGTTAAGAATCAGATTTCTGTGTCCTGTTTTCCCCTCCTTGTTCAATTTCTGTTTCCTCATAGGGAGATACTTCATGTAGGTCATCTAAATAGGTAAATTAATCTGTGAGCTGATTAACTCACATTTTATTGATTTTTTTTTGCCTTTATTTACATGGGACTCCCTCGGCTGCTTGACAGTTTGGCCTAATTGTGTTTCCTTCTCTTTCTAACCAATGGCTGGAAGGGCACTGGGTCAAAATTTTCTGATCTGGTTAAGGCAAATAAGCCAGATTTAATAAGACCTAATAATAATACTTAGAATATTTGTTATGCACATACTGTTTGCCAAGCACTGCGGCTCAGTGGAAAGAGCCCGGGCTTGGGAGTCAGAGGTCAGGGGTTCAAATCCTGGCTCTGCCCCTTGTCAGCTGTGTGACTGTGGGCAAGTCACTTAACTTATCTGTGCCTCAGTTACCTCATCTGTAAAATGGGGATTAACAGTGAGCCCCACGTGGGACAACCTGATTACCCTGTATCTTCCCCAGTGCTTAGAACAGTGCTCTGCACATAGTAAGCGCTTAACAAATATCAACATTATTATTATTATTACTAAGCAAAGGGGTAGATACAAGATAATTAGATCAGACGCAGCCTCCGTCCCAGATGGGGCTCACAATCTGAGGATTTTATTCAAGCCAGTTTTGGGTAGCAGTGCTGAATGAACACAAGTGGCAACCATCCACATCTTGAATAACACGGTAACTGTGGGGCTTGGGAGAGCCTTTGACGTCTTAAAATAGCCTTGTCTCCTTTTCTAGATTGTTAGCTCCTGGTGGGCAGGAAGCATGTCTACCAGTTCTAATGTAAACTGCTAGGTGCTTAGACAGTGCTCTGCACACAGTAGGTGCTCCATAAATGCCACTGATGTGATTGGAGATGACAGTGCTCTGGATTTTTGTACACAGTACAGACAAGAGATGATGGAGATTCCCTTCAACTGGAAATTCCCATAAACCACAAGTTTCCAAGCACTTAGTACAATGCTCTGCACAGAGTAAGCGCTCAATAAATATGGTAGAATGAATGAATGAATCCATGGTGCACTCACAAAGGCTCAGCCCAGTTGGGTCGTCACGTTCCTCGTTGGCCTCTCTCAGCTCCGTTTCTGCTTAGACTTTCGTGTTTCACCATCCTTCCCAAGCTTCTTCTCCAACAGAGCCATTCCTTTCCCGATTGTACTGCACCCTGCTGGTCTATCTGCCGCAACTCACAGCTGAAAGCTGGCCTGAGGCCTGATGTCTCTGGATCCTTAACTTGTTTCCTCTGGCCTCCTTGCTTTCCGTTTCCCATTTTCACCTGGCCTTTCGGCCGCTGCTTGAGTAGGCTGCTCCGCTCTCCTCACATGTCCCCTCCAGTGCCGCTGTGTTGTGGTGACCATTGTTTCAGTGCTAGGAGTGCTAGGACTGACTTTGTTTATGATCCTGTATTGCTGTTCAAGGTGGAATGTGTCCCACAAGGATATTGCTCAAATTGCTCAAGGGGTTAGATGTGTCATCAGAGGAGAGTGTAGGGTTTATAACCCTAGAGAAGGTTGGACAGTTCTCCTTCTTAGACTATGCGCCTCATGTGGGACAGCAACTGAACCCATCCTGATTATCTTCTATCTTCCCCAGTGCTTAGCACAATGCTTGGCTCAAGTGGAAAGCAGTGTGACCTGGTGGAGAGAACATGGGTCAGGAGTCAGAAGGACCCGGGTTCTAAACCCAACTCTGCCACTTGTCTGCCATGTGACCTCGGGCGAGTCACTTCACTTCTCTGTGCCACAGTACCCTCACTGTCAAATGGGGAATTAAGACTGTGATACCCATATGGGACATGGATGTGTCCAATCTGATCACGTTGTAGCTACCCCACTGCTTAGAACAGTGCCTGGCACGTACTATGTGCTCAACAAATATAATTTTATTTTTAAAAGTGCCA
Source organism: Ornithorhynchus anatinus (assembly GCF_004115215.2). Taxonomy (NCBI): domain Eukaryota; kingdom Metazoa; phylum Chordata; class Mammalia; order Monotremata; family Ornithorhynchidae; genus Ornithorhynchus; species Ornithorhynchus anatinus. Next base: position 64,922,709 of record NC_041753.1, read on the forward strand.
AACAAATCCCATCATTTACATATATTTGTGAAAGTCTCCAAAAGGATGGGCTGACCTTCTTGATCTTCCTTTCCACTTCCTCATCTAGAGTGTCATTGGTCAATGTGCTGCCTAGGTTACAGAAGTCTATGACAACATTTCGCCCAGGATTGCCAATTTACATTTTTGGCTGTGCGTGTTGCTTTCCTGGTATAGGCTGATACATTGCCTTAGTTTTCTCCAGGATTATTGTCAGCCCGTAATGCTGGACTGATCTGGTGAGGTGGCTTTCAATAATTTGTATGTCTTCTCAGGTGTGGGCCTCAAAGGTACAGTCTTCCACATATAGCAATTCATGAATGACCATCTCTGGGACCTTAGATGATGTTCAAAGCCAATTGACTTGGCAGAGTTTCCCAGAGAAGCAGAAGTATATTTTATGAACTGCACTCAGGTCTCTCATTATATCCTCCACCGTGGCTGCATAAAATGAGCTGAATAGGACACTGCATCCCTGCTTTACTCTACTGACAATGGGGCACCATCAGCTCTGACTCAGCCAGCTAAGCCATCGTGCAGTAGTCTCAGGATCCAGATGAATTTTTCAGGCAGCCAAATTTACTAAGTAGCTTCCGGAGTCCAGATTTACTGGAGGTTTCAAATGCTTATATAAGATATATTAAAAGCTGCATAGCTGTCTTAGTGTTCCTCCCTGGTTTTTTCCTCTATTTGATATTCTGTAGAGCTCACATCCACTGTACTACTTGGGGGTCTGAAGCCACACTGGGGTTCCAAGAGCGTTTGCTCAACATTATGATTTAATAGCCAATCCAAAAATACCCTTCCTAGGATCTGGCTGGCAATGGAGAGTAGTTAGATACCTCAAAAATTGCCACAATCTGATCTTTAGCCTTTCTTTTTGTAGACGTTGATAGTGGTAGATTTCCACAATCAATCAATCGGTGGTATTCGATGAGCTCTTATTGTGTGCATAGCATTGTACTGAGCACTTACGAGAGTACAATACTCAGAGTCAATAGACAATGCTTCCTGTCCACAACAGGCTTACACTCTAGATGGGGAGACAGATGGGAAGTAAATAAATGACTTATGGATATGTATGTTAATGCTGGAGCTCAGGGCGGGGTGAATAAAAGGCACAAATCAAAGTGCAAGAGTGATGCAGAAGGGAGTGAGACATGAGGAAATGAGGGCTTAGTAGGAGATGGCCTCTTGGAGGAGATGTGCTTTTAATAAGGCTTTGAATGTGGGGAGAGTGATCGTCTGTTGGACATGAAGGAGGCGGGAGTTCCAGTCAGAGGCAGGAAATGGGCAAGAAGTCAGTGGCAACATAGTCAAGATCGAGCTAGTGAGGAGGTTGACATCAGAGGAGTGAAATGTGACAGCTGGATTTTGGTAGGAAATATGAGAGCTAGGGTAAGAGGGAGAAAGGTGATTCAGTGTTTTAAAGCCAATAGTAAGGAGTTTCTGTTTGATGCAGAGGTGGGTGGGCAACCACTGGAGATTTTTGACCATTAGGAATACATGGACTGAACTTTTCTTAAAAAAATGATCCGGGCAGCAGAGTGAAGTCGGGACTGGAGTGGCGAGAGACAGGTGGTGGGGAGGTCTGCAGGGAGTCTGATGCAGTAGTCAAGGGGGACAGGATTAGTGCTTGGATCAGCATAGTAGCAGTTTGGATGGAGAGGAAAGGGCAGATTTTAGCGATTTCGTGACAGTAGAACTGACAGGATTTGGTGACAGATTGAATATGTGTGTTGAATGATAGGGATGAGTCAAGGACATTGCTAAGGTTAGAGGCTTGTGAGATAAGGAGGATAAGTGGTAATGTCTACAGTGATGAGAGTTCCATATGTTGGAGAAGAGCTGTGCAACTGTTCAATCAAGGTATCCCAGGTCTCAGCTGGTCCAGGCACTGCCTGGGGTAACTTCCTCAATATTCCTCAATCTCAATCAATCAATCAGTGGTATTTATTGAGCACTTACTGTGGGCAGAGCAGTAGAGAGTACAATATAATAGAATTGATAGATATGATGCAAGGAACCAATTTTGGTGACTTAGTTCGGCTACATCTAAAGTCTTAACAATGGCAAAAACTCACAGATGCACACTTCTAAACCTTCTGTCCTTCCTCTGCTGCCACAGAGCATCACCACTTCAAGGGCTTCCCAAAGGGGGATGAAAATAAACATGAGGATCTCTTAAAGGCAAGAGACCCTCTGGACTTGTGTATCTTATGTTTCTGTTGTACCTTCCAAGAGTCTGGAACTCATGAGGTGCTTAATAATTATGGTGATGATGATGATAATAGTAATAATGATCGAGGCATTTAAAAAGCACACTGTACTAAGTGCTGGGGTAGATACACTATAAGCTGATAGGACACTGTCCCTATTCCTCATGGTGCTCACAATCTAATTGGGAGGAAGGACAGCCACTGAATCCCCATTCTACAAATGTGACAACTGAGACCTAGACAATTTAAGTGACTTGCCCAAGGTCACACAGTAGGCAGGCAGAGGAGCCCAGTTTTCCTGACTCATTCATTCATCCCTTCATATTTATTGAGTGCTGTGTGCAGAGCACTGTACTAAGTGCTTGTCATTCATTCAGTTCAGTCGCATTTAATGAGCCCAGTTTGACGATGATGACAATGGCATTTGTTAAGTGCTTACTATGTGCAAAGCACTGTTCTAAGCACTGGGGGGATAGAAGGTGATCAGGTTGTCCCACGTGGTGCTCACAGTCTTAATCCCCATTTTCCAGATGAGGTAACTGAGGCCCAGAGAAGTGAAGTGACTTGCCCAAAGTCACACAGCTGACAAGCAGCAGAGTTGGGCTCAGAACCCACAACCTCTGACTCCCAAGCCCTGGCTCTTTCCACTGAGCCACGCTGGTGAACTTTCCTCTAGCCTGCAGTCAGAACTACTCCATACATACCACTGCAACACGAATGATAAAATAATGATAAAATATCCCCACTACCACCTCCACTACGACGATGACTACTACAACTGCTTCGCTTACTAAAGGCAGGATTGATCTGTGCCTTCTGTAAGGATTTAAGCAGGTGTTGGAGCCAAACGGCGTCAACTCTGTTTTAAAACCAGATGTACTGAGCACCTCTGACCTGAGCGCATGGCTTCACAGCATCTCTTAAAATGCTATCTTTAACCTCATTTGTTTTGCAAACCCTCATTTGTAATACTGTCTTTAAAGTGGGTATCAAGAAACAGGCCCAGTGCAGAGGTTAACACCATTTGTCTCCAGTCTGTCACTTTAGTCAGCATTTAAATATGACCCAGCAACTTTGCTCACTATTACATGGACCCTGATGGCAGTTGACAGCTGTTAGTCAGGCAAGACTGGCTCCGGTCGCTTTCTATCATGAGACATGTGCCCAGGGCCAACTGACCAATTGGGCTGATTGGATTAGGTGCTAATTGAGTGGTCTGACCGGCTAATTTCCTTCAATATGTCAGACTATTTCAAACCAAGGGGCTTGGTTGGAACGTTTCTTTGAATGACTCCAGTTTTGCACTGAAGAACTAGGTCTTGGGACCTCAGTGCTTTGCACACAGTAAGCGCTCGGTAAATACGATTAAATGATTGTAATAATGATAATCATAATCATAATCACATTTCTTAAGAATTTACTACATCCCTAGTACTGGGGCAGATTCAGTGCAATCAGATCAGGCGCAGTCTCTGTCCCACATGGAGCTCGCAGTCTAAGGGGAGGGAAACTAGGTATTGAATCCCTAATTTAGAGATGAGGAAACTGAGGCCCAAAGAAGTTCAGTGACTTGCTCAAGGTTACACAGCAGGCCAGTGGCAGAACTGGGATTAGAAGCCAGATCACCCAACTTCCCAGCCCGTGCTCTTTTGACTAGACCACGCTTGAGTGCTGCCTGCACTGCCGTGTACCATCTTGAGTTGCTAGTTCCATATCATGGCATATCACATCACAGGCTCATTGTCTCCCACTTTGGTGAGGGCTGGCCTCAGGGGGTAGACAATAATGGAATCGTGGCATGTATTTTGAGCTTATTCTGTGCAAACCACTGTACAAGATGCAAGATCATTGGTTTGGACCCTGTCCCTATCCCACACAGAGCTGAAAATCTCATAGGTAGAAAGACCAGGGATCTTATGCCATTTTACAGATGAAGACCTGAGACCCAGCACTCAATCACCTTGCCCCCGCTACCTGACCTGGTTACTCTTCTACTACAACCCAGACCGCACACTTCACTCCTCCAATGTCAGCCTTCTCACTGTTCCTCAATCTCATCCATCTTGCCTCCGACTGCTCGCCCACATCCTGCCTCTGGCCTGGACCGCCCTTCATCTCCATATCTGACAGATAGTTACTCTCCCCCCTTTCAAAACCTTTTTGAAGACACGTCTCCTCCAAGAGGACTTCCCTGACTAAGCCCACTTTTCCTTTTCTTCCTCTCCCTTCTGTGTCACCCTGACTTGCTCCTTCTATTCATCCCCCTTTCAGCTCCACAGCCTTATGTACGTATCTGTCATTTATTTATTTATATTAATGTCTGTCTCCCCTTCTAGACTCGTCTGTTATATTGTACTCTCCCAAGCGTTTAGTACAGTGCTCTGCAGGGAGTAAGTGCTTAGTAAATACAATTGATTTATTGATTGGCCCAAGGTCACACAGCAGATGAGTGGCTGAGCCAGCATTTAAATCCAGGTCTCCTGGCTTCCGGTCCTGGACTCTTTCCCCTAAGCCATTCTCCCTTCCAGACACACCAATGTTTCAAGGCTGTTCTATTTAAACTTCGGTGAATGACATTCTTTGGTCTCTAATTTCCATTTTACCATTATAGTTCACTTGTGTGAGGGAGAAGAAAGAGACACATGTTCAAAGACACAGTTCCAGATCTATAATTTAGAAAATATGAAAGAAGATGAGAGAAAGTTAATGTATTTAAGCTAAGTTGTATGGTGGCACCAACTAACTGAAAAATTAGGTCTTCGAACCAAGGAGAGGTGACAAGAGTTTGTGTAAATCCTTAGCAGGAAAAAAACTCTGCAGATGGACTGTCATGTTGACCCTACATGGGTAAAGACAAAAATCACTGAATACAATAAAACTGCAAGATCTTTCCCTGAATTATGCTTTTTTTAACATAGTTTTAGTTTTCTCTGAAAAAAACATCAAACGCAACCCTTGCCAGATGACAGCATATCTCGCTTAAGACAATCAACAGCACACGCAGGACTAGTTAACGAATGGCCCCTTTCAGGAAAGTAAATGTTTTGGCTTCGAACTAGAAAGTCTCCTCAGGGACAGACAACAAACAGGAAGCCAAATTCTGCCTTAAGTACTCACGCGCAGTCCTCTTTGAAGTCAGTGGGAGTTATGCCTGAATATCTGGGGCAGAATCTGGATTGTAAAGAAAAACATATTGCCACAAGTGTGGTGGGAAGCAGGATGGGAGTCATCAAGAGAATTGACTCTTTCAGGAGTCAAAGGTCCCCTGAATCTTCATCAAACAATTACCCGGAACGGTTAAGGTAGGAAGTTCCAAGGCACAATCTTTTTTTTTTTTAAATGGTATTTTAAAATGGTATTTGTTAAGCGTTTACTATATGTTAGGCACTGTACTAAGCTCTGGGGAGATACAAGCTAATCAGGCTGAATGCAGTCCATGTCCTACATGGGACTCACAGTCTTAATCCCCATTTTACAGATGAATTAACAAGCACAGATGAGTGAAGTGACTTGTCCAAGGTCACATGGCAGACAAGTGGTGGAGTCAGAATTAGAACCATGGTCCTTCTGGCTCCCAGACCTGTGCTCTATCCACTAGGCCATGCTGTTTCTCAATCTTCTGAAAGAACATTGCTACCCTTTCTCCTTTTTATAGTCTGTGGCCGCTTTCATGCATACACAGATCTGGGGAATGGAGAGCTTCATCCTCTCTCTGCACTACAGCCCCTCTGCTGTCCTTTCATGTTACAGTCCAGTTTCTGCTCTTTGCCCCTCCCAAGTAAATCAAGCGGCCCCTCACTCCCAACTCTCCTACTTGTAAAGGTATCTAATGAGAAGCCAGTGAGTGCCTTACACCCTGCCACTTGTCAGCTGTGTGACTTTGGGCAAGTCATTTCTCTATGCCTCAGTTACCTCATCTGTAAAATGGGGATTAAGACTGTGAGCCCCCCAAGGGACAACCTGATTAACTTGTATCCCCCCAGCGCTTAGAACAGTGCTTGGCATATAGTAAGCGCTTAACAAATGCCATCATTGTTATTATTAAGCACTTGGGAAAGTATAACAGAAGTCCAAGACACATTTCTTGCCCACGAGAAGAAGCATTGCCTAGTGGATAGAGCATGGGCTTGGTTCTAATCCCAGCTCTACCACTTGTCTGCTGTGTGAACTTGGGCAACTAAATTCACTTCTCTGTGCCTCATTTTCCTCATCTGTAAAATGGGAAATAAAGACTGTGAGCGCCACGTGGGACAGAGACCGTGTCCAACCTGATTTGCTTGTATCCACCCTAGTGCTTAGTACAGTGCCTGGCACATAGTAAGCATTTAACAAATACCAGAATTATTATTAGGAGTTTACACTCTAATGGGGGAGACCGACGTATAACTATTTACCCATAGGGTGAACTGAATAAATGTATTGAATATACAATTGAATATAGGTATGTTTATAGCTATCTTCAGCACTTGGGTATAAATGAATGCCTCAGTGCTGGGAATGGTTAATCTTTACTGATACTTTTCCCCCTCCCTCAATGAAGGCAACCTTCTGTTTCACCAAATCACGTCTGTCCCCCTTCTTTTTTTTATGGTATTAGCCGGCCACTGCACTAAGCACCGGTAGATAAGAATAATAATAACGACTGTGGTATTTGTTGAGCATTAGGTGTCAAGCACCGTACTAAGCACTGGGGTAGAAGATACAAACTAATTAAATTGGATTCAGTCCATGTCCCACACGGGCCTCACGGTCTTGATCCCATCTTACAGAGGATGTAACTGAGGTCCAGAGAAGTTAAGTGACTTGCCCAAGGTTACGCAGGAGACAGGTGGCAGAGGAGGAATGAGAACTCAGGTCCTCTGACTCCCAGGCCCATGCTCTTTCCACTAGACCATACAGCTTCAAAGCAACATTGCAAATTAGGCATTCCCTGACTCATCCGCGAACCACACCGGCCAACCGTATCATTTCACCAGCCTCTAAGCTACCTCCACGCTTTCAAAGACTTATCTGTTTATTGATCCACTTGGGTTTGTAATCCATAACCATTTTCATGCTCCCAAAATGGTTCTGAATTTGTCAATTTGTGTCTGCTTGTCTGTCCCATTGAACTGTAAGCTTTTCGATAGCAGGGGTCACATCTCTTACTTTTTTGTGTCCCTCACAACTTCAGTCAGTGGTGTCTTCTTTGAGTATAAAGGACAACTATATACTCATACTGCTTAAGGTAGGTGCTCAATCAATGCTATCATTGAGGAAATTCATCTTTCTAGTGACTCTTTCCCATACTTCAGAAGGGTGGAGATGAAGGAATCCAGCTACAAATCCAGCTGCTATTCTCTACCTGGGTTGTCTACCCCTTCTGCACCAGTGGATTCTGTCTTTTATGCTTGTCTGTGCTCCATCTCGATTCATGAGCCATTCACCACTTGGGTTTTCTGACAGACCAGACAGACCAGACAGAACTGCAATGGGAAGGAAAACATGAACAGTTTTCTAATGGGGAAGTAAGCCGTTCATGTTTTCTCTCCCTAGCATCCCTGGTCAGGGATCCAGTTTCCCTGCCTCCACCTCACCCACCACCCCCAACCCCACCCCCAACCCCACCTTAAAATTTATAACCCCTTTTCCCTGTGACTCCCAGGTACCCCCAATCCCATATCCCCTCTCTCTCTTTTTCTCAGTGGCACTTCAACACTTTTGAAAAAAAACAAAACCTTGCTTATTCACTACAGTCTCACTTGAGCCCTTTTCCAACTGCAGCCCCCAGGATTGTCACAGCTGAGGGCTGGGGTTTGAGGAGGAGGCCAGCAGCACTATTGTATTTTCTCTCTCTCTTCCTATCATTTTTTCATTTTCATGGGCCACACTATTACCTGTTCAAGAGAGGGAGCCTGTGAGTACTGCTGACCCTGATCTCTTTAAGTTATTCCACTGGAACATTTTCTCCTGCTCATGGGGCCATTTATGGGACTCTGCAAAAAATCCTGGCTAATGCTGAATTTGAGCAAGAGGTCTCAGGTTTGCAAGGAAAATAGGATGGATAACAATGACTCTTATACACACATGCACAGAAGAGACACATGCATGCACACACACACGCAGGCTCCACTCAGAGGCTCCCTTATAATTTGCAAACCACAAAAGTCACTCTGCATTCAGACCAAATGCAGGGATTCCAAGTTTCTTTGGTAAACAAGGAGCAGGGAAAGAAGTGGTCCTGACAGTGTTTTTCCATGGTCTAAATCTTAGCTGGAATCTTGGTTTCCAAGGCTCCCCAGACACAGAACATTTTCATGAGTGGAATCCCAGCTCGCAGTGAATAGAGGAGTGCTCATTCTGAAGCAGCTGTGTTCTCTGTGCAAAGAAGCCACTAACCTTTTTGCCAAGAATCATGGGCATCACATCCATGAAATGAGCTGACCACAGGTAGCCTCAATGACTTTAAGACTTAAGCGATGCATGGAGGAATATGCCACTGATTCATTTCCAGAATCGGGCAGTGCTATATACTCACTGAATTTACTGCTATGCAAACCACCATTCAAGTGGAATTTCTGAGAGACAAAAAAAAAACGTGGTGTGAAGTCATTGTCAGAAGTGCTGCCCTCTGACCTGTGTCAACCTCAGAGCAATTAGCAAGGTTTAGTGGAAAGCAACCATTCAGGGCAGGTCTCGGTTTTCGGGCCTGCTTCTCCGTTCCTCATCTACTCCATAGCCTTTGCCTGAAGAAGGCAACTCTTGTTCCTCTACTGTAAGCTCCCAGGCACTTAATATGGTGCCCTGTACAATGTAGGTGCTTAGTGTCTCTACTCCTCTCCCACCTTGATTACTGTATCAGCCTTCTTGCTGACCTCCCTGCCTCCTGTCTCTCCCCACTCCAGTCCATATTTAACTCTGCTGTCTGGATCATTTTTCTACAAAACCGTTCAGTTCACATTTCAGGACTTCTGTACAAAGCTATAATTTATATATTTTTATTAATTTCTGTCTCCTAGTCTAGACCGTAAGCTCCTCTTGGCAGAGAATGTGTCTACCAACACTGTTATATTGAATAATCTCTCCATTGCTGATGGCCAGTCTGCTCTGTCTGCTTGCAGAGGTTTTCACATTTTGTTAATCCCTGAAAAACATATGAATTTCTTCCTTATCATCCTTAGGTGGTTTGTTTTAAGAACTCCACATCCAAAAGATGCTCTGGGTGAACCTATATTTTTGTGTTTTTTTAGGGGATTTTTTGTTTTATTTTTTAGTGGTTGTTAAGTGTTTACTAAGTGCCAGGCACCGTACTAAGCACAGGGGTAGATACAAGCTAATCAGGTTGGACACTGTCCACGTCCCCCATGGAGCTCAGAATGTTATTCCTATTTAGCATATAAGGTAACTGAAGCACAGAGAGGTGAGGTGACTTGCCCAAGATCACCCAGCAGACAAGTGGCAGAAATGGGATTAGAACACAAGTCCTTCTGACTCCCAGGCCCATGCTCTATCCACTAAGCCATGCCGCTTCTCTTTTTGGATAGAATAATTATTAGCAAGATTCTAGAATCATTTTTGTAACACCTGTTTTGAATGACGTGAAGCTGCAAATTGAAAAGATGAAACTCAGGGTCCAGGTAATGGGTATTGGCTTGCAGAAGACTCTGCTGACAAAGTTGACTGTCAGGCAATAAACTGATGGCACTGTCGGCTCACTTCCCTCCCATCTCCCCCATTCCCTTTCCCCACGGGACTTAGGTCCATACCTGTAATTTATTCATTTCTATTAACATCCGTCTCCCCCTCTAAACTGTAAGCTCATTGTGGACAGGGAATGTGTCTGATCTATTGTGATATTGTACTCTCCCCAGTGCTTGGTATAGTGCTCTGCACACAGTAAGAGCTCCATAAGTACGACTGAATGAATGAAAAATGACTGTGAAAAGATACTGGGGCAGGGGATGAAGTTTAGAAACAAACTCAACTTTTCTCATAGGATTTGAAGCCATTATGGGCCAGAGGTTCTGAGATGAACTTTAAAACTTTGGGAATGCATGGGGCATCTGGACCTCTGTTGTAAGTGTTTCCCTTAATAACAAGAAGGAAATTGCTCTCTAGAAAATGTGGATTCCTTTGCTGTTTGCCCAATTTAGCCATGGATGAGTACATGGTGATCTGGGACTCTGGGATAAACTCTAATCTTGGCCAATCAATGTTTTGCCAAATGACCTTCAACTAGGTCGCTTGACCTATCTGTGGCACAGTGTCCTCACTTGAAAAGTGGAGCTGACCACTTAGAAGGGTAATACCTGGAAGGTACTTGGCAAATGTGGAGCCCCATAGATGTAGAGCAATAGATACCCAACTGAAAAACATGCTAGTGGAATATGAGGATGTCCATGAAACCAAACAAAGCCCTCAAAACCAATGGCCTTGAAAGAGCACAATCGATTTGGCTAGCAAGGAATAATAATGATAATAATGATGGTATTTGTTAAGCACTACATATGTGCCAAGCACTGTTCTAAGCACTGGGGTAAACACAAGGTTATCAGGTTGTCGCACAAGAGGCTCACAGTCTTATTCCCCATTTTGCAAATGAGGTAAGTGAGGCACAGAGAAGTTAAGTGACTTGCCCAAAGTCACATAGGGGACAAGTGGAGGATCAGGATTAGAACCCACAACCTCTGACTCCCAATCCCGTGCTCTTTCCACTAAACCATGCTGCTTCTCATTAATATAGGAATATAGGGATTGGTTTGAGAAAGCCTGTTACAAAGGCTAACCAAGACTGGAAATAATACATTCTTTTATGGATTCAATGAACCATTCTTATATTGTCTTATGTCAGCTTGTTCCTGTCCAAAAAAGAAAAAACAAAAACAAAAAACCCCCCAAAAAACCACAGAGGGCTTCCTGATACATCACTCAGCCTTTGTCAAGCAAACTGCAACTTGCACCTTCGATGAAAGGTCTTTTTTGTGTAGGCAGCTACATCTTAGCCACTGGATTATTCAATGTAATTTTTCTTTCTAAACTTAGACCTTTGAAAATCAGAAGAATAGACACGTAAACACACCCGTGTAAGCCCGCCTGCACACGCGCACACTCGCACGCACACACACTCTCTGAATTGCCAGCAGTACTGAATTGGCCCAGGTTCAAGAGCCGTTCTTGAAGCAGAACCTCTTTTTAATCACATTTCATACTGCTGAAGAGCCAATCCATGCATGTAAGTGAATGCTACCAGAGGGTTTTAATCCAGATAAAAAAAAGAAACAACCCTTTTGAAAGAGGCTGAAAACCTACTGAAATACAAAGCAGGTGGGATGGCATCACTTGGCATTTCACCTTCATCAGAACCATGCTCACTGCTAAAAATGATTCTCCGCTAACTTCAAAAGTTTCGAGGAGGCTTTCAAATTCAAAAACTTGAACCACCACAGGTTGGTGATTATCTTTGACTGCCTGGGAGCTGGGAACTATTGGTTAGATGCCAAATCATAAAGAATAGAACATTTCTTGGCTTCGAGGAGGCTAGGAGTTTTTAAACTGGAATAAAAATGGAGTTTCTGAAGTGCACAAACTAAGCTGGCATGACTGCTTGTATTCCATGTATTTAGCATCCCACAGGTCCAATGAGATCTACTAGTCTCCAGCACTATGATACAACTTCATTCTAGTCTGTGTTTTGGTAAATCATTCCCTGTAGTGGTTTTCCACAAAATATAACCCTGACGGCTTTGCAAAGTTAAATAACATTTAAAAAGAAAAGTCAGCCAAGGGGAAGAGGACTAAAGAGCAATAAAAAATCTGATATATTACCCAAGCTTGAGATCAGTGAGATAGAGAAGGTAAGGAAGAAAAAAACTAGGGATTGGAGAAAGAAGAGACGAGAGATTATGGGAGCTTGAAACTGCAGGAGAGGAGGTTTGATTAAATACCAATCGATGCCAGCGATTAGGTGTAGTTTCCTGTGAATGCCAGTACCATCGCTTTCACTCTGAATACGCTATTTGGTCAAAGTGGCTCCAGCATGGATTTCTATTGCAGGATCACCATATTTCTCTTTCCCTCAGAGGCCTGTTCGCAGAGATAGAAGGGGAATTCGCCACATTTCTGGAGGGTCTTTGACTAGCTATCCATCCAATACAACCCCTCATATATCCTACGGCCTTCTAGAGTAGCAAACGGTCATGGGTTTCTCTTTCTCACAGACCAAGTCTCAAAAAAAGGAAATAAAACCAAGGAATAGTTAACTCAAGCCAAACAACACAATATGCTTGGCTTAGCCTTCTCCCCCCGCACCCCCCGCCACACACATAATTATAAATGTGGGTTGAAGAACCTCAAGGTAAATGTAGACTTCCAAGTTGAGCAACTCAACTACACGCATTTGAGAATGGAAGACTCAGTCTTTGTCCTCTCAGTTAAGCATTGGCAACCAAATATGACTGCTGTACTGACCTCTAGGAAGTGGTGGAGAAGGGGCCAGAGCGTGGCTCAGGTTACATGACTGTGAGGTAGCTGAGAAGCAGTGTGGCCTAAAAGGACCTAGTTCTAATCCAACTGCTGCCTGACCTTGGGCAAGTCACTTAACTCCTCTATGAGTCAGTTTCCTCATCTGCAAAATGGGGATTAAATACCTGCTCACCCCCCCACCCTCCCTTTCACTGTGAGCTCTGTGTGGAGCAGAGGCTGTGTCCAGTGTGAATATAGTGTAACTACCCCAGCGTTTCATACAGTACTTGGCACATAATGCTGAACAAATACCATGGTTATTTTTATTTTGAGAGAGCTATAAAGCACCGAGCTCCCTCAGTGCAAAGCTAGTATCTATTTCCATTGAGTTGCAACTATCTTCCTTCATGATTTTGCAAAAAAGATGATTTTGTGGTTATCATAGATATTCATTATTTAGTATAGTTTTTGAAGTTGTGTGTTGCGTTTTTCTGTCCAAGAGGCTTGATTAAATTGGGTACAACTATGGTAATTTGGGAGAGGTGGAAGGCATTTTGTCAAGTGCATTCTAACACGAGAGGACAACGTGTAGCATAGCTAAAAGACCAAATCCGAGATTCTTGGTTGAGTGTTTAAAGTAATTATTGGGCACCAAGGCCAACCCCTTATTCAGCATCAAGAGACTTGGATTGCTACTATTAAAAAATTTACTTTAACAGATTTGCTTTTAATGCTTGTCTCCCAGAAGACTGCAAACTCCTTGTGGGCAGGGATCGTGTCAACCAACTCTATTATGGTGGACTTTCCCAAATGCTTAGTACACAGTCAGCATTCAATAAATACCATTGCTTAATTGAATGATTGCCACTATTGAAAAAATAACTGTTTGTAGTCTGATAGCCAGTGGTGAGATGTAAGAGAATAGCTTCCTTAATATATTTGGACATCTGGATCCAGACTCAAAACTAAATTTGTTTCCTAAGGCTACCCAGCTGAATCCCGCATCCAAGAAGCAGGACTTTGGGGCCCTAGATGGTAAGCTCCTTGAGGGCAAGGATTGAGTCTTAACTACTCTATCGTACTCACCCATGTGCTTAGTACAGTGCTCTGCAAACAGTAAGTTCTCAATACATACCACTGATCCGGATCGCACTTGGATTTGCACCCTTTATTTTACCCCTCCGTCAGCACTTATGTACACATCTGTAATTTATTTATTTATATGTCTGTCTCCCCCTTTGGACTGTAAGCTCATTGTGGGCAAGGAACCTGTCTGCCAACTCTGTTATATTGTACTCACAAGTACTTAGTAGAGTGTTCTGCCTGCAGCAAATGCTTGGGTACCTATAGCAACTAATCCACATCCGCTCTGCATCAATACACTCGCTTCTCTTCCATATACTAAGGAATCCCTGTTCACTCTTTTTCTCCATCTTTCTGCCTTCTCTCCTTCAGCCCAGTGTATGGCATGAGAACCACACCTTTCCTTGCCCAAACAGTCCTTCTGTGGGCTTTTGAGTATGGGGGCAGCTGTATAGCTCCCCAGATGGGGAAGCAGCATGGTGTAGTGGATAGAGCACGGGCCTGGGAGTCAGAAGGGCTTGGGTTTTGATCATAGCTTCACCACTTGTCTACTGTATGGCCTTGGGCAAGTCACTCACTTTTCTGTTCCTCAGTTACCTTATCTGTAAAATGGGGAGGCTGTGATCTTCATGTCGGGACAGTGTCTGTGACAAACCCAATTTACTTGTACCCACCCCAGCGTTTAGTACAGTGCCTGGCACTTAGTAAGTGCTTAACAAATACCACAATTATTATTATTATTATCATTACTATGAGAACCATTTTCTTTCTGACTTGGCCAATCCCACTCCTCTGTCTTCAAGACATCTCTATATTCTTTGAGCGGTCCCTTTTATTAGCAGGCTGTGGGCATCATTATCACAATCATGGTCATCATCATCTCCAGCACAAACAGGATTGATTGGGTCCCCAGGATCCACCTGCAGTACTCTTCTGAATTCTCACACCCACATCTTCACAAACACTCAAAGGAAAGGGATCAAAGGGCCAAATCAATATCCACCATGATTTCTGTTCGGCCTTGGGCCCGTGGTTGCCTCCGTGACTCTTCTAGTTTTTCATCATTATGCACAATTGTAGAAATGACTGACTGGTTTGGTCTACTGACAGAGATTTGACAACAGCATTCATTCGTTCATTCACTTCAATCCAATTGTATTTACTGACTGCCTACTGTGTGCAGAGCACTGTACTAAATGCTTGGAAGAGTACAGTACAACACTATTTACAGTATTTCCCTCAATGTTGGAAAAACACAAATTGGACTCAGCTGAAGTGGCTCGTTCTTCTGCAAATGCCAACAACTAGGGAATTAATATTCTCTATTGGACCTAGAAGGTGTGATATTACTTGATGTCATTCGTGATAAATTGACATCCCAGAGAAAGTTTCACCTCTAGCTTCTCCAGAGGGGCAAGGTTTTAGCCTTGTAGGCTCAGAGCAAACATTTTCATGAACTGGACATTATACCTGTGCAATCAGATTGTAATCTTAATCCTCCTGGGGCTAAAAATCGGCTTGCCTGTCTTTGGACAACTTGAACGAACAAGAACTCAGCAGTTGGAGTTCTATCTTTCCCTTTGCCTCCAAGAGGGCTTAGCTCTGTGAGGTAAGTGGTAATGTGGCACAAATGGGAGATGTAGAGATACCGCCCTTTGCTTCAGAATTGCTCTAGACTCTGAACTCCTCCTTGTGGGCTGGGAACGTGCCTACGGATTCTCCCTAGTGCTTAGCACAGTGCTAAGCACACAGCAAGCTCTCAATTAATACCATTGATGATTAATTGTTCCTTCTCAGCAGCAGGTAAATTCCAGTACTGATTCATATGATGGCAGTTGTCGCACTGTTAACCACTACATTATCTGCGTAGAAGCCACTCAACCATATTCACTGTTGCTGTTTCTATCTGGCCCTCCTGCGGCCAGAGAACCTGAACATATAGACAGACCTGGAAGTCTAATCCTGGCTCCCCTGCTTCTCTGCTGCGTGACCTTGGCAAGTCACTTCTCTGTGCCTCAGTTATCTCACCTGTAAAATGGGGATTGAGATTGTGAGCCCCACGTGGGACCGAGAATGGATCCAACTTGATTTGTTTGTATCCACCCAAGTGCTCAGTACATAGTAAGCACTTAACAAATACCATCATCAAGTCAGTTAAGTGGGGGGCTCCTACCCCATGAGGATCTAGATGGTCCTCAGGTTCAGTATATCTGGTATGACCAGAAGGCAGCAAACCCTGACAATTCCTTAAATAAAAATATAAAAACTAAAAAAACCTTAGTAAAACCCTAAGAAAACAATCAATGGTTGTCTCTCATTCCTTCCACCTGTGGCAGGCAGGCAATATCTAAAGTGCACGTCACTATTCATTTCTCCATCTCACTCATTCAATGATATTTAAGTGCTTCCTGTGTACAGAGCACTGTACTAAGCATTTGGGAAACTACAATACAATGAAGTTGGTAGGCAGGTTCCCTGCCCATGAAAAGTTTACAGTCAAGAAGGTAAGACAGACAAAATACAATAAGGTGTTGCTCTGTGGCCACAAACATTTTGGGAAGGAGATAACCCATACATTTGGAAGCATGATTGGTCTAATTATAGGACCAATTACGTCCTACAAAATAGTTCATCAAGACATTTTCTGTATTGAGGAGATTGTAAACTCTCTAAAGGGCAGGTCTTGTATCTGCTTAACTCTATTGTATTCTCCCAAATGCTCAATATAGTGCTCTGCACAGTCAGTGGGATGCCCTCTGGTGATTTTCTACCCTGCTTTTCCTTAATACCCTCATTAGCTTCGTGTAGACAAAAAGTGTGGAGTGATGAATCAGGATTCCACTCACGATTTCTTGACTTTTAAGATATTTCATCAAGAGGCCAACCAACTCATCCTCTACACTATAAACTCGTTATGGACGGGGGATGTGTCCGTTAATTCTGTTGTACTCTCTCAAGCGCTTAATACATACAGTGCTCTGCACATAGTAAGGGCTCAATAAATATCACTGATTGATTGATCGACTGATTATCCCTCTCATTATAGTGTTTCTGTGCAGACTGAAAGGATGCTAAAGATGGTGAAGGTAAAAGGTAAGATTCCCCTACACTGTGAGCTCACTGTGGGCAGGAAACACATCTACCAACTCTGTTAGACTGCACTATTCCCTAATGCTTAGTACAGTGCTTTGCATACAGTAAGTGCTCAGTAAATACCATTGGTTGATTCCTTGAGTGATTGATGGGGTAGAAATCGGGCTTCTTCATGGTAAATTAGGAGATCTGGGGCAGAAAACAAAGTCAGGAAAGAGGTAGAAGAATAGACCAAGGTCATAAGCTCCTCAAGGGCAAGGGGCTTCTTTTGTGTGTTCTGTTCATTTTCAAGACTGCATTACCTTGTCCTCTGAAGTAAAAGAACGAGAGGAGCTTCCTGTTAAGTTGAATAATAATGATAATTGTGGCATTGGCATTTATTAAGCACTTACTAGGTTCTAAATACCTGAGTAGATACAAGATAATCAGTTCAGAGATGATCTCAGTCCCACACGGAGCTCAAAAATCAAAGAGGGAGGGACAGCAAAGATGTCCTAACCTCATTTTTCAGATGAGGGAAATGACATAAAGAGAGGTTGAGGGACTTGCCTGAGGTCAGTGGGAGATCCAGAATCTGAATCTCCTTTTTTTTTTTTTTAATGGCATTTAAGTGTTTACTATGTGCCAAGTACTGTAGTAAATGCTGGAGTAGATACAAGCTAATCAGGGTGGACGCAGCCCATGTCCCATATGGGGCTCACAGTCTTTGTCCTCATTTTATAGATGAAGTTAATTAACTTGCCCAAGGTCACATAGAAGACAAGTGGTGGAGTCATAATTAGAACGCAGGTCCTCTGGCACCCAGCCCCTTGCACTTTCCACTGGGCTAGCCTCCCTCTCTGAAATCTCTGAAGTCTCTACCGAGACTGCTCTCTCTAAGGTCACCCATGACCTCCTTCTTGCCAAATCCAATGGCTCCTACTCCATTCTGATCCTCCTTGACCTCTCTGCTGCCTTTGACACTGTCGACCATCCCCTCCTCCTCCATACCTTATCTCACCTTGGCTTCACGGACTCCGTCCTCCTCTTACCTCTCTGGTCGGTCATTCTCAGTCTCTTTTGCTGGTGCCTACTCCCCCTCCCATCCTTTAACTGTTGGAGTTCCTCAAGGGTTAGTTCTTGGCCCTCTTCTGTTCTCCATTTACACTCACTCCCTCGGTGAACTCATTCGCTCTCACGGCTTTGACTACCATCTCTACGCAGATGACACGCAGATCTACATCTCCGCCCCTGTCCTCTCCCCCTCCCTTCAGGCTCGCATCTCCTCCTGCCTCCGGGACGTCTCCACCTGGATGTCGGCCCGCCACCTAAAACTCAACATGAGCAAGACTGAGCTCCTCATCTTCCCTCCCAAGCCCGGTCCTCTCCCAGACTTCTCTATCACCGTGGATGGCACGACCATCCTTCCCGTCTCGCAGGCCCGCAATCTCGGTGTCATCCTTGACTCGTCTCTCTCGTTCACCCCACACATCCTATCCGTTACCAAGACCTGCCGGTTTCACCTTTACAATATCGCCAAGATCTGCCCTTTCCTCTCCACCCAAACGGCTACCTTACTGCTACGGGCTCTCGTTATATCCCGGCTAGACTACTGTGTCAGCCTTCTCTATGACCTCCCTTCCTCCTCTCTTGCCCCGCTCCAGTATATTCTTCACTCCGCTGCCCGGCTCATCTTCCTGCAGAAACGATCTGGGCATGTCACTCCCCTTCTTAAACAACTCCAGTGGTTGCCTATCGACCTCCGCTCCAAACAAAAACTCCTCACTCTAGGCTTCAAGGCTCTACATCACCTTGCCCCTTCCTACCTCTCCTCCCTTCTCTCTTTCTACCGCCCACCCCGCACGCTCCGCTCCTCTGCCGCCCACCTCCTCACCGTCCCTCGGTCTCGCCTATCCCGCCGTCGACCCCTGGGCCACATCCTCCCGCGGTCCTGGAACGCCCTCCCTCCTCACCTCCGCCAAACTGATTCCCTTCCCCTCTTCAAAACCCTACTTAAAACTCACCTCCTCCAAGAGGCCTTCCTAGACTGAGCTCCTCTTCTCCCTCTACTCCCTCTACCACCCCCCTTCACCTCTCCGCAGCTAAACCCTCTTTTACCCCTTTCCCTCTGCTCCTCCCCCTCTCCCTTCCCATCCGCTCAGCACTGTACTCGTCCGCTCAACTGTATATATTCCCATTACCCTATTTATTTTGTTAATGAAATGTACATCGCCTTGATTCTATTTAGTTGCCATTGTTTTTACGAGATGTTCTTCCCCTCGACTCTATTTATCGCCATTGTTCTTGTCTGTCCGTCTCCCCCGATTAGACTGTAAGCCCGTCAAACGGCAGGGACTGTCTCTATCTGTTGCCGACTTGTTCATTCCAAGTGCTTAGTACAGTGCTCTGCACATAGTAAGTGCTCAATAAATACTATTGAATGAATGAATGAAATTCTTGTCACATTCAATGTAAGCAGCACTAACTTTAATTGTGGAATAATTTAGTTGAATCAAGCCACTGGCCTGGTGGTGGGCTTCGGGTACAGTTTTCTTCAAACTGCTAAAGATAGAAGACAGTAACTTTGCTTTTGGTAAAGCACGGACCAGAAAGTCAGAGGACCAGGGTTCTAATTCCAGCTCCACCAACTATCTGCTGTATGACCTTGGGCAACTCACTTACCTTCTCTGTTCCACAATTCCCTCATCTGCAAAATGGGGATTCAATACCTGTTCTCCCTCCTAGTTAGACTGTGAGCTCCATGTGGGACCTAATTTTCTCACATCTACCCCAGTGCTTAGTACAGTGCTTGGCACATAGTAAGTGCTTAACAAATATCATTAGCATTATTATTATGTCTAGGGGTCCTTTCTCTTTGGGTTTTTGTACGTGAAATATCAAATCACCTTGAAGTGAGGTATGTGAATAAAGGGAACAGATAGCACTAAAAGGGTTCCCGGTTTTTTTCAAGATTATTATTTTTCTTTCAATGATATTTATTGACCACTTATTGTGTGCAAAGCACTGACTAAGACCTTGAGAGAGTACAATACAACAGAGTTGGTAGGCAAGATCTCCGCCCACAAAGAGCTAATGGTTTGATTTTTTTCCACTGGAATTGCCAAACGTTATACTTTTGACTTGATTTTCAAAAGCAAAGGTCATTTCCAAATGATCAGAACAACTGATAGATAGGGCTATATTTTGTTCATTTTTATGGATTAATTGAAAATGAATCATTGAAAACAGCTTGACTTTTGGAAATCCAGTTATGAAATGTCAAAAGTGGTATCACTGTTCTGAACACAAAATAACTTTCATTTTCTCCATTTAAATGAAAATCAGACTGGCACCTCTGCTAAAATAATAGTGCATATTTCAAATATGAAATGAGGTACATTGTAGCAATCTCCTGGTTCTCCTAATTTTGGGGGGATAATAAATTAAAGTTACTTCTATGAGTCAACCAAATGTTATTATCCTTCACTCTGAAGGGGGTGGAAGCCAGATTGGAAGGGATCAAGGGGAGAATTGCAAGAGAGGACAACTCTCTGAAGGAGATTGGAGAAGAGCGGTAAGAGGGTGGAAAACCCGGATGGAGCAGTGGGATCAAAGGATTTTTTTTTTAGGTAGGGTTGGGAAAAAATCTTCAGACATACAGGTTTGTGCCATAGAAGAGTCTCCAAGCACCACAATTAACTGGCTGATTCATTCCAACTCTAACATTTAATTTGAGAGGAACTCAAAACCATGTGCATGTTTGAAAGCAGTGGAGAAAAAGCCATTGGAGAGTGAACAGTGGAAGGGTCCAAAATAAAATCCCCAAACCTCCCTTTTCATTGTTCCTTCCTCCTTCCTCCAGTTTGCCTCTCTTTTGACCCTTGATTTAACAACTTTTTTTTTTTTTTTTAGAGTTTTACAGATATGTTTGATTTTGCTTTCCCTCTCTTCCTCTATTCTTAGTCATATCTTATTATTTTCACCTTGGAGGGAAGGTATTGTGAGGACAGGCTGAAAGGTTTTGTAAAAGGTTTTGAGTTCCTTTCAAATTAAATGTTAGAGTTTGAATGAATCAACCGATTAATTGTGGTGCTTGGAGACTCTCCTACGGCACAAGCCTGTATGTCTAGAGATTTTTTCCCAATACCAAGGATCAGTCACATTTTTATTGAAAATGCAAAAGTCTTCCCATAATCAATTCTTCACTTATATCCAAAAGAGATGGCCCACTTATAAAAACTAAAAATAGTAGGCATTACATTTTCAGATTAGAATCATTT